>NC_140585.1:989893004-990493004 GCF_964204655.1 Triturus cristatus | reverse complement strand
ATTAAGGCATCTTCCCTCCTGCACTTTATCAAATTGTCACTCAAAGTAAAGTGCTCATTCCGAGCTCCAGGTGATTACTGAAGCTACTTATAGTCCACATTCTACTGCAGGCCCGTCATTGGTTAACTGCATCCTTTGCTGACTGTGCGGGCATTTAGTTGCTGGCTGGGGTTTGAAAAGAGTTGGTTATGATGATTACATCGGAGGGCTGTGACTGGGGCACAGAGCAAACAGCAACAGGAGCATTTACAACTCAAAGTAAGATGAACAAGCATTTACAATGCAATGGTCTCGGCATTGTTACAGTTACAGTTATTGGCATTGCTCATGACATTATTTTTGTTTTTGTTTTTAAAACATCTCTCTCTCTCTCTCTCGCTCTCTCTCTCTCACACAAAAATAAGTCTTATTTTTGTGAGAGAGAGAGAGATGTTTTAAAAACAAAAACAAAAAAAATGTCATGAGCAATGCCAATAGCTCTAACTTTAACAATGCCGAGACCATTGCATTGCAAATGCTTGTTTGAGTTCCCATGATGTGAAAACAATTTACCGAGATGGGCATCCCCATCCCGACGTTAAAATATTACTGAGATGTAGCATTCTTTATGCATATTGCCAGATTAGGGTGCAACAGTAGTCGACTACACCGGAAAGACGTTTTGAGGATGTAAACACTTCTCAGAAGACAAGCTCTTTGACTACAGCCGACCTGCAATAGTGTGCCAAATGGCATGACATTTCATGCTTGTGTTAACAAGTACGATCATCGTGTCTAACACTGGGAGCCAGGGTGCAATGGGGAAGGGTGGTGGCAGACATCGCCACCTCACGGTCCCGTAGCATTGTTTATAGTCCATCTTTTCTGTGCAGACCACCCAAAAGCCTCTGCTCAAGGTGTCCTCTGCTTCCCACTCAGGAAACAACATGGCCATCCCTGTAAGGACTGCAGCTTTCCCGTCCTAACATACCAGGCACCACGGCTTCCGCCCTCCAATACCGCTCAGGACAAATTCATCCACTTCTCTGGACACCGACACCACTGCACACTGAGATGGCGAATGTACGTGGGGAGGATAACGTAAAGCGCATTCAGAATGAGTCGCTAGCGTGCGACTAGACACCGAAGACAGACAACGAAACGTCCTATAAAGCCTGTGAATCCTACCTCAAAAGACCGCTCGATCGCCATATTGGAACAAAGCTATTTCACACTAGTTTCATTTGTATGTATATATTTTTGCGATTTAATATTGCGCACTCATTACCCAGAGGTGATAGAGCGCTTTATAAAGGCGTATAAACTGATTTAAACAAAGGTGTTACACTTTCTACAATAGACAAAGAGCATCAAAGTGCCATGGGATATGAGATCAAGGCAGAGAGGTAAGCCTTAATGCACCGATCATTGTGGAAACTCCGAAGATGAGGCGTGTGGAATGGAGAATATAGAAATGAACTGAAATGTATTTAAAACAAGCATTAACAAGCAAACCACTGCCTAAGCACACCACTGCCTTTCTCCAAGGCGAAGCAGAAATGCCTCGGAGAAAGGCAGCGGCGTTTCCGGATTCGGGGTTGTGTTTTGCTTTTCTCTCCTCTTGCCATTGGCTGGAGGAGATAATTAGAAAAGTTGAAAAAAACACGCCCCCGAATCCGAAAAGGACGGGGCCTGTTCGGAGTGACGGACCTCTTCTCCAATGGCTGGCCAGCATTCAAGAGGCCAGCCAGTGGAGAAGAGGGGAGAAGAGGGGCGGGTTCAAGCCCCTCTTCTCCAAGTCATTATGTCTCACGAGCGAGACTGCGCAAGCGCAGCCTTCGCTAGCCGAGACCTAAAAAGGAGGACGGTCTGGGTTGCGAAGTCCCATGTGGCAGAAGAACTGTAAGTGTTTATGTGTTTTTGCCAATATAATCAGGTGTGCTCATACAGCAATGCCTGTGTTACTGTAGATTTCATACTCAGCTCGTACTCCAGCAATTCTCAAGTGGTTAAGCAGAAGTATAGATTGAGAGTAGCCTTCCTGGGGCAAGTATCCTTCCTGGTGCTGATTACAGGCTGAGAATCTCAGCAGTATTCATGCGTCTGCAAATTGAAACTTTGTTCATGTTACTTAGAGTGTATTTTTCTGTTTACTTTCCCATTTCCTTAGAATACTTTCCCTAAGGGAAGGGTATAAACTAACTAAATGCATAACAATTTCGTGGTTATTTTTCTTGTCGGGCATGCATCAGAACAATTTCTGTAATTTGCTCTCTGTTTATTTGTTTTAATGAGAATAGACTGTAGAGCTTGTCTCCCTCAGGATTGAAGGTTTTTGTGGCTTTTCATTTCAACGTGGCCTTGCCTGCCGACACTGCGTGCCAAGGCAATCTCTGTGCAGACCATAGCATTGGGAGTAGTTTGTGCATGCCTGTTTGTGTGGGTGCTCCAGGCATGTGTGAAATGCATTTCAACAACTGATGTATTCCAGAAACTGTATGCACACCTTATATATTATTGTGTCCCTGTGTAGATGGTGTCAGTGAGAAGTACGAATGGGCTAGTGGGCTACCAATAACATAATGTGCATTTGTACAGAAGTGTATTTTGGCGCTGATAACAGATGTTTATTGTTACTGAATGATACTCATTTTATCGACCTCAGAAAAATGAAAGGCTGAGTGGGCCCACCAGGATTTGCAACTGTGGCCATGAGGTCGAACACAGGTCCCTACAGTGGAAGCACTAGTCCACTAAGCCACGAGACCCAGCTTGAATAGACAGGAATGCATTTCATGCCTGCTTATATTTTGGTCAGAAAAACTGCTGTCAGTATTTTAAACTACAAAATCCTAAGGGCATTACCATGTTAAAATGTACAGTATGCAACTCCTACGTGTTCTTAACCCCTTCCATGCTGGGCGGATTCCCCTGCTGTGCTGATCTTTTCCTGCGCGGGCGTGGTCACGACGGAACGGTTCCGTCATGAGCACAGCTCAACCGTGGCTCATGACGGAACCGTTCCGTCATGAGCACCGAAGGGGTTAAACTAAGGAAAAAGAACATTTATTTACCATAGTTTAAGATGTAAAATGTGACATTTTCAGCAAGTTCTGGCTTTTCAGTTAATAGTGCATAAAAACTACCAGTACCAGAAGACAGGATAGTTTTGGATAGGAAAAGTCATGACTAGCTAAACATGTTACAGATTATAGGGCTTCTCCTGAAAGCTGTGCAGGATGTCAGCTCAACTGCCATGACAAGTTAATGCTGCTGCTGTTCGGACACCAGGGAGAATTCAGCCCTTCACACTCAAAGTGAGCCGTACAAGTTATACATGTGGTAGGATCAGAGTAAGAATAGAAAAAGAATTTGAAAAGAAGTGTGTTGTATGTTGTTGTTTACAAACCACGTGCGTGTCACACATAAGGCACTGAAATGTCACACTTAGTCATCCTGAAAACATGAAATTAAGCAAACTAACAGCTATACATTTCTGAAACATTAGAAAAGTCTACTTTACCGAATGTAACTTCCGCACAAGTGGCAGAGTTGGCTCCTCGCTGCCTATCAGAGAATTTGAATGTGATGATTTACCTAGACAACCAGTATCGTTTGGTGTTCATAATTATGGACAGCTAAGGTCACAAAGGACATCCCATAAAAAAATGTGTGTTCATGTTGGATTTGTAGAAAGCCATACTAAATCCAAAAGAAATTGCTTTTGTTAGGTTCATAGCCAATAAAGACTGGCACAGATATGATTATTCTTGGGAATAAATAAATGTATACCCTAACAACGTATGCGAATACATCGCATGCCATTACAACGCGGTCGTTACAACAACCGCGTTGTTAGAACACATGCCATTACATCGCAAGTCATTACTATGACTTGCTGTGGGGGGTGCGCTGGACTCAGGAATAGTATTATTCACTATTCCCACTACAGTTTGTGCAACAGCAGGAAAGGTGTTGGATTCTAAATCCAACACCACTGCGCCCCCTACAGCAAGTCGTAGTAATGACTTGCGATGTTACGGTATGTGTGGTAACAACGCTGTTTTTGTAACAAGTGCATTGTAATGGCACCGCATTGTGGAGACAGTGTTGTAAACGCTGTTTCCTGAAATGAATATGCAATTTAGGTGGCAAAATATTGTACATTATAAGAAGAGTCCATTGTATGGCTTGGGAGCTAATTCAGAACAAATTGTAGACAATGTGAATTGTTTCTTTTTGAATTTTATGCAGCCTTTGAGTAAATTGTGGGATTTTCAGGAGGATGCCCAAGAAAATGAGCAGAGAAAATGAGAGATTCAAGGTTACACACATTATTATTAAGATTTGTATATCAATGCAGAACATGAGTATGCACTTCCTAATTCGATGCTACATCCTATGTGGAAGTATCTGCACAATTAAATGCACTAAGGAAGAGATAATCTAGTTAGGATTTTCAAAAGGTACTGCGGGAATACATGATTTCCAAATGCTGCTGAGAATATCTGCAGCTGATGTTTGACATGCAACTTAAAAATTTAGGGGAAAAGAACAGTCACTATCATGAATCATGTTGGCAAATCAGAAGGCCCATTTCGAAGACTTCAAGCAGATTTTTATTGAGATGCAAAATTGTAATGGCTTGAAGTATGTTTTAGTAATTAACTGCTTGTTTTCCAAATGGGTGGAAGCATTTCCCACAAGGAGAGCAGATAACCATACAGTGTCAACATTCTTGGAGGAGTTGATACCATGATTTGGCCTTCCAACTTCTATTGAGACTGATCCTGCTGCATATTTTATAAACAATTTTTGTAGCATAATTTGTAAAGCCTTCAATATCAATTAGAGATTCCATTGTAGTAATCAGCCACAATCCTGCTGGTCCTGTGGAACGGGGAAATGACACTCTTAAGAACAAGCTGAACAAAGTGTGTGCTTCAACTGGTTTGAAGTGGCCTCATGCTCTTCCTCTGGTTTTGATGAGTATAAGAAGTACTCCTGAGAGAAATACTGGTTTAATGCCCCATATAGTAATCATGGGCATATCAATGAGGCTTGCATTTTACCTTTAGCTGCACTAGTTTTAATAACTGATGACATTGTGCTAAATTACTGCAAAGGTCTGGTTGATATGGTGAAATCTGTTTTTCACTAGGTGAATGTGGTAAGAGAAGCATACAAGGATATTCCATGTTATGGATTGAGTCCCGGGGATTGGATTGTAATCTGATAGCACGTCTGCAGGCATGCTTGAATAAGGGCTGGAATGGGCAATACCAGGTGATCCTGACAACACATACTGTGGTTAAGTGTGCAGCTGTGTCACAATAGATCCACACTGCTCAAAATCCAAGCTCAAACTTTTAGCATGAATCCAGAGGGCAGAGGGGTTAGTATTCTGAAACTTAAACTGGTGAAGCCTATGTGCAAACATAAACAGAGTAAAGTTTCAGGTTAATGAAAGCCCTGATGAAGAACCTGAAATTCCTGATGTCCAGTTTCAAAACAGTGATAGTAAAGAAGTGCTACAGTGCAAAAGACAAAGGTATGAGTGAAAGAAGTAATCTCTGATCTGAGCAGTGAAACGTTGCAGCTAAAAATCAGAGTTACTGAGATTCCAAAGGAAAGAAAAATGTCACTGTGAACAGAGCAGACAGAGACAGAGTTGATCAAAGTGCAAGCTCCTGCTCAAGTTTGACTTCGAGTCTGAGCACAAGTCAAAGTTCTTTAGAGAATAGAGCGATAAAGACTGTTACTGAGTAATAAAAAGCCTAAAAAGATCTTCCAATTTGTAAAAGGCAGCATTGTGAGACAAAAAGAAAACCAATTTTATTCAGAAACTAGTAGGAGTGAATCACTAGATGCATAAAAGGGCATCAAGAAAGATAATAATACAAAATATTTCTCATTTGAATGGGCGTGTTTAGCTACAGTTTCGAAAGAAGAAATTGAAGATGACAAATCATCGGTGAACCAGCGGCAGTACAGTTTTGAAAGTGAATCAGAAACTGAGTTTGAAACAGAAGAAGAAACACCTTAAATGTGCAAAAGAGGCTGTTGAATAAATGTGAAATCAAAAACTGATTACTAAGTGGCCTTGCTAAAAGACTTTAAAACTGACTTGGCAAACTTAAGGAAATTCATTTAACAATGTTTTATAAATTTTTGTAGCATTTCCTATTTTTTAGAAACCTAAAAAATCATTAGGTAGAGTCTGAATCTGATGAACTTTAAACAAACCTTCTTAAATTAACATACAAACTTTTGAAAAAATATCAGAGAAACTTATCCTTTTTTTGTTTTTATTGTTTTAATGAAAGAAGAAGAACATATTATTGTTTTAAAGAAAAGGTTAATTTTTTTATTTTTTAGCATACCACTTTTTTCTTTGAACAGATGATGGAATACAGCAGATGCTGTAAAATCGTAGGGTTGATGTTTTTAGTAATACTGATAGTTTCAGTGGGACTGTTGTTGTGCTTACCTGGGATATGTGTCAGGTCGTGTTAATGCTAATGTTTAATGTGTCTTTTGAGAATTTGCATATTAGGGAATATGATTGAGAAATCAACTATGGTAAGTTTTTGAGAGTGATTGCGCAAATCAGGCAAGAATACTAACCTTATTAAAGGTTACATGTGGATAGAGAGGAACTTGATTTCATAAGAGAATATAATGAGAAAGAAGTAATAGTGGCTAGAAACTGGGAAGAACAGAAAATTGAGTTGGAAGAAATAAAGGAAGAAGAGGAATTTAGATCATCAGGTTTGCATCCTAGATTGAGAATGGAGTAAGAAAGAAGAGGTGAGTTAGGTATATTAAGACGTAGCTCCACAAAGAGAAGCAAGGTAGAATTTGTAAGGGAGTGTGTCTGTGACAGAACTCCTAAAGTTAGCGGAAACTATTTACTTGGTGAAGAACCTATTACGAGGGAATTTATTATGTTTGTGTGAAGATTGCTTATTTTAATCTGCCAAGAAATTGGGCTGGCTCATGCTATCTTGCTTTAGTGGTTCCTACTGTTTACCATATGGATGAAATGAATGATGAACATAATTTGTGGAGAGTTTTGGACATGTAGTTTTAGATATATTAGGTGTTATTCCTTCTAAAAGAGTGGCAATAATTGATGTGAAAATTAGGTTTTGTTTACAGTGGTAGGTAAGCTTGTTGTAAATATGGCAGGGTATTTTAAGCTAGTAAATATAGAAATTGTAGCAATTTGGGCTAAAGCTATGCAATATCATCTTGCTTTAGATAGTGTTTAGGCAAAGGAATGAGGAGTCTGTAGTGTGATCAAGACAAAAATTGCTGTACATATATACCAGATGATAGTAGAGCTAGTGATTGTTTTGTTACTAATATGACTAATATGACTAATCTAACTCATGAGATTGGGTCTTTGGAGGAACCTGGTTTATGGGAAGCCATACGCTCATGGTTTAGTGAGTTAGAGAAGAGTTTTGGTGAGTGGTTAGGTAATATAGGTGCCGGTGTTTTTCAGTCAATCCCAATCCCTGTAATAATCATAATGATTTGAGCAATTGTTCTTTTCCTATTACTACAATTGTTAGAGTGAGTGCATGATTAGTAGATATAAAAATAAATGTAAAGGTGAAAATAGATAGAGGAAAAGGTAAAGGATGTTGGAAATGGAGACTTTTGAAGATCATGACTATAACCAGTTAAAGATGGCGGAGGAAAAGGCCAGAGGACAAGAGAGAGAAGAAGATGTCCACTGTTTTATGGCTTATTAATAAACGTTACTAATGGGCTTTAAGTGATGATAAAAAAATATTCAGAGGGGGGAAGGGTGTTGATGTTCTTTTCAAATGTGCAGTATTGGGTATCAAATAATTTGGTGCATACTAAATATTTTTATGATGAATATAGTCATAACCAATGAGTTAATGATGTTGCACTCGTAACAATTTAATTAAAATATGGGGCTGGTGGGATAAAGTTTTTAAATGGCAGTTTCTAGCATTTTGCTCATCTTGCCCCTTCTCATTCCCCATCCAAATCAATGTCCCCCTGCAAGTCTTCTCTCCCCAAGTTTTCGCGGAGCATAGGATACAGTAATACAATTGGTTATTTTCCTTAGAGAGCATGCATTGTGATGAAACATTCCATTGTGTTTCTGATGTATCTTTCTGCAGGACTCTGCCACTGGAACTTCTGATTCAGGCACAAGTGTAAAAATATTTGTTTGAGAATGTTTCGTATTGTATTTTACGTCTCTGGACTGCTGCTGCTGTGGAAGTGAATGGAAGATTCCTGACTACCTTAGAAACAGGTTAGTGCTATACAACTTTTAATGACAATCACAATTTCGATTGGTCCAATATGTGCTATCCCTAGTCATGCATGCTGAATCTGCAGTTTGCTCTGTATTTATATCTAAAAAATGTATTAAAAACATCTGGTTTTTGGGTGAGAGAAAAGACTTTTAATTTTCACTGAGAACTGTGTTTGATTATTTAGAGAATGTTCTTTTCCCTTATGATGCTGTATGTATTCCTACTTTGACTAACACTTAGAATTTAGAGACTTTACTGCTTGTTAGAGTGAAATGATTTCTGACTATTTACTCTGTATCTGAGCTTTCATCGCATTTACTGCATTTCCTGTATCACTTTAAAAAACATATTTGTAATTAAACTCTTTAACTTATTAACAATCTGGAACTCAGTCATTGAGTGGTCTCAGTCTCTATTTGGTTTACTCACTTACTTTGTTGGGCCTGAATTTGTGAAGGGTGTTGACTCTTATTGCTAAATCAAGGGAGCTGAAGTGCTAGAGGTAAATATTGGGACTAAGAAAATTATTGAGGTTGGGGCTCCCACAAAGTATGTATTTTTCCATAGATTACTACATGTAACTGCTTGTTTCTAAAACATCTGAGATACAGATTCTATTTACTTGACCTACATTAAACTGATTTTAATATTTGTTTGCAAAAATTACTAACTGATGTTTGGTGTGTTTACATTTACAGTTCAGATTCTACTTGTATTCCTCTTGTCTGCAGTGAACATGAAAGAGCAAGACACCAAGGAGTTTAATGATTTGTGGGAAGGGTGATGGAGTGACTATACATTATAAGGAATTTCATACTCTTGGCCACATATTAAAAGGATATTGCAGATCACCTCAGAATGTTATCCCTTATATGATAGGCTAACACAAAACAGAATATGTGCAAATGATAGTAGTAAAAGTGAGACTTATTGTGGCAACAGCAAAATTAAAAAACATATAGAATATGAGGAAAGATCATACTAATAATTTGGCAGCTAGAAATGTGAAATCCTTAGGGATGAGAAACAGAAGCTGTATACTGTAGCTAACACAATCCACAATGTGGTTCAAGCTGATGTTCCTCCCAGAAGCGAATAATCCCTCTCTACCTGAGACAGAGAACCATGCCCAACAGGCAGCCTTATTAGATAAGGAGCATGAGAAGTTGGCTTACTGATACAGAGATAGGCTGGGAAACATAACATGATAATCTGTGCTGTACTGCAAACACTTTTAGGTGGAAGGCAACACTATGAATACATGAAAAACAGAAGCAATCTGCAATTCTTGTATGAAAATTAGGCTCACTATCATAAAAGTATATTCTAATAAAAGGTCTAACAATAACATATAATAACATGCAAAAGCAGCACAATAGATGGGGACAACATATTATTATTGATAAGACAGAGGCCATACAATACACATTAATGTTCACACAGATGACAGCATAGTAAGGATATGGAAATTTGTGAAAATGTAGCATATTAAACCCCATCTCTTTGAATGCAACCATGAACTCAGACTGATGATTAATGAATTACATTATAAATGTTACTTAACTATAACAGCACCAAACAGTATTAACACTGTAAATGGTTTACAATCAGTGATAGAAATTATGCAATGGCTATGTCATAACTGAATAGAAAATATTGGATTCATTGAACCTTCTTTCTTCTTTTTTGTTTTTCTTTCTTCCTTTCATTCTTGACCAGGACAGTAGAGGGTTAAAAACGAATGATGATCTGAATAATACAGTAGATCATGTGAGTGATATTTAAAACCAATGTGGAACATTTTGTTGCATTACTGAAGCTTAGAAAAATGATGTGAACACTGTGTTTTCGTACTTCACAAAAAAAGACTAATTCGCCAAATTAAAAAAATCAAGCAGAACAAAAAAATCAGCAGCAGAGCCAAATATTCAAACTAAACCACACATTTGGCTGCATGCCTGAATTTTTGATGTTGAAAGATATCAGCTGTTGTGTACCTTGCATGCCATGCCTTCCTGCACTAAAACCTGCATTGCGAATAAAATTATCAAAATTTAAACCCCATAGAGTCAAAAGAGAGGGGCTGACAGTAAGAATCAGTTTGGAAAAAAGGGCCTTGTCATATTGGGTTGGGAATGCACTGGCTATGAGGCCATCTCTAAGATGATTTGTAACATGTATAATTTTATCTGTTTCATTAAGGGTGAAATCATCAGCATTGCATTTGGTGTGTGTGTTACGTTTTGCATGGCTTTTGTGCAAGCTATGGATTAAGCTCCTAAACATAACTTGCAGCCTTTTTTGTCTTTTGGGTTTTAGTTTGTATCATAGCTGCACTTTAACTGTAGATTTTTGGTGAATTTCTGAGTTTTTTAAACATGTTTAGATTTTGTAACCAATGCCAACCATATCTTCAATGTAACCTGTTTCACTGTATTTGGGGGTTCATTAATCATATACAACATCTAAGAGTGCCCTGATCCAACACTCAGCAATTGTCAATCTCCATCTGTGCATAGTGATCAGCTGTGCACAGCAGGAGTAGACTGACCCCAGGGTCTGGCCTCCAGGAAGGCTCTGTGCCCAATCTGCAGCTAAGGGTGGCCAACTCTAAGCACATGGCTGGCAGTAGGGGTTGGCCAGAGGGCTAAGTTATGTTATGTGTGCATTCTTATACACAACTGGCACATTTAAGTGGTCTTAGCTTATTTGCGTCTTCAATATTATTCCTATTTTAACTGTGGTTGTTTTTAGTGAATTTTATAGATTTTTCTTCTATTTGTGATCACCAGCAGCACACTGACTTTGGTCAGGCCCTGAACACGAGAACCAGGCTCACTCAACCGAAACCTGTGGCTCTGTGCAGCATCAGCTGTGTACACAGCAGCGTCCTGAGCTCAGTATGCTGAGGCGGCTCAATCCCCACTGTGAACAGCCTTCAGCTATTTGCAGAGAGCGTTGTGCACAGGGCCTTTACCCACCCACCTGTCCCCTCCCAACCGCAGCAGGAGTTGGCTACAGGGTCTGTCTGCAAGACATGTGAGATGGCCAACCACCAGTGGCTGCCCAACTCATACCATGGACGGCCTTTGCCCATCCATGCACAGCAAAGATTGGCTGCAATGCTCAACCTGCTGTGGTTGCCCAAACCCCCCTGCACACAGTCACACTTTTCACGTGGGTCGCACTCCGCTGGTCTTACTAGCAAGTAGCCCCATAGGATTCTGGATGATCGAGTAGCAGCGGCGAGTACACCTATGCTACAAAGTATAACCAATAAATGCCATCCCTGGACACGTGTTTCGAGGTAGTTGCCTCTCGTCAGCAGGGAGCAGGTCTGTGTGCGGGGTGCCGTAGACTGCCAAAAAATATTAGGTTTAAGTACCTTTCATGGCGGCGCGCGGGTACGGTATCCAGGCTCGTCAGCCAATCGCTCAGGGAGCTTCAAATACACTTTTCACGTGGGTCGCACTCCGCTGGTCTTACTAGCAAGTAGCCCCATAGGATTCTGGATGATCGAGTAGCAGCGGCGAGTAGACCTATGCTACAAAGTATAACCAATAAATGCCATCCCTGGACACGTGTTTCGAGGTAGTTGCCTCTCGTCAGCAGGGAGCAGGTCTGTGTGCGGGGTGCCGTAGACTGCCAAAAAATATGAGGTTTAAGTACCTTTCATGGCGGCGCACAGGTGCGGTATCCAGGCTCGTCAGCCAATCGCTCAGGGAGCTTCAAATACACTTTTCACGTGGGTCGCACTCCGCTGGTCTTACTAGCAAGTAGCCCCATAGGATTCTGGATGATCGAGTAGCAGCGGCGAGTACACCTATGCTACAAAGTATAACCAATAAATGCCATCCCTGGAGACGTGTTTCGAGGTAGTTGCCTCTCGTCAGCAGGGAGCAGGTCTGTGTGCGGGGTGCCGTAGACTGCCAAAAAATATGAGGTTTAAGTACCTTTCATGGCGGCGCGCGGGTACGGTATCCAGGCTCGTCAGCCAATCGCTCAGGGAGCTTTAAATACACTTTTCACGTGGGTCGCACTCCGCTGGTCTTACTAGCAAGTAGCCCCATAGGATTCTGGATGATCGAGTAGCAGCGGCGAGTACACCTATGCTACAAAGTATAACCAATAAATGCCATCCCTGGACACGTGTTTCGAGGTAGTTGCCTCTCGTCAGCAGGGAGCAGGTCTGTGTGCGGGGTGCCGTAGACTGCCAAAAAATATGAGGTTTAAGTACCTTTCATGACGGCGCGCGGGTGCGGTATCCAGGCTCGTCAGCCAATCGCTCAGGGAGCTTCAAATATACTTTTCACGTGGGTCGCACTCCGCTGGTCTTACTAGCAAGTAGCCCCATAGGATTCTGGATGATCGAGTAGTAGCGGCGAGTACACCTATGCTACAAAGTATAACCAATAAATGCCATCCCTGGACACGTGTTTCGAGGTAGTTGCCTCTCGTCAGCAGGGAGCAGGTCTGTGTGCGGGGTGCCGTAGACTGCCAAAAAATATGAGGTTTAAGTACCTTTCATGGCGGCGCGCGGGTGCGGTATCCAGGCTCGTCAGCCAATCGCTCAGGGAGCTTCAAATACACTTTTCACGTGGGTCGCACTCCGCTGGTCTTACTAGCAAGTAGCAAGGGGCCTTTTGATGGATCATCAGACACATTGTTAATACATTAATTTATAGTGATAACAGCTTGATCGTCAAAGAGACCATAGACAAACAGGATGAAATGCTAAGATGTGTCTTTTATTCATGCTCAGATGCCAACCTCACACTAAACACAGTCACATATGAGTTCCATATGGATCACTTAAACGTCTATGAATGTGTTTCCTCAGACAAGCCCCTGATAAGATGAAAGCACCCCGGCACCCCGTAATGGCGGTGATGTTTGTTCATTTCCAGGCATGGCAACTTACTGTGCAAGATATGTTAACATTTACGCAACCATCTGCGCTGTTTTGAGACAACTTACAAAACAAGCAAAAAATCTTTAAATGGATTGATGAATTTGCCAATGAGACAATCAAGAAAAGGGTCAGTGGAGCAAACATGGCATACATGAACCTCCAACTGTGAACAGAAATCATTGTGGGCACTAGCCCCATCAGGCAAGCTACTATCCTAGACCAACATGAGTAAGGTGACACCAGACATCAAATTGTATCAATATATATCAGCTGTAGCTGACTTAAACAAGCCTACTTGCCACTGGAAAGACGGTCATATGAAAATGATCACTTATTCATTAACGACGAACCACTCACAATCACAACAGCTCATTAGGCGCTGCTGACAATATTTGGCAAACCCAAAGCAAATATGCCATCTTGAATTGAACAACTGGAAATCTGGGTACAAGAATACATCTATATCATAAAACAGAAGCCGAGAAAGAATGAAAATCCAGCAGACTAGTTGTGTTCCGGTCTCTGACCCTGTCTCATTTGGACTATTCTAATGTTCTTTACCTAGGCTTACCTGAATATCTGACACCCCATCTTCAAGAATACTGCAGTCTAACTTCTGTTCAAACTTAAGATATGTATGCCAGTGTCTGGTTTTCGAAAGTAGCTGCATTGACTGCCTATCAACAAAAGAATCATCTTTAAAGCTCTGACTATTGCTTACCACACTTTATATGATAAGGGGCTCAAGTATCTAAAGACCATTTATAAGTACACCGTGTGGTTAATTTTCATTTAATCTATACCTACAAGATTGCATTAGTAAAATAAGCTGCCTTACACTCCTTCTGGACTAAGCCTGAAAGCTGCTCTCCACAGCTACCACTTAGAGAGCTTTCTAAGGGTGTCTAAGACCACTACAATAACCATAGGGGTTATCTGGATCAGTGAAAGAGGTCCACTTACATAAGTGTACATCATATACAGAGCCAGCCTCTCACAATGGTTTGCAGCGTTTGGGATTCAAGCCTGCATTGTTTTACCAGATAATCTTGGTGTTTATTAATTGAAAAACCATCACTAATACTAGGCACATATAATACAAGCTTAGAATAAATAAGTTCTACTGAACTTAGGGTTGGGTAGTTAAGGGTCTAGCACAACCCTTTCTCCAACCTCAGAGAGTTTAGTACCCACTAGGTTAGGTAGGTACAACACCTCACTACAGCTAGTATGTCTTCTAAAGGAGAAGCCAGTGGGTCTCTGCCTTCTAGATACAGTTACCTCAAGTTCCAGGAACTGAGGACCCTGTGTTCCTCTAGGAAGCTTAAGATGTGGAAAGGCCCTAATACTCAACACCTCCTAGAGGTGTTACTGTTGGATGACCTACAGAAAGCTAGTGGATCAGATGAACAGGACGGAATGGGTGGGCAGGGGACAGAAGATAGGTCAGGAGGGAACCCCTTTTTGACCTTAATTCTAACCCTTACCAGGAGGAGTCTCATTACTCCCACCTGGAGAACTCAGCTCCCCCAGAGGATAGTGAAGATGGCACAGAGGGTGCCCCTTGGAGTGGGTCTACCTTTGTTCCTTCTGGGAGGGTCCAGAGTAGACCAAGGAGGTCTAGATCCTCCTCTAGAGAATCCAATGCTTCAGGACATTCTATAGGGACCTCCATATCTAGTAAGAGGGACAGCTCTTTGGACAGGGAGTACCAACTGCTTGAACTTGAGAAAGCAAGACTTAGACTCAGGCAAGATCAGTTGGCCCTTGACAAAGAGTCCCTAGAAGTCCAGAAAGCTAGGAAGAAATCGGGACTAGAATCCCATGGTGGCAGCACCGGTGTCCCTAGAATCAGAAAAACGTTTTTGACCATAGGAACCTGAACAAGATTGCCCCTCCTTACAAGGAGGGGGATGACATCCATACATGGATAACTGCTTTGGAGAGGGCCTGTAAAGTTCAGAGGGTCCCTCAAGAGAAGTGTGCAGCTGTCTTGTGGCTCTCCTATGCTAACAAAGGTAGATATAAGCTCCTCACAGTTAAAGAAGAGGATGCTGACAATTACTCAGTACTGATGAGTGCTCTCATAGATGGGATTAGCTTAACAACTGAACAGTATAGGATTAAGTTCAGAGACACCCAGAAGGCACACACCCAGGACTAGGTAGATATTGTGGACAGTGCTATTATAGATCTAGAAGACTGGCTTCATGGAATCAAGGTACAGGACAACCAAGGAATGTACAATTTGATTATGAGGGAGCAGATCCTTAATAATTGTCAGAACCAGCTTTTGCATCAGTACCTAGTGGACTCCGATCTCAACTCTCCCCAAGAATTGGGAAAGAAGGCAGACAAATAGGTTTGCACCAGGGTTAAGCAGAAAAATCATGGATATGGAGGTGACTAGAAGAAGCAAGATTCTTCTGAAACTCAGGATAAGGGTGGGGACAAGGTTAAAGATAAGAAAGAGTCTTCCCAATGGCCCCAAAAACACGCATCCGGGAGTGAGTCCCAAAATTCCAAATAAGGCACAAATAAACCTTGGTGTTACTTCTGTAAGGTGAAGATCTATTGGACAAAAGATGCAGGTTGTCCAAAGACCAAGGAAACGACTCCTACTACCACTGCCCCTAAGGCACCTGCTCTCCCTAGCACTAGTACAAGTGATAATACAGCAAACAAGGGATTAGTGGGGTTAACCCTGGGTACTGAGATGGGTTCTCATTTAGTTAGGACTCCAGCTCAGGATGTTTTAGTCTGTGATGTTGGCATGGATCTTGCCACCTTACTGATAAGCCCTACTAACTTGGGCAAGTACAGACAACAGCATTTAATTAATGGAAAATAAGCAGTGGCTTATAGGGATTCAGGGGGCAGCGTCACTATGGTAACAGAGAAACTTGTATCCCCTGAACAGGTCATACTTGGACAAGTGTACCAAGTCACCAACACCAGCAATGTCAGGACTGGCCATTCCTTGGCAGTTGGGAACCTCAGCTGGCGAGGGGTAACTGGACCTAAGAGGGTTGTGGTATCTCCAGCCCTACCTGTAGATAGTCTGTTGGGCAATAATCTGTCAAACTTCAGCCTGGGCTGAAGTGGAGTTTAGGACTCATGCAGAGATGATGGGCATCTCTGCAAGTGTGTTTGCTGTCATCAGGGCTCAGGCCAAACAGCTCTCCACTGACAAACCACTGGACCCTGAAAAAATGGACTAAGTTCTTCCCAAGAGAAGGAGCAGGAAGGGTAAGCAATTGCCCTCCTCACAAACTCTCAGTGAAGACCAGCCTCCTGAGAGAGTTGATCTCAGCCCCTGTAAAGGACCTGTCCCAGAGTAACTTAGGCCTGACCAGGCAGAGTTCTTGGGGGCAGGAGCCCGTTTCAGGGAAGACTTGAGTTTAGAGCAGCAAATCTGCCCCTCTCTTGAACCCCTCTGACAGCAAGCTGCTGCTGAGGAAGCAGGGAATATCTTTTGGTCCCATAGGTTCTATTGGGAGGATGGCCTTCTATACTCTGAGGGTAGAGACCCCAAGCCTGGTGCCACAAGGAGGTTGGTAATACCCCAGACGTTCAGAGGTTTCCTACTCTCCCTAGCACATGACATTCCTCTTGCAGGACACTTAGGACAAAGCAGGACTTGGGACAGGCTTGTCCTTCACTTTCACTAGCCCCATATGTCTGAGGGCACAAAGGAGTTTTGTCACGCCTGTGCTACTTGCCAAGCCAGAGGTAAGTTAGGTGGCACCACAAAGGCCTCCTTAATTCTACTTCCAGTGGTTCGGGTCCCTTTTGAGAGGGTAGTAATTGACATTGTTTGTCCCTTGAACCCTCCAACTGCATCTGGGAACAGTTACATACTAGTGGTGGTGGACCATGCTATTAGGTACACAGAGGCTATTCCCCTTTGGACCACCACAGCTCCTGTGGTGGCTAGGGCCCTCATGGTAATCTTTTGCAGAGTGGGCTTCCCTAAGGAGGTCTTAACTGACAGAGATAACAACGTCATCTCAAGTTACATTACTGCAATGTGGAAAGAGTGTTGAGTGAACTATAAGTTTACCACACCCTACCATCCATTATGCAATGGGCTTCTTGAAAGGTTCAACAAGACCCTCAAGGGTATGACAATGGGACTCCCAGAAAATGGGATGTCTTACTACTCTGCCTTCTCCTTGCCTACAGAGAGGTTCCTCAAAATGGGGTTGGCTACAGCCCATTTGAGATTCTGTTTGGACATCCAGTTAGAGGTCCACTGTGCCTAGTAATAGAGGACTGGGAGCAACCTCTCAAACCTTCTAAATAGGACATTATGGACTATGTCCTTGGCCTGTGTTCTCACATGGCTGAGTACATGAAGAGGGCCAGCAAAAACCTGGAGGCCAGCCAAGAACTTCAAAAAGCTTGGCATGACCAAAGGCTGTCTTGACTGTTTACCAGCCAGGCCAGAAAGTGTGGGTATTGGATCCTGTGGCCCCAGCAGCATTCCAAGATAAGTGGAGTGGACCCCACATCATACATGAACAAAAGGGTGAAGTCACCTACTTGTTCGACCAAGGGTACTTCATGTGAACCGCCTGAAACCTTTTGTTGACAGGGCTGACATGGGCTTGGTCATGGCAACTGATGAGGGACAGGAGGAAGAGAGTGACCCTTTGCCTGATCTCCTCTCTCCGAACACTGATGATGGGTCAGTAGATGGAGTGGCCTTGGGAGGCAGCCTAACTGACCAGCAGCAAACTGATTGTAGGCAAGTCCTTCAACAGTACAGACATATGTTCTCCCTGACACCCAGTCAAACCCCCTGGTGTACCCATGAGGGGGACACAGGTGACAGTCTGCCTGTCAAGAGAAAAATCTACAGACAGCCTGGCCATGTCCGGGACTGCATCAGGACAGAGGTACAAACGATGCTGGTATTGGCGGAACCTCACACCAAGGGCGGTAAAAGAGAGATGAGGTTTTGTGTGGACTACAGAGGCCTCAATGCAGTCACTAGGACTGATGCTCATCCAATTCCCAGGGCAGATGAACTCATAGAGACTTTGGCCTCAGCCAAGTTTCTCAGTACATTAGACCTGACAGCTGGCTACTGACAAATCAGACTAGCTGAGGATGCCAAGCCAAAACCAGCATTCTCAACCTGTAGTGGGCATTATCAATTTATTGTGATTGTTTGAAGAATGTACCTGCCATATTTCAGAGGCTAATGAACAAAGTCTTAACATGTCTGGAAGCCTATAGTGCAGCCTATCTAGATGATTAGCTCCACCTGGCAAGATCACCTGGTCCACACCAGAAATGTTCTTGAGGCCCTGAAAAAGGCAGGCCTTACTATCAAGGCCACTAAGTGCCAGATAGGGCAGAGCAAGGTTGTGTACTTGGGCCACCTGGTAGTTGGAGGCCAGGTTCAACCACTGGAGAGCAAAATACAGACCATTGTGGACTGGGTTTCTCCCACTACCCAGACTCGGGTCAGGATTTTCTTGGGCTTGACTGTGTACTATAGAAGATTTGTGAAGAGATATGGGTCCATTGTGACTCCCCTGAATGATCTCACATCAAAAAGAATGCCCAAGAAAGTTCAGTGGACAGTAAGCTGTCAAAAGGCATTTGATGACCCGAAGTAGGCCATGTGCACTGCTCCCATACTGCAAAGTCCTGACTACTCCAAAACTTTCATTGTCCAGACAGATGCATCTGAGATAGGGGCAGGTGCTGTGTTATCACATATTAATGGAGAGGGCCAGGATCAACCAATAGCTTTTATCAGTGGAAGGTTGACCCCAGGGAGAAATGTTAGAATGCCTTTGATGGTGTCTGAGACTTGAAGAAGCTGAGGCCATACCTGTTTGTCACCCACTTGATTTTTCAGACAAACCACAAGCCCCTCTTATATCTTAAACAGATGAAGGGTGAAAACCCCAAACGTTTGAGGTGGTTCATTGCCCTACAGGGGATGGACTATACAGTGGAACATCGACCTCGGAGTAACCATGCCAATGCAGATTAACTTTACAGATATTTCCACTTAGAAAATGAAGACTCAACTGTGCAAGGTCAGTCTCATCTCCTTCATGTGGGGGGTAGTGTAGGAAAGTACCTTTGCCTGGTGCTATGCTGTTTCTGAGTAGACTGACTGGGATCCTACTAATCAGGACACCAGTCTCTCTGCTTTCTCCCCTAAATTGTTATGGCAAGTACATAGGTACATCCCAGATTGGATACTGGGGTACCCTTATAACGCCCTAGTATATGGTACTAAGGTACCCAGGGAATCATTCACACTGTCACTACAGGCCTGCCATTGCAGCCTGTGTAAGCTGGTGTTAACACCACATACAAAAGGTATAGGTTCCCTATATGTAAGTTCACTGCACTTAAAACCTATAAGTCATCCCTACAGCAGGCCTTTTCAATCCTGAAGGCAGGGTACCTGTTTCTGAGTGTGAGGGTGCCCCTGCATGAGCAGGACACCCCTACAGCCTTCGGAGTCCATTTTCCCAGGTTGTAAGTGAGACACCCATCTAACATATAGAGGGGCACAGTGTCATTACGCAATGACCATCTCAAAACTGGCTTAATTTACCCTGTCATGTTTGGTACCAAACATGTTGAAATCATACCACCACACCATAAACGGACTGGGAGATATGATTCCAAGCACTGTAAAGGCCCTCCGTTAGGCCCTCAGTGCTCCCGGTACCAGTCTGCTAGACCCGGACAGCACAACATGGCTGCTGCCGACCAGAGACACGATTCTGCCCTCCTGCTGCTGACCCAATCTTGAGCAGGAGAAGGCAGAACAATAGGTATCCTGTCACAGGGAGGTGTTACCACCTCTCAGACAGTGTTTATTGTATTTGGTGCCCTCCTTGCATAATCCAGTTCAAACCAGCTCAGGGAGCTGTTGGTTCCTGCTCTGGCGCAAAACTGGACAAAGGACATGGGAGTATCCTCCCCAATGTCCAACCCCTCCCCTGAGAGGGAACCTTGAATTATCCCAACCCTTTCCTTAGGGTACTTAAGGGCTTACCTGAGGGTGGGTCCCTAGATTCGTCGTGGAACATGATTTATTTCAGACACCACTTCAACTTCGACTGTCTGGGCACTCTGGACTTTGCTGGACTTTGCTCTGGACATCAAGGCTGCAACCAAGAAGACTCCTGCTGCTCTTGATCTCTTCACCCTGCTTGTCTGCTGCAACTTCGGTTCCTGTGCTCAATAAACAAAACCTTCCAAGGCCTGTGGGCATCCAAAACACCTGAAGGAATCTGTCTTGAAATGAAGGAGTCACTTCCCTGCATCTGCATTCACTGCAACTAAGCTGACCGGTCTACTGATCCTGGGCTTCCATGGACTCCAAAAGGCTTAGCAACACAGGTTGTGATTCTTCACATCCGATGAGGCCTGCCCTGTCCTCTCACCAAGTTTGTGGCCAGTATCCCTCATCGGAGCTGCAGGAACTGAGCTCCTGTGCACTGCGTCGACTTGCCGCTGCAAAGGCTTGTTGGCTTCCTTCCATCAAGGTCTTTGGGCTCCAAGTAGCCCCAACCTCAAGCATCTCCAGTGACCAGAATCTTTGACCATACCACATCGCTTGCACAGAGGCCTGCATCTTTTGGTGAGCTGCTTGAGGTCCTCTTGTGACTTCAGTGCCTCCAGCCTGTGACACCTGTTGAGGGTCACCTTTGAATTCCTTGGGTTCCTCTGATTGCTCAGGGCCTGACCTGACTTGCCTACTTATGGTGAGTTCCCTGGACCTTGCTAGTCCCGACACTGCACCTTCTTCGCTTTGCCCATTGTTTGCAGTTGCCAAGGCTTGTTGGTGCCCCCAACAAACACCGACCCCTCAACTCTTGACATCCAACGTGGGACAGCTCGTGAATGGCTCCTGGTCTTCCACAGCATAGCCTGGTCCTCACAGCTGCAGCTCCAAGGTCACCGCCATCTTCCCTGCAACACCCGACATTGGTGGGCACTCATCTTCCGTGCCCCCTGGTCACTCCTGAGTGATCTAGACTCTGTCCCCTCTGCTTGCAGGTACTCCTCACCTCAAATCCACCTTTGGATTCCACTGGACACTTTAACCTACCCCAGCAGTGGCATCTTCGTGAAGTCCTCCATTGGGTTTGACTGTGGTTTCCGACACCCCTTCACACCTATGAACCAGGTTTTTCCGGTGTAGGTAACGTGGGTACTAGGTTATCTACGGGTGGGGTGGCTCTCCAACCTTCTGTCTTCCACTGGGTTTCTTCAGGGTCCACTGATAAGGGTCCTCTTTCTTTAAAATTGCAACCGCGACTTACACATTGATTTGCACATAGATCGTGGTTGTGTTCCCACACTGCACACAACCTCCTTTGGGCTCCTAGATACTCACCTTGGGTGGTTGCTTGGGCCCCCAAGACTTTTATATCCTCTGGGTATATTCTTGACTCGAGTCGTGGTTCGCATACCACTATTTTAGTATATGGTTTGGTCTTCCACTGGCGAGCACTGTGTATTCTGTGCTACTTACGTGTTTTCATTGCACAGTATTGTGTGCATTGTGTATATCTCCAGGTAGGATCTGTATGTGTTAGTTAGTGTCTTGTAATAAATACATATTTTTATAAGTACACTGTGTAGTTCTTTTGCCTTTAATCTATACCTACAGGATTGCAGACCGAAAAGTTCCACTGTTTGAACTCTGTCAAATATGCAAGTGTACAGTCAATGGTTTGACTTTGTGAGTACAGTGTGAGTGGTGTGCCTGTGTATTTGCAGCATAAGCAGTGTGTCTGTTCACGTGCTAGATCATCATGGTGACTCTGAGCGCTGGGTGAGGGGTGTATCTTTGAGAGTGCAAGTGGTGAGCGGTGTGCTTGGTTGAGTGCAGGGTGAGCAGTGCACCTTTGTGGATGTGTGTGTGTCTACGAGTGCAGGGTGAAAAGTGTGGCCTTGGGATTGCAGAGGGAATGGTGTGCGTGAATGTGTGCGGGGCTATCGGTGCCTATGTGAGTGAGGGGTGTGCCTGTGTGAATGCAAGGTGGGAGGTGTGAGTTCAGGGTGAGGCACATCAATGCTAGATCTATTGGCATTGCCAACATTATTTTTATTTGTGGCAAATTAAAACAGAGAATATTTTCAAGCACAAGTTAAATCACGGAGGAAGAAGAAAGAAAAGAATTCCATATAAAATGTTTACATCATAGAAGAAGAAAAAACATTTTTAGGATTGTAAAATCCAATTTGCATGTGATACAAAGAATGAAAAACATACAGAAGAAGAAGAATGAACAAACTAATAGTTACAACATCTGCACAAAAAGAGAGCTGCTAAAGCTGAATGTTGTCTTCTTATATATAGACCACCAATAAATCATATATACTTTGAAAGTAGCAATGTTGTCTACTGGAAAACCTTTTGTTTCTTTATCATACATCATTACCCAAATGCCTTCCACTTACAATCAAAAATTGGTGAGGGAGAGTCCTTGCATTTTCGGCAATGATCAACCTCCCCATAAAAATTGCAAAACAATACCAGTGCATTTTCATTGTAAACTTTATCTGGTAACCTAAGAAAAAATGCCCATAACAGTTCATGTTACATCCACGCTGCCAATTTAAGATGAGTAAGTAAAGTTGTGAAATATTGGGAATGGGGTGAACATGAGAGCATAATGTATTTACCAGACAATTCAAACCATGCTGCCTTCAATGAGTGCATTAAAGTAAATGAAAAGCATTGCAGCTGTCAATTTCAGACCCCATTTTCCAGTTGAAAAAATTACAGTTTATATACATTTAAGTACAGTTGAATAAAAAATCTGTGTTTTAAGAATGTAAATTTGATCTAGGTATAAGTCAAGCATGTTGTTAGCTTTCATGCTATTTTACATCTTCATAATGTAATCTGCAAATACTTATAAAGGGTGGTTCTGGGAAGGCTGAATTCTTGTTGTTGTTCTATGAACAATATAAATATCTACCCTGGAAAGAGACCTTGCACCTGAATGCTACTGATTCTTTTCTATTGATTAGTTGTGCTATGGGAGAAGAATTCTGGGAGGAGTGTATAAATTAATCTGTACTATACTAGTAGTCTACCCCCTGCCTTGCCGTCACCACTGTACTCACCCAAAGAGTGCGCTTAACTGTTTTTAAATATTTAGATGAATCCTCTTTGAACAGATATTGCAGCTGTTGCCCATCTGGTATTAGATCTCATACTGAGGGGCTGATTCCGATGTCGGACGGACTTAGGTCCGTCCGACATCGGTCAGGAGCTATAACCGAGCGACCTGCTGTCGTCTGTTATGGCCCTGCAAGTACGATGCGACCGAACAGGGTTCGGTCGCACTCGTATACTTCACAATGCAAGCATCATTCCGAGCGGAATGCATGCTTGCATTGTGAAAAGCAGGGGTGCAGTTCATCCCTGCATCCTGTGGCCGGCACCCCAAGGTGCCTTCTACTGGGTGCAGGAATCCACAGAGGGGCAATATATGTGCCCCCAGGCCGCCATTCGGCAGTCTCGCACCCATGGGGGCCCTACTGTGGGCCTCAAAGACAGTTTCTGACTGCCTTTTTGTGCCGGAAAGACCGGCACGAAAAGGCAGTGAAAAACTGCCATTGTACTCCCTCGGTCGTAAAGAGGCAGCCGGGGGAGTACTGAGGGATTTCCGGACGGCGGACGAGCTCTCCGAGCCTGTCGTCAGCCATCCGGAAATCCAGTTGGATTCCTTTCCGACCGAGCCCATCGGAATTTTACATTGGCTATAACCATAGTAGGCATTTTTAACTTGTGACCTATAAGTCTCTGGTATAAAGTATACATTGTACCCAAGGCCTGTAAATGAAATGTTATTGGTAGATTGCAGTTCACATTGTGCCACCACTGTAGGGACAGTACAAACCATGACTACAGGCCTACCACTGTAGCCTGTTTGTGCAGTTTTTAAACTGCCATTATGACCTGCCAAAATAACCCCTTTTGACGTGCCTGAACCCGCCTTTTAAGTGGTAATATGTTACTCTTAAGTAGGCCTTAAATGGCCACAAGGTACGATATTGAAAAGTAGACCATGTAAAAGTAGAATATTAAACAGTAAGCTATTTTCTCTGTAGCAGGGTTAACTTCTCCATAGGAAAACACCTGGATGTATTAGTAAAGTTAATAAAGCAAGAACTGCCTAGGAACTAGCTACAAAGTTAATTCTTGGACTTCTTAAAATATTTATTATGAACCCAATTCATTGAAATAATCAGATTTGAACTAAATATTTTACAAAAGGTAGTTTTAAAAAGTCACCTTTCACTTGCCTGAAACCTCTATAAGTCCATGAGCATGAGCTTCCAACTGTCACCCACCCAACTGTCACCCATGAGCTCAATAGCTCTTTAATGAGATGTGAACTTGTTCCCAGAGCTGAAACAAAGTCGTTGGGTAGGGGGAGGTACTCTATTCCCCTGACAGGATGACCATCACAAATGTACACAAAAGTGGAAGAATTGAATTATTATCAGCCGCTTGTAATTACTCCTCATCTAAATCCCTTGTTAGTTTACATACCATGCCACCATAGAATGGACTCAGCTATATGCAATCAATCTTAACCCTGCTCCAATGGGAACAGTCAAGCCCGAACTGCCAAGCCAGGTTCTCACGGCACTGGAACACAAGAAACTGGCTTGGCGGTTTGAGCTGGACTGTTCCCAGGAGGAGCAGGGTCAATGCTTATGTGGCTATGGAGATTAATTCAAGCATTCCATCCATCACCTTGTTGATGTTGAGTATGATCATCTGGGCATGTAGCAAACACCTGGGCCTGTCCCATCTTTTGTCCCTCTAGCCACCACTGCACCAATACATTTGGGAGAGGAGCTGCCCCCAGAACTGGTTTTGAGTGGCCATAGAGGAGGAGACGCTCATTTTCCTAACTACACCTTTATGGCAGGCAAAAAGGAGCTCTTCCCAAGGGATGAGAGGTTTTGCCATGTTGGATTTAGTTAGAGAGGGGCACTCTGGGATTGTTTGCAGTAGTGTACACAGAAAATGCTGTGAATGTGGGCAGGGTTGCCCTGGGAGCTATTTCACTATTGGTTTGGGATGGGCCAGAAGTCACCCCCCACCCACAAGCTAGTGACAGGCATAAATGTGGCACCGCTGGGCACCATCTTCAGAACACTATTGGACCTGTGGAAGACAGAAGAAGGACCACACCTACTGTTGAGACCTGTGAGGAGAACTCCAAGGAGTGAACCTGATCCAATTTGTATCCAGGGGACAGTTGGCTGACCTAAAGGGACAGAGAAGCTGCAAGAAGCCCAGTTACCTGGAAGAGCCTAGCTGACCAGTTTCAACTGGGCCAGCCCTGGACCCTGCTGGTGGTTTCTGTTGGAGTGAGTCCTGAACTCCAAGAGCTGTAGCTGAGGTCTTGGAACCCTTGGCTGGTGTCACACTATAGTCACCATGCCTAAACCTGGAAACCAGGGACTTTACTAGCTTTTTTCCTGGAGAACAATTGAGGGCCGGGAGTGTCAAGCCAGCTGATCCACTGAGGGTTCATTGCCAGTGGGCTTCACTACCCTGAAGCACTCGCTAAGTTCTTCTCCTCAGCAGCAAATCCATATCAGCGAGCCCATCGATCCTTTCCTGGATACAGCTTTCATCCTTGCCCTGTTGAGGAAATTCCACTTCCAGTGCCTTATACAGTTTGGGCAACACCCAGCTTTGCACCAGTCAAGCCCAGAGACAGGTTTTTGATTCTGCAGCATATTCTGCATTTCAGGAGCATTTCCCCACGTCCATCAGGCCATGACAGATTGTTCAAAATGTAGCCTGTCATGGAACATTTGTTTGTCAAGTTTCCAGAGATTTAAACTCCTCAAATGAATGTACCTATCAACAAATCCTTGATCCTCTATAAAGGGTGACTGCTGTCCATCAGTACATACCAAGCTAAAGAGCTTGTTATGGCATCAAGCTATACATGTTGTGTGAGAGCTCAACTGTCTCTGTATTTAGCCTGAGAGTACACACTGGGAAGCATTCCACTATGGCTCCTCCTGGTTACCCTTCCAGGCTAGGAAATGCATGGTTTTTGGAAAGTTTGCAGTTTACAGGGCATTGTGGGTAAGAAATTACTGTGGGTTTCATGCAAGTAATACCACCATGGACTCCGCTACCTGTCCAATTCTCAAAAATGTCTGGGTTTGGTAAGATTCCATGCGTGGTGGCCGATCCCAGGCTCAGATATTGCAGCTACTTCCATTACAAAACAGGATTATTTTAACAGGAACTGTTGATGTCTCTATGTTGAGTTTGGAGGCCTTTGTGGAAATTCTGGGTGGTATAAATTTCATGGAAACTCCCAGCTTCTGGAGCTCTCCTACAGAAATATGTGGAAAATGTGTGCTTGTAGCCAAAGCATGAGGTATGCAAGGCATTATGGGTAGGAAACAGTGCTAGGATCCATGAAAGTGACTCAACCCTGGACTGCCTTAAGTGTCTAATTTAAAAAAATATCTGGATTTAGTAGGTTATCTTAGGTGGCGGCAGACCATGCCCCAAAATCCATAGCTACCCATATCTATAAAATTAGGCCTTTTTTCTTACGGAAAACATGATGTCTCCACATTGCTTTTTTGGGACTTCCGTGTTGCAGGCACCAGGCCGAGGGATCCAAGTACTGTTCAATTTTTCTTTGAAGAAGAAGTGTGGGAACACAGAGTAGTAGAATATTTGTTATTAATTTCTCTCCATTAATGGTTTCCAAATGTAGACCAGTTTGCAAGAAAATTCATAGTTTGAAAATTGCCCTCTGAATCATATGATAGTATGGGTAACCTCAAATTCAGAGGCATAAAAATACCCACGAAGTCCGTAGGTCACAACACGCCCATTCTGTAGTGGAACGCAATGGACCTGATTTTGAAGCATGCCATCAAGAGTCTCCTTGGCATAGCTGGGTTCTCATTTTTTGATGTGATATTTGATTTGGAGGACAAACTTAGCATATCCTCTCACTACCCCTTTTTTGATAATTAGCACTTCACACTTAGCCTTCATAACTTTTTTTTCACAAAAGATATCAGGCCAAATGTCTCTCCTTTTTTCCTACATCTTATGAATTCTAAAGGTAATCAGGGTTTGTGGATTACCCTGGTGGAACCAAGTGAATAGCCGAACTATAACAACATTTGATTTTTTGGGGTAAAAATTGGAAAAAGTGCTTTGCAAGAAAGCATATGGCTTTTTCATAGAAATGGCATCAACAAACTGTTTACTGTGCTGAGATTTACTATCTAGCCAGCTTACAGGAACAAGCAGAGTTGTAAAAGAAAACCTTTTCTACATTCGTTTTTGCATTTTTCTAACTGATAGCCAATTTTTCTTTTTTTTATAGGTTTAACCTACTTGCAGCTCGATTGTGGATAAGGTGTGAAACCCATGGGGGAAACCGGAAAAGTAAACATTTTCTGAAAACTAGACAACATTTCTAATTTAGCAAGGAATTACTTGTGGAGATTGCCCATGTAGTCCCTAAAGAAACTAATCATATAAATAACAAATAAAAGTAGTTGCTGCCAATGTTGTCATCTTTAATTTGATGCCCCGGGGCCATCTAACAAATGTAACATACAGTTACATACATAGGACATTTCTGGTTGCAACATTCAGAACCAACAACTTAGCTTGAACTAGATATCAGGTTTGCCTTCTTCTTACTCCAACAGAATGTACATACCTTAACTCTAAAATAAACTTAAAAAGCATCTACTTATACCCAGCCCCTAATTTAGGTTCCACCTCCTTCCTGGCAGACATAAAGAAAGACATACTTCCAGTTTGTTTCTGTCTCACAACCTACCTTCCCTTTAGGTGACTGCTTTTTTTCCTTTCTTTTTATATTCTCACCCTTTACATTCCTCATACCAGTGGCAATTGTCCCTGATTTAATTAAGGAATCCCATCCTCTGGTTTGGTATTAAAATGCAGCTATGATTGGGGTGTGGTGAGTTCCTCATACCCTAGGGTCCTGGTGCCACTGCACCTGCTACGGCATCTATAGGTACTGCACTGGCCTGTACTACCCTTGAGGCTGTGCCATACCCAGAACAGTTCTTTCTGGTCTGTCAGGGTATGTGAGTTTATTCAGTTGAAATGGTGATGCTCTAGCTGTCCACTCTATCTCCCCCAGCTCTCAGGCCTTACCACCTACTATTGTTCCCGCCCTGCAGTTTGGTCTTTATAATCCATTTGTTCTTTCAGTGTCTGATGCACAGTGTAAATCTGGGGGAACTCTCCTGCCCTGAAAGAGCTAAACCTATTTTACCCATGCATCGGATGGCCAGCACCCTACTAGGCAGAGACCTGGGTTTTACTATGGTCTTCAGGTGCTGGAAGCTTGGGAGAAGCTTGGGAGAAACTGGGCAGTCACTAGACCTTCCTTAACAGATAGCAGCCTAGATCTGTATTCTCACTGGCGGTGCAGTTGCCGCTACTGATGTTTCATATGACAACCCAAAGCATTCTGGGTGTTGGAGTTTTGCATGTGCTTCCAAGCACCAAATTTGATTTTTACACCTGTTGGTAATGATTTATATGTTAAAGACGCAGGACTGGATGCGGTATCTGTGATGCATGGAGTGTCCCCCTAGGTGGACCCGCTGAATTCCTGTACAGCTTGTGTCTTGTGTGATATTCCCCATTTTATTTTGCTTCCTCTGCATGCAGGATGTATATTAAGCAAGGATAGTACAAGGCTAGAGATACAGTTTCTGTGCTTTCTCGCTATGAAGTTAACACGTTTTCATTGTCAGTGACACTGCATTTTTACATTGGAATGCCATCGCAGGTGTTCTCTGCCTGAAAACGTGGACAAACCTCATTAAAACGGAAAGAAAGAAAAGAAAATAACCTGGGATGTGTAATTTATTTAGAAAAGCTGCTTATTTGGTTCTCTCTTGATTTGTCACTAACATGCATGAAACAGAAATTTAGCAAGGAGGTCAAATAAATGCTTCTGGTTGAGACAGGGTGTTAGCAACCATGTGTGTATCAGGTTCACCATACTGCCTGTTCAACCCGTACTCATCACTAAAAATATATACTTTCTCGATCCTTTTATCTACCTTGGATGCTTACAGGGTTATATATTTACCTGTTTGGTGAGCCCAGATAGCACAGGCCTAAAAGCTACTGCTATACGAGCAGAATATCATTGGTTTGAGACCCAACACCCTCTGCCACAATATTGAAATCATTCAAAAAGTTTTGGGAGGAATGCTTTCAAAGTCTATCAGTGGCAATTGCTCTAGGTAGCATTACAACCCATCGTTTTTCTTCTATTGTGCCTCTCTTGAAAAAGCCTCACCCTATGCAATTCAGTGCCATAGCTAAACTGGTCTGCAGTTGCTTGTGGTTCCTTCTAGCGGAGGTCTCACTTGGCAGTTTGGGATGTACTATTCCTATGAGGAGCTGAGAAAGTATTGATTTGCATATGACGTACTTTTGTCTGTAGTGGCATGATGGGTGAAAAATGATGGACTAGAATGTGCCTGAGCGACCACCAGCAGCTGTGCTTAATTCAAAGCATTCCATCCATCGCCTTGTTGTTTGTTGCCTTATAATTTATAAATTGATGATCTGATCGATAACTGCGTGGTATGTAGCACTACAATTAAAGTGAAGTGATAATGATTTCCTCTAATACATATCCGAAAATGTTTCTAGAATAGCTGTCATGATGCAGCTGTGGCTGCTTGACTTCTTAAAAAAATCACAGATCAAAAGATGATTTCTGAAAATGGATCTCAGCTAAGTGAACAGTTGCTACTTTCATGTGAAAATATTCAGTTTAGTCCTTATTTTGATGCCAATGGCAACATGCTGTTATGAGCGCCAAGAGTGCACTCCTGTTTCTGTTCTACGGAAACAAATTGAAAGCCAAAATCGAGTTTGAAATTAGAGTGCTTTCCGGTCTCAGTAAGTGCTCGATTTGACTCCTAAATACTGTTCATCTCCATGATCTGATATGTCTGGTCAATTACAAGTACATCTGTAAATCAATAAGTCAGCCTGAGGGAGCTGTGGGGCACACTTTCAATTTCTTTTTTTATTTTGAAAAACAAAATCACAAAGTTTAATTTTCTTTTTGAAGATGAAAAAAAACGCAATGATCCCCTCGCCATGACAATGTTCTTCCATGGCCAAGGGTCATTGAAATGTTTTTACGTTTACTTACTGTTATGTTTTGGATTGCGGCAAGTGAAGTAAAAACTTCCCATTTGTTTGCTCATTCTAAATAGGGCGAACAAAACTATACCAAAGAGGATGATGGACGGCTAAGTGAGCAAGGGACCCACATCTGGGCATACCCTGCCAACTTAGGGCAAACAAAACTATACCAAAGGGGATACCAAAGGGGATGATGGACGGAGCGCTGGAGCAAATCAAACACTTGCCCCCTTTCAACTGATCTGGGTTTAATCCATCATCATTCTTTAGCTCACTCCACCACACCAGTTCAGACATGGCCATATGCAAATCAGTCTGACCCTGTGCCTCATGGGAACAGTCCAGCCCGAACTGCCAAGCCATGTCTTCCCTGGACCAGAAACAAGCATCCTGGGACCGGTTTCAGGTTCATAACCCTCTTCAGCCAGGCTATCTTGAATCCTCCCTTGATGCTTGGTTCCAGTCCAGGGAGGACCTGGCTTGGCAGTTCGGGCTGGACTTTTCCCATGAGGCACATGGTCAAGACTGATTTGCATATGGCTGGGTTCAAACTGGAATGCCATGGTGAGCAAAAAAACGATGGATTTAGGCCCAGATCTCTACTGGGGTGAATGTATGACATTGTTATGCATTCTGTCGATCAACTGTTGTTTTTGCATTCTAAATAGGGGGCACACAAAAAGTAATACTTACTCAATCGAGCTTTTGGAGGAGTATGTCAGCTGCGGAGATGAAGAAATCTCCCCGCTGACATACCGAAGGTCCGCCTGACTCTAAATGAGATGGACGCACCTTCAGTATGGCAGAAAGGATACTCTGTTGCCTTTATGACAGCGCATCGTTAACACCATACTCTAAGTCTAGGCCTCTCTTTGCTTCAAGTGCCTATGTTCTCATTTCAGTAGAAGCATCACTTGAGGCCTAATGTTTAGATCTTTGACTCTTGGCATGCAAGTTAAGGGCTGATTTTCCCTGTGACTATGGTCAAGTATCTGCTAAAAGATCTTTTCAGACTCTAGGCTTTAGGATTGTTGTAATCAAAGCCTGGCAGATTTATTCAGATTTTGTTGCAGGAAAGTATCCATGTACAGCAGCCTCACCAGGAGCAGCCTGCCTGCTGCATTCACACTGATGGAAAAGCTAGGGGCAAAGCAACAGGGGGGATGCATAAATACATAAACAAGATATAACAAGGTTGACTGGTCAAAGTGTCTCCATTGTACAGTGCTCACCTCTTAGAAACATGCTTCTTGATTGGTAGCCCCAACATGTAGTGTTACTCAATTTAACGCAGGAAACAGCATCTTTTCAGTGCCTTTTAGGGATACAATGATTACCAATATTGCCCCTTGCGATCCACGTGGAAGAGTTTTTGAGGGGCTGATTTTCAGCTCTTGTTTCATATAGAGCTGGTCCTGAGTTTACTCTGTGATAGAAAATGTTATTTTTCTTATAGTTGGGATTCATCCTGCTTTATAGTCCTCTCTTGCTCTGGCTCAGTGCTGATCGCTCTTTAATGTTTTGATGTTTTACAAGTTTAAGGCAATTCTGTATAGTCTGCCCAGTCAGCCATGGAAGTCCCAAACCAGTCTTCCTGTCGCAGGCTTTATTGCAGCATGCTCTCTGTAACTGTCATTACATTTTGATCTTCCTCCTCTCCTCTCTTTGATTTGACTATGTATTTTCATTGAGGGCTAATGATTAAACACTCATCCATTTAGTCTAAGGGTTAAGAGTGCCATTGCAGCCACAAGCATTTGTCTGCTTAAAGGACTGTTCAATAACAAAGAATGTCATTGTTTTCCCAGTAAGTGAAAGAGTCATTGACTTTCATATTAAGAAACATCCTCTACAGTGATTTTTTTGGGAACCCTTTGCATGGGCCCTCTTGTTTTTTCTTGGGTTAGTACACAAATTAGAGAAGGTCGAGGTTTTCAACTATTTAGGGATTACCTTCGACAAACATCTCAATTTTAGTGCACTAACGACTGAAAAATGCAAACAGCACGTGAGCATCATGGGCTCAATCATGAATCGTGCCACGAGATTAGGTAGATGGTCAGTGCTGGAAATATTGAATTTATATAACTCAATTTGTTGTTCTAAAATTATGTATGGGAGTGAGGTCTGGGGATTTAGAAATGTGGACCCTATACAACTAGAGGAAAACAAGTTCCTTAGGAGGATCTTGCAGGTTCCCCAAAGCACACCGGCCCATATTATTCACGAGGAGCTAGGGATCCCGTATATCTCTGACAGATTAAGTTTTAGGCCGTTACTGTGCTGGATTAAAATCTGGACCAACCCCGAAGCAAGCCTAAGCAGAGAAATAATAACTGACTGCATTAACAGGGACAAAGGTCATAAGATTCCATGGCTTAAATATGTTCAAGATAAACTGGAGTGGCTGGGTTGTGCAAAATACTTTAGGGAACCATCGGCAATAACACCGCAGCTAAAGGGCACGTTAAAGGTAGAATACATGAGGCGGATAGCCTGTGCCAGGGAAGATAGTGAAATTCTGAAAGGGTCAGTGAGATCTCATATATTAACTAAATCTGTTGTAGGTCTCGAACCCTACCTGGCACTAATCTATAATAAAAATGATAGATTTTTAATGACCAGATTTAGACTGGATCTTTTACATCATATTTTAGCAGTTCCCGCGGGGTACACGAAAGAAATCGGTACAAAGGGTCCCTGTGGCTGCGATCTGGGATCTCCACAGGATACCCTACATTTTGTATTCTTTTGTCCTTTTTATGAATACCCGCGGGTTCTTTTTTTAAAAACCATCCTAAGAGCGAATAAATTTACCCAGGTTAGAGTAGCCCTCTTATACTTAAAACTGGCCGTGGAACCCTTCACATTGTTCTGTACTGTAAATTTTTTAAGACTAGCCGTGAAACTGAGGAAATCTAGAGGGGAGATATAAGTGAGTTTGATTGCCGGGCGCTGTAGGCATCCGGATTAAAAGGCCCCCCGTATGATAGTCTTACATTGTACACAGAACAGGAGATGATTCATGGAGTTGACACAAATGATGAATTGCAATGTTTACAGTACTTGGGATGTTATAAGAAGTTTGTTTTAATTAGGCTACGGCTTATTTTTAACGTGATTGATCTTATGTGTACTACGATCCTGTATTTTATTCACTGTCATAAGGTTGGTATACCCTACCTGCACAGATTTCATCGCACTGCACTTTATAATTTTTAATATGAAATTTAGTCTAAATCCTGAGCCCAATTTTGCTACTGATATCCTGGAATGGTCCATCAGATATGTTTTTAAAAAAAATATTTTAAGATGAATTGTTCACATTACTGTATTTGAAATGTGTAAATATATTGTTCTTTTATGGATGTTTTAATATCCGAATAAAGATACTTTTGATGATGATGACTGGTCAAAGTGTCTCCATTGTACAGTGCTCACCTCTTAGAAACATGCTTCTTGATTGGTAGCCCCAACATGTAGTGTTACTCAATTTAACGCAGGAAACAGCATCTTTTCAGTGCCTTTTAGGGATACAATGATTACCAATATTGCCCCTTGCGATCCACGTGGAAGAGTTTTTGAGGGGCTGATTTTCAGCTCTTGTTTCATATAGAGCTGGTCCTGAGTTTACTCTGTGATAGAAAATGTTATTTTTCTTATAGTTGGGATTCATCCTGCTTTATAGTCCTCTCTTGCTCTGGCTCAGTGCTGATCGCTCTTTAATGTTTTGATGTTTTACAAGTTTAAGGCAATTCTGTATAGTCTGCCCAGTCAGCCATGGAAGTCCCAAACCAGTCTTCCTGTCGCAGGCTTTATTGCAGCATGCTCTCTGTAACTGTCATTACATTTTGATCTTCCTCCTCTCCTCTCTTTGATTTGACTATGTATTTTCATTGAGGGCTAATGATTAAACACTCATCCATTTAGTCTAAGGGTTAAGAGTGCCATTGCAGCCACAAGCATTTGTCTGCTTAAAGGACTGTTCAATAACAAAGAATGTCATTGTTTTCCCAGTAAGTGAAAGAGTCATTGACTTTCATATTAAGAAACATCCTCTACAGTGATTTTTTTGGGAACCCTTTGCATGGGCCCTCTTGTTTTTTCTTGGGTTAGTACACGAATACCCTGTGATGGGTAGATAGTTGCATTTTTACCTATACTCTTTAATGGAAATGTGTACTTTAAATATTGAATCTACCACTGTATGGGTTGTGATTCGACTGGTCTTCCATTTCTATTTGAATTGTGAAAGGTTGGGTTGTGTGGTGTGTTCCTTTGTCTTCTTATTTCTCAATGATTTCCTTGAATGATTCCTAGTTGATCCTCTTCTAGATGGACACTGTACAAACGCTTGTCATACTAGAGCTGGAGACTTCTGCATTATATGAGCTCAGTGGTTCTGGCCTGTTCTCAGCTATGTGAAGCAGTAGGGCCCATCCTATGTTGGGCTTCCTGATCGTGTTCTAGAGAGAACTCTTGGACTTTCGATTGGGTGGTGATTAGTGGTACTCCAGCACAGGTCAGCATGGGAAGCAGGCCAAAACCTTCTCCAACATCAGTAGTACGATAGTACCTAAGAGTAGCTGATGCAAATAGGCTGTAACGGAACAGTGAATCCCAAATGATTTCTAAAAAAAACAAGAAGCGAGAATCTTGGTTTTGAGGTATCCTGTTATAAGTTAGTTAGTCTGGCAACTCATCAACGTCCTATAAAGTTCAGAATTGGTATGGTGGGATCCTTCCAGTGGGAAGCTTTTAGAGTTGGTTTGCTTCTCAGTGGGCATTCTGTTGTTACATGCTTTGTAGAGTACTTCTTATTGCCTCTTCTCCTGGGGGATCTAGGGTTTATGCTCTCTTCATACAATGTAAAAGAGCTTCCCTTTGTGTTTTATCACCACTTGTGACACCATATGTCCCAAAAGTAAATCCTCAAGGTTTTACTTTTGTGACCTTTTTTTCTGGTGGCTGTTTCACCAGTTCTACTAAACAGTACTTCTTGTTATCTAATTTTGATAATGAAGGTTTGGATGATTCCTGACTCTTTTTGGGTACTGTTTCAAAAGGACAGCTTCCATTTTTAGAAGGTCATGGAGCTCTTCTTTTCTGTGGCCTGATTTTCATTTACCATCATTCAAAATTCTGTCTTCTTTCACTTTGGTTGGTACAAGTTGGCTTCTGACTATGTACACTCCGTTTTATGAGCCTCAATGGGTCAGCTCCTTGTCTTCCCTTCTGTTTTTATTGTTTTCGGTGGTATTCCCTTTGGATTTTTTTCTGAAGGACTTGGGCATTGCAGTCTCTTTGGCATTCCTATTTTCCTGTTCACACCTTTCCAGTGGCAAGGGGGAGCAGAGCCTCTCCCATGTTTTTATTCATCAAATTGTGGCCTCATGGTGCCCCTGTCTACTGGCCTCAGAATAAAATCACTTTCAATGGTTCCAAATATCATTTTGGCTTCTGGGTATTTTCAATGTCTTTCTATCATCACTGTGGTCAGTTTTCTCTGCTAGGGTACATCCTCATGACGTTATGGACTAGGTTGAAGAAGATGAACTATGAAATAATGCATCTTCTACTTACTAGTAACCTTCATAGAGTCCTATTCTTTCTCGTCACAGTCCTAGATGCCAGCCCTTGCTAGTAAGTTGGTTTTGACCACAGGGCCGCTAAGGTGCTTTCTATTCAGGAAGTAAGATAGGTAAAGTCTTTCTTCATGACTTCTGGAGTCAAGTTTGGGACTGGATATAAATATTTCTTTTTAAGTTTATTGTAAGGGCTAAGGTAGATTAATCCTGTCTGTGTAAAGAAGCAAAAAATCATTATGTACGGACTGTGATGAGGATGACTGGGACTCAGAGTAACGAAGATTACCAGTAAGTAATTGTTGCATTCACTAATGCCTAAGGTGGTGAAACAACCCTGCTACAGCTCTTAACTATTTAAGATACCATTCATTCAAAAGTTGTGGCACAAACCATGCATTAAAATAGCCCTTGAACTGCTCTCTTAATGTAATAAGTCCCCTTATCTTAATGGTCTTAATGTCTGGGGGAACAGCAAGTACTAGGGCACATTTCTCTACAAAATTAGTGATACACAAACTGAACAAAAGTGAACTCTCCACTATAACTGCTGATCTGGCAGTAGCTGTATTTTGAGGTTCACTGATAGAACATCGATGACATAAATATTGATGTTCTAAATATCTAAAAAAAATATAGACTACAAAAATATCGACTCCAATACCTAAACAGGTAAGTACAAAAATATTGCATCAAAAATATTGATGTAAAAATATCGATTTACATAGATATATAAAATAAAATAATATATATTAAATATTAATATTAATTTTAACGAGATAAATCAAATCTAATATACATTTTATCAAAATATAACACATAAACTTAATTTAAAAAGAGATAAACACACAAACATAATAATTTATATATATATATATATATTATTTTTTTTCACTGAAAAAACCAAAGGTTTCAGGCACGTTATAGTTAGGAATTGGCATTTAAAAAACCTTAGAAATTCACTGAAAAAGCCATAGGTTTCAGGGGCGTTATAGTTAGCTGGACATTTCCCTCGTACAAAACCCTAGAAATTCCCCTATTATAGTTAGTTCAGCTAACTATAACTCGCGCCCCCGCAATGCACTGCTGATGACGTCACATATTACATCACTCATGACATGGTCAGTGACATCACTGATGACATCACTGATGACATCTCAAATGACATCACTGATGACATCACTGATGACATCATCCATTGAGTATGTGTTTCTGAACAGTTTTAATATGTTTAATATATATAGTGAAAGGCCTGTTGAAAAATAAGTGGGTGTACAAGTGTGTGAATGGATGATTTTCTAGGTGCGTAACTGACTCTATAAGTGAGTCATTAAATGTATCTTACTGCAGACTAGTGACTAAACTGTGTGAATGTCTGTATGTGTCTGTGTGTTGGTGTATAAGTGGCTGCATGGTTTTGTGAATAGCTATATGAGTGTCTATATGGGTTATTGATTGGTTGTCTGAGTATCTGTATGGGTGCCTGAGTGTTTGTGTGGGTAGGGTGTGTGTGACTCTGTGACTAGATGTGTGAGTGGGTGATTCAGTGGGTGCATGTTTTTAAGAGTGCATCTGTGATGCACTGTATGGTTGGGTGAGTGTATGTATGGGTGTGTTAGTGATTGAATGTATATCTCAGTTGTACATGTGTCAGTAACTACATATGTGAAACGCAGTGTATATGTGTGTAAGAGTATATAACTATCTATATGTGAGAGTGTGTGATTTTGGGAGTGGCTGAATGCGCCATAGTGCAAGGATATCTGTGTCATGTGCTGTTTGTTTTTTCTGCAGGAAGACACAGAATTTGTTAGTATTTTTATGAGTAAGTGAACTTGAGTGTTTTTAACTGTATAGGTGAGTAAATTTTACTGTGATTAATTATTTGCATGACTGACTAGATGTGTCAGTACCTCAATGGATGGTTGGCGGTGCATGAGTGTCTATATAGGTGTATAAATGCACAGAGTGACTGTAAGTATGAGTGGCTGTAGAGGTGAGTGAGTGGACATGTATGTAGACCCAAAAGTCAATTAGTGGGTGAGTAGTTATTGATATTGGAGTATCTATGGTTGTCAAAATGGCAGTCTGAAATTTTTAGTCGGTGTATCAAAGGTTATATTAGGGTGTGAGAAGATGCACTCATTTATCACATGGATGACATCATCAGTGATGTCATTTGAGATGTCATCAGTGATGTCATCAGTGATGTCACTGACCATGTCATGAGTGATGTAATATGTGACGTCATCAGCATTGCATTGCGGGGGCGCGAGATATAGTTAGCTTAACTAACTATAACAGGGGAATTTCTAGGTTTTTGTATGAGGGAAATGTCCAGCTAACTATAACACCCCTGAAACCTATGGTTTTTTCAGTGAATTTCTAAGGTTTTTTAAATGGCAATTCCTAACTATAACGTGCCTGAAACCTTTGGTTTTTTCAGTGAATTTCAAAGGTTTTTTAAATGCCAATTCCTAACTATAACGTGCATGAAACCTATGGTTTTCTCAGTGAATTTCAAAGGTTTTTTAAATGCTAATTCCTATCTTTAACTTATCTCTGAAGACGTCATGTTTAATGATTTTGATTGGATTTGTATATTTTTCAAATTCAGTGTGTCAAATTCATTAATTTTGTTTTTTTTATAGACTTTTTTATCACCATTTTTTAAACTTATTTTTTCAATTAATTCTTTTAAAAATTAAAAAATATTATTTGAAGTTAATTGCTTTTTCAAACATATTTTTTTATATTTTTCAAAATATTATTTGAACTACATGTGCAAAACTTTATTTTATATATATTTTTTTAAATGTTTTTGGATCCGCGCACCCTAAGCGCACCTTTCACGATTCATACGCGATAGCGTCCGCGCATGGTATGCGTCGGGTACGTGGTTAGTGCGCGATCGCTATGCGACCGGTACGCTACTCCCAGCCTATACGCGACATGTTCGATGTACGTAACGTGACGTTTACGCGCTTCCGCTATGCCTCATCTGCGTCTATGACGCGGTAGGTGCGCGGATCCCGCGATGTATTTAATATTTAAAAAACATATATATGTATTTCATGTGAATATTAATTGAAGACAAACTCTAAACTAGTCTTAAAACTAATATATTTTCACATCTAATCCTATAATTTTTTTTTAATTCAATTTCGCAAATGCGCGCTGGGTGCGTGCTGCGTAAGCGCACGGTGCGCGGATCCCATGTGACCTCCAAAAAAAGAGATTTGATTGGTTCATTACACTTCCTCTTCTAACTACTGAAAGACCCCACCCATTTCAATCATTCTTCTTTGAGCTTCTTTAGAGGAACATCTCATCTAGAAGAAACTTTTTGGGGAAGATTTCCACAGCTGCAATTTTTCTCGCACAACAACCAACATCTGAATCAGACCTTTCGTCCGATGAGGAATTTGTTGTGGAACCTCCACGCCAAGAAAGATACACCTCTGTGGTGTGAAAATTGTTTTCCTTCCCATAAGGACAAAACAAAACTAACTCCACTAAAGTGACATGTAAAATATGTCAAAGAGTGCTTTCCAGAGGAGATCCCTCAAAAAAATACTCTTGTGGGACGGCGAGTATGCTAAAACACCTGAAGACTCTGCATCCCGTGAACCTGGCCAGGCAGGAATGCAGAAGACTCCGACAGCAGCCTGAGCCAGCAGTGGCAAGCACTTCTGCAGCAACTTCTGCAGCATCACCATCAACCACTCACCTGGACATACGTCCTGAATTTGGAAAACTGAAAATAAGTTACATTAAGTGCAGCAAACTGCTATGTTACGGCGAGCAGTCAATTGACCTTATCTGCCGAGCACAGCAAAACCACAAGTGCTAAACTTGTGTTTATTTATTTTTTGGAGAAGTTAACTGTTTTGTTCTTGCTGTTGTCTTTTTTTCCTTTTGAAAAAAACAAAAATATAACAAAATTGTTCCAAAAAGTACAAAAAAATTAAAAAAGAAGAAAAAAAAAAGTTCTTATAAGAACTAACATTCCTGGTTTAAAAAAAGAACTAAATTTCTTTGTTAGTGTGTGAAAGATTAGATGAATGTATGAGTAGTACATAATTTACTGAATGAATGCATTAGTAGCGTATGGTGAATGTATAAGTGCAGAACTATGAGGAAGTGCTGCAGCATCACACAGTAACCTCTTTAACTGCAGTGTGCTGTAGTACTTCCGAAGCACAGGGATGCAACATATGTACATAAATGTGTTGCAAGTCTATGCTTCTCTCTGCACGGCTGCTTAAACTGCAGCCACGTAGTGACACAGGCACCCTTGCACCATAGTGCAAGGATATCTGTGTCATGTGCTGTTTGTTTTTCTGCAGGAAGTGTACCTTCCTGCACAAAAACAATGAGAAAATGCATTTTTCTCCTTCAATGTATGCTGAACATTTCAACATGCATTGAAGAAATAAAAATGTGGATAAATGAAAACAATTTTCCTTGTTGTGCTTTCCTACACCAATTTTAGAATGGTACAGCATTCACACACATATCGAGATTTATGATTTCTGATAAATCTAGACATATGTCTTGTTCTATGAGGATTCAGTGCAATCATGCACAACAACACTTATAGAACACCCTATCAACGCAAAGTGGGCTGCATGATGAGGTTGTATTTACATGGAGTATAAAAAGTGCACAGAGTGCCATTTCCTCTCTTTCTAAATATGAAACACTATCTTACACAATAACTATTTTACAAAAACTGTCATATTTCCGTTTTTAAAATTCGTAGTGAATGATAAAAGTAAGCACAGAGTTTTGTCTGCAAAGATGTTCAAAGAAGAATGATTGAAATGATTGCAGTGCTTAAATAGATAAAACGGTGAAATATTATGAACCCCTCAAATCTCTTTTTTTGCAGGTCACATGATATCTGATTATGGTCAGATTTCAAAAATACATAAACAGAGTGTTTTTAGAAACGTGTTTCAACTTTGTAGCTTCTTGCAGGCCTCTTCATTCTGCATATTCAGACTTAGTTAAACTTACCTTTACAGTAATATGAATAAAAAATGGTATTCATTTTTTGCTGCTTTTCGATCTAATATAAATTGTTAAAAATTGCCTATTTTAAATTTTGGATCTGTGAAAGACAAGAAAAAAAAATTATTACATATAATAATAATTTTTTTACAACACAACATAATGTCCACAAAGTAATGTATTTGCCTTTTTTGCTGTTCTCAGAATATATTGAATTTCACTAGAAATAGTGATTTCAATAGTACTCATCACTTAACAGCGGGCAAAAAAAAAACAATCAGAAAGATTGTTAAAAAAAAACCAACATACTATTCTCAGCAAAATACCAGAAAATACAAATCATACATATATGAAATGCTTACAGATTACAACATTTTATAACTTTAACTTATAAAAACTGTAAATGTTGCCGTATTAAAATAATCACCGAACAAATGACCACCAAAAAGTCCATAATTAAAAAAAATACCTTTCCTTGAGGCCAAATGGTATTTTAGCACTTCTTCTTTATGTAATTTGTCCAATGGTAGTCCTATTAAATTATAATAATAAATTCCTCAGAGAGTGAATTATTTTCCTAAAATTTTGGCTTTAAAAATATTAGGTAGGAATTTGGTAATTCACTAGGCAAACGTTGTTTGAAACCAACTGGGCATCATTGCAAAGTGTCCAGCCTTTGTCACATTTTAGATAGGCAGTGTAATGCCCAGATGTGGTGGAAGGAGCATCATGGAAAATTATTGCAATTGCTACAAAAGTCCTTCCTGATATTGATAGTTGTGCTGCTACAAATGGTTTTATTAAAGTATCCAATTTTCTTCCATCAGCTGTACAACGTTGCATCATTAAAATAATGTATTCTCCATATTTTCTTAAAAATAATGTGGATAACATTTCTGATTTACATTGGCTACACTCCATGTTTTGAATTGCACCTTTCACTAATTTATTGAAAGACACTGATTTATAGTCTGGTAATGTTACAGAAATCTCTCAGCGTCTACATTGGTGGTGCATGTATACATGCAATTTTCACAATAATGTTCCCATTTGTAAGAAAGGCCAAAAATATTTTCTATTTCTACACCTTCATTTTCAAAAATTGAAAGCATATACATTAAAAATTCCTGAGCATCTTGTTGGATATTTTGTGCAAATTGTGTAGAACCAGAACACACATCCAAAAGATTACGAACATCTGAAACAGATTGTATTTTACTTCTATCTGTTGTCAATTTTTCATAAACAGAATGCAACAGAGAACAACATCTTTTTTGCCAATTCTGCATAATTTGTGCTTGCAAACCTTCCAGATAAAAAACAACATACCACTACATTAGCATAGCAGTTGACACCAGAACTATTTTCAAAATGATAACCAACAATCTCTTCAACAGTGTCCAATTTCTTTTTACCTGCAATCCCAACATTATCTTCTTCTTTTCTTTTCTTGATACCTTCAGAACAGATAGTCTCTAACCTTCTTTTTTGACCAACCATTCGCTTTTCAAATACAGGATATTGACCTAAATTTGGAGCATACACCCTTCTTAACCTATTATACTATTTTACACAGTTTGCATCTGCAGTAACCTTTGTCTCATCAAAATCAATCAAAAACAAACCAGATAATGTTCTGACTCGCGACAAAGCAACATATGCCATACCCTCTTTAAATACAGTAGATCAAATGTTCACCAATGCACTGTCTACACTTAATCCTTGAGATTTATGAATAGTCACTGCATATGCCAAAGAAAATGGAAATTGTTTCCTATGGACATATAAATCTTTAACAAGCAAAAAACGAACTGAACAACGACCAATTTCTTTAACTTCATCAATCTGATCAAATTTAATTTTTAAAAATTCAATTCCTTCTTTTTTCTGATAATTCACAAAATCCACCACTTTACCCATTGCACCATTAACTAAACATTTCTCTACATCCAAATTACGCCTTAAAATTACCCGACAGTTTACACACACATACAGTGTCTTTTACAAACCAACAGTTTTAGATATTTTTTTTTCTAAACAATCTAGTTTTGATTTCAACTTACCCGTCAAAATAATAGTGATTCCTTCATGTAGTATTTTATCGATGGCTTCCATTTTCACAATTTCTTCATTTTCCAATTTTAATAATTCTTCGTTGAATATTGAACACTCACGCAGTGTCAGCATTAAGCAAATCACTGACTTTTTTTTAGCAATTTCCATGTACACTTTTGCAGCAACTGCATTTTCATTTGGAAAGACATTGTAAAGTAATCGACTCTCCAAAGATTCTTTCCCTTTTTTTGATAGAATTCCAATTCTTATATCTTGAAGAATAGTTCCATATTCAGCATCATTTGCCTGTCGCATATTTGTTGTTAGTTCCTTGTATTCAAAATTACTCCAAATGTTCACATTACCAACACTGCCAAGAGACTTTCTGGTATCTTCATGTGCAAGTGTTTTAAATATCGGTTGTCCTTTTACCGGTGTTAGTTGGAGTAGATCTCCAAAAACTATGACGTGTTTTCCTCCAAATAACACGTCATACTCTGTTTTAAGAATTTGCTGCATTCTTAAATGCACAAAGGCAAGCATCAAGTTTGAAACCATGCTCACCTCATCAATAATGAGAAGTTTCATTTTCTTCAGCCCTCTTGAAAATTCACAACAAGCTTCTCCAGATAGCTTGTGGTATTCCAATTCATTCTCATGCTCTACTGGCAGCATTAGTAAACGATGTATGTAATGTTATGTGCTGCCAACCCAGTTGGAGCAGTGACAACACAAGACAAATGTGACTCAGTTTTTTTTTGCAGATAACTTGCAATTACTTTAATTAAGAAACTCTTTCCTGTTCCAGCTTGACCACTCACATACATTTGGATAGGTTGAAATGATGTACATGAGCATCCTTTCTTTTCATGAAGTAATCCATGCTCAATCTGCTCTTTCACTTGCTGATATATTTCTTTCTGTTCAACATATAGTTGCTCTTCCAAGTTTCCTAACTGTATTGCATCTTCTTGTGCTTGATACATTGCTGTTTCCACCTCATTCATTGCAATCTCTGCTTCATTTTCAACAATTGGTTGTCCTAGTGGAACTTGACTCAGTACAGCAGAACTTTGACTGTCTTGAGAACTGTCTCTAGCAATCTCAGCTGCAATTGTAGCTTCTTGATCAATTTCATCATTCAACATTTTCACATATTTTGCAAAAGCACTGCATTGTATGCTATCTTTACAAGCATTAAATGAATCTTCATAGCTGGGAAAATCTCCAAGTAATTCCAGTTCAGAACGCCATGGTTTGAACATTTGCACAAGGGCTAAATAGTAAAATTCCCTTTTGTCAGCAGTGTCGCAACTCAGTTTTCTGTGATTAATTAAATTTCCTTTCCTTTGTTTCACCAGACATCCTTCGGAACCAATCACTCCATATTATCCATCGTTGATGTTCTCTGTAATATTCCGTTTAAAAGTGTAGTTTTGCAGCACTTCATAGAGACACATGTTCTCAAGATGATGACTTCTCTTTCGATAGTATGTGTCTAACATATTGGTTTTCAAAATATCTGTACTTTCTGGGTCATTTTCTGCTAAATATTCAATTTCTTGAACAGATTTCAGTACCCTATTTCGCATTCCTTCAAGACCTAGACTCATCCAAATGATTCTTCTACTTTTGGAATATAGACTTGCAGATGATAACCAATCTGAACATTTATATGCTCCAATTTCACGATGCGATAACATCTTCAACCTGAAACTGTATAATTTCTTACTTAGAGTCTTCTCGTGAGAAATCTCTTCCCACATTTCTTTCAATTCAGTCTTTTCTGATTTAGTAATGTAAGACGTTACATATCGAGCAACAGCAATGGAATTGTCCGCAACATACTGAATATCCATGTTAGCGTTCCACATGGATAAAATAACTGGATTGTAGTCATTTATGTATTTTGATTCTTCGCTTCTTCTTAAGTTGTAGGTGTTTTTCGGAGACTTTCTTGTGATGGTATGTCGTACAGCTGACATAATACTGTTCACTCTTCCTTTAGCTAATACAGGACGTGGAAATCCAAAACGACATTTGGTGTAGAACTTATCCTTTGACTTGTACTTTCGTCGACAGTATTTTCCACACCTATGGCTTTGAAATCGTAAGACTTGTTGTTTTAAGTTTTTCTCTTCTCTACTATTTGGATGAGCACATGTAGCATAATCTTCAATGAAAGACAAAACAGTTTCATCTGAATCTGTTCCAAATTTGGGGGCATCCTTGACCCATAACAACATATGTATATGAGGAGCACCTCTTGCTTGATACTCCTTTCTCCAAAAGAAATCCACAACTTCTCCAAGAGGAGGATTCTTTTTATTGCAGATGAAAAACATCATAGCTTCAAATCTATGATTGAAATATCTGCATACATTGACAGGATCCAAAGAGCACAATTCTCCAGGTGTCTTGTATTCAATATTTTTTATATTGCAATTTGCCTCTCGAAGAAATTCAAGTAAATCATCCCAAGCATACTCAGCACAGCTTAGTGTAACAAACCATGCAGGAGTTCCCAAGTTCCGTAGCATGCATTTCAGTTCTCCATGTCGACGGTACCAATATTCATTAGTCCCACGCTGACATGCCATCAGATTAATCAACTGAGATTCTAAATGATCATCTCTCTGATGCACTTTATCCATAAAATCCTTTGCAGTTACATTTTGAAGATGCATTCCAGTTTTTAAAATGTGATTTACTGCAAATGAAAGTCCAGACAAGTCACTTTCAAACAGAAGATGAAACATATAAGGGATACATTGTCGAAATCTTGGATCCTCTGCATATAATCTTGTTGTCCGATATTCAGATGCAGGAATCTGCACAGGACGTTCATCATATCGTCCACCTTTTCCTGTTGGAAACAACTGCGGGAAACAACGAGCTTCTAAGCTCTCTTCCCATACACTCATGGGACTTCCAGTTGCTTTTTTCATTTGAAACAACTCAATTGTATTCCCCATCACCTCTTTGGAATGAAGTGGATGTACACTGTAATGTTCATAGATCTCTTCACATCTGGACATGTCCACTTTTTCAATTTGTCCACTTGGGTGCCAATTCCGATCCGGTAAAAAAATTCCCCGTCCGACTCGTATCCGGATTTTTTTCCGTCCGAATCGTCAAAGTAGCGTACAAACTGCCAAGTACGATTCGAACGGAAAAAAGTCCATACGAATCGCATTGGGAAGATTTCCCCACACGTCCTCGGGTCGGGAAAAGTCACCGACACGTCCCCGGGCGAGAAACCCACCGTGCGGAAAAATAAAGTCCGACTGCGCAAGTACGATCCCTCCCGTCCTCCCCATTTCACAACCGTACGCAAAAAACACCGTCCGAACCGAACTCCCATAGCAACCATGGAGACATGTGCCCGCATACGCGCCGAACACCCCACCACCCCCCCGCCCGCGTATGTACGCCCCGAACCCCCACCCGTGTATGTACGGACCGAACCCCCACCCCAGCAGAGTATGTACGCCCCGAACCCCCACCCGTGTATGTACGCACCAAACACCCACCCGTGTATGTACGCCCCCGAACCCCCCCCAGCCGTGTATGTACGCACCGAACCACCAGCCGTGTATGTACGCCCCCGAACCCCCCCAGCCGTGTATGTACGCACCGAACCACCAGCCGTGTATGTACGCACCAAACCCCCACCCCAGCCGTGTATGTACGCACCGAACCACCAGCCGTGTATGTACGCCCCCGAACCCCCCCCAGCCGTGTATGTACGCACCGAACCACCAGCCGTGTATGTACGCACCAAACACCCACCCGTGTATGTACGCCCCCGAACCCCCCCCAGCCGTGTATGTACGCACCGAACCACCAGCCGTGTATGTACGCACCAAACACCCACCCGTGTATGTACGCCCCCGAACCCCCCCCCAGCCGTGTATGTACGCACCGAACCACCAGCCGTGTATGTACGCCCCCGAACCCCCCCCAGCCGTGTATGTACGCACCGAACCACCAGCCGTGTATGTACGCACCAAACCCCCACCCCAGCCGTGTATGTACGCACCGAACCACCAGCCGTGTATGTACGCACCAAACACCCACCCGTGTATGTACGCCCCCGAACCCCCCCCCAGCCGTGTATGTACGCACCGAACCACCAGCCGTGTATGTACGCCCCCGAACCCCCCCCAGCCGTGTATGTACGCACCGAACCACCAGCCGTGTATGTACGCACCAAACCCCCACCCCAGCCGTGTATGTACGCACCGAACCACCAGCCGTGTATGTACGCCCCCGAACCCCCCCCCAGCCGTGTATGTACGCACCGAACCACCAGCCGTGTATGTACGCACCAAACACCCACCCGTGTATGTACGCCCCCGAACCCCCCCCCAGCCGTGTATGTACGCACCGAACCACCACCCGTGTATGTACGCCCCCGAACCCCCCCCAGCCGTGTATGTACGCACCGAACCACCACCCGTGTATGTACGCCCCCGAACCCCCCCCAGCCGTGTATGTACGCACCGAACCACCAGCCGTGTATGTACGCACCAAACCCCCACCCCAGCCGTGTATGTACGCACCGAACCACCAGCCGTGTATGTACGCCCCCGAACCCCCCCCCAGCCGTGTATGTACGCACCTTACCACCAGCCGTGTATGTACGCACCAAACACCCACCCGTGTATGTACGCCCCCGAACCCCCCCCCAGCCGTGTATGTACGCACCGAACCACCACCCGTGTATGTACGCCCCCGAACCCCCCCCAGCCGTGTATGTACGCACCGAACCACCACCCGTGTATGTACGCCCCCGAACCCCCCCCAGCCGTGTATGTACGCACCGAACCACCAGCCGTGTATGTACGCACCAAACCCCCACCCCAGCCGTGTATGTACGCACCGAACCACCAGCCGTGTATGTACGCCCCCGAACCCCCACCCCAGCCGTGTATGTACGCACCAAACCCCCACCCCAGCCGTGTATGTACGCACCGAACCACCAGCCGTGTATGTACGCACCAAACCCCCACCCCAGCCGTGTATGTACGCACCGAACCACCAGCCGTGTATGTACGCCCCCGAACCCCCCCCAGCCATGTATGTACGCACCGAACCACCACCCGTGTATGTACGCACCAAACACCCACCCCAGCCGTGTATGTACGCACCGAACCACCACCCCACCAGGGAATGTACGGACCGCACCCCCACCAGTGCATGTACGGACCGTACTGACGCCAAAAAAACACGTACTGAACCCGGACAAACCATATTTACACAAGGAGAGTCAAGTAGAGTTTCCCCACACCACCAAACAGGCCCAACAACCCCACAAACATCACATACACTCACCTGCAACTGCCAAACTGCCAAACAGAGGCCCAAAACTCAATCACTCCTCATAACACACCCACACAAATTTCAAACACAGCCACACCCACAAATGGACCAATAAAAATGGACCACACACACAAACCATGAGCCTTTGCAACAGACCCACTGCTGCCAGAGCCCACAGACGACCCACACCACCATACTTGAACCTCACACTTGCATACCTTCACACAACCACCTACACAAACACCCCCTCATCACATTCACACACACACCTCCACTACCACACCCACACACCCACAGCCATCCACACCCACACCCCCACAACCATCCACACCCACACCCCACGCCATGTCCACCACCAAGAATCCAAAGTTCACAAAGGAGGAGCTGGAGATCCTTGTCGACGAAATCCTCAGAGTCGAGCCACAGCTCTTTGGGACATTGGTCAGACAGACCAGCATATCCGAAAAAACCGCCATGTGGCAGAGGATCGTCGATTCTGTGAATGCTGTTGGGACAACCAGAAGGACCAGGCACGAGTGCCAATCCAGGTGGTACGATCTGCGGAGGACGGTCAAGAGGAAGATGACTGACAATCACAACCAGGGGAACATCACTGGAGGAGGGCCGCCCCCCAGACCGGTACAATACCATCCCTGGGAGGAGAAGGTGATGTCCACGCTGGCGGTGGAGGGACTACACGGACTGCCAGGACTCCCAGACCCTGGTGAGTACACAAACAACTCACCTCACATGGGGGGGATGCCATACACAATCAATCATGCATGCCACCCCCCCCAAGCCACCACCGGACACAACAACACTCCACAAACACACACATGCCACTGGCGCCTCCATGCCCCATGCATCAATCAGGGCCATGCCAAGTCACAGGCCACACAAAACACCAACACAACACAGGATGTGGTCGATGCTGGGAGTGGGGGCAGCAAAACTAACATTGAGCAACTCACAAGCACACAACAATGCCCTCAGCCCATATGGCCCAGGGCACAGCCATACAAACTGTGTGTACCCACACAGTACTGTCTTGCCTGCAAATGATGGCTGCCATGCAGGATGCCATGGGTCTGAAGGCACAATTTGCACATAACAGCAGACAATGAAGATGCATCGCTCTGATAGAGTCTCAGCACACACCGCCACAGCAGCAGCCTACACTCAGACACACTGCCCAATGGGTGCCCGGAGAACAGGGACTAACTCACATGAACAAGCCAATGGCCATTCAAAGACCGGCTAACTGTGTGTGCCCAGGAAGCTGGCCTGAGGTGACAGAGAGTGACAAAGAGAGGGAGGGAGAGGGGGAATGAGAGGGAAGGAGACAGAGGGGGGACACAGGGAGACAGACAGAGGGAGGGAGTAGGGTGACAGAGGGAGACCGACAGAGGGAGGGAGGAGGGTGACAGAGGGAGGGAGGAAGGGAGACACAGGGAGACTAAATCACCCTTGGGTGGTGTGGCCATGTCCACTCGTCAGCCGGTGGACTGTGTGCATGCAGACCAGGTCTGGCAGTGCCTCAACCCCCCCTTCCGTAGATGAAGACCGGTCCATGTGTCAATCTGTGCACGAGTCCATCCGTGCTGCAGGCACAGACCTAACCACACACCCAGTATACCCACCCACCGTGTCGGTAAGAACCCTGTCACAAATGCTTCAGTCCCCTACCTGCAACATCAAATTGCCTTGCCAAAACACCATTTGGCCACGTACAGTGCAACACGTAAGGCGCCTCTGCATGGCTCGCTACGCCCGCACACCACACTGCTGACTGTGTACCCAAATAGATGCATCAACTAAGATTGTGTCTCACACATGCGTAAAGCCCTGACAGCTGTGGCCAAGGGACATAGCCATGCACAAGTGCACTGTGAGAGGAATGCAGGACAGATCCAACTACCCAGAGGAAGAGTGCCAAATCAGAAATGCATGCAACATGGATGCCACATGTGACACTGTTAACATTGTCTCTCTCACACACAGGTCAACGTCGACGAACACCCCCCAACACTGGGGGGGAAGTCACACAGGACCAGGCTCCGCGGGATGATGACCCCACCGCCAGCGATGACTCTCACCACTCCGTGGATGACCCAGACCAACCTGGCCCCTCTGGTGTCCAACCACCTGCAGCACCTGCGTCAGGTACAACTGTGCCAACCACCACCCCCATTCCTGCCACATCCCAGGAGACGTCCAGGAGCCCTGCCCGCACACGACCACCCAGCCAGTCTGCCCAGGAGGGACACGGTCCTCCGGGCACCCAGGAGGAGGCAGGCGGCAACGCAGATGCCATCCCTCAGGGGTCCCGGAGACCCGATGCACCCACAACGGCAGGCCAGGTGCACGTGGGCAGGGGTGGCGGGAGTGGAGGACGGCGGAGGCGCGAACCTGACCAGGCAGCTCAGGACCCGGTAGTGTCCCAGGTCAGCAACATCCTGGATACATACCGGCGTGACACCAGGGGCATGGACCAGATTGCGTCCACCCTCAATGACATCAAGGGGACCCTCCAGGAGATGAAGACCCTGCAGTCCCAGCAACATGCCTGTCAACTGCAACACCAAGGAAGGATGGAGGATAGACAGGCTGAGCTCGTGGCGGTGCAAACCCAAATGACCGGTGTACTCCGTCGGATTGCCGACAACATGGGCAACCCTCCCTGTGGCACCAGGCGAAGGCCATTACCAGACACAGGGAGGGATCAGGAGGAGGAGGATTCATCCGACGGAGCGTCACAGACATCGTCACGGACTGCTTCCGAGGGTCCCCGCAGGAAGGTGGGTCGTCCACGAAAAAGACTGTGAGAGTCAGCAGAACATCACCATCTCCCAGGTCACCTGGCCTGGCACCTGGCCCTCTGGCCCAATAGCAGCACATGACATTCTCTGCCACATGGACTTGCTGGTCACTGTCTGACCTATGTTGACGAAGACTGTGGCATGGACTCTGACATTTTGCTACGACAAGGATACCAACTCCCCCAGTGAACTTTGGATTCTACACTCCCGCTGTGCACCTCTTGTCATCCCCACAAACCCGTACCCCACCACAAATAAATTAATCACACTTACAAGATGATGCCGTGATTCTACATTATTACAATACATGTGTGTGTCGTACAGTCAAAGCATGCCTGATCTCAGAATTAACTCCAACCATCCAAACCGTGGGGTCGCAGTCTTGCCCAGGACACACATGGGTCCCAATGTCTCATCTGATACAGACATGGAGTACCAAACTCACCTGTGCTGGGCCCAACCAGCTGAGTGGTTCCCGCACAACTGTGGCTACAGACACATTCAGGGGAGCAACAGTCATGCGCAGAGGTCAGGGATCATGTGGAGTGACCTGGCTTGCCGCTCCCAGGTATGTCTAGACATGTGTCCCTACAATGTGCAGCATGCTTGCGTCAGGCGGATGTTGAGAATGGTGGCTAGGCCAAGGTTGGATGCATGGAGATGCCAGAATGCAGTTTAGGATCACTGTGCCACATGGTTGTGTTGGGGTTGTGGGCTGCATCATGAGTGTGGGCGTGGATCTAGAAGGTCATCCTGCAGCTGGCTGTGAAACATTCCCCCCATCCCGTTAGGACGTTGATGTGGCCTGGTTGCCCGACGCAGTAGCAGAGCTGTGCAGATGCACTCCGGATATGGACAAGTACCATGGGAGTCGTGAGGCACATGTCCGTAGACTGCAGGGTAGGATTCGACACGGATGTTGTAGTTGCCCTGGGGGATGGTCTCTCTTGCCTTGAGGTGGATGGAACTGTGCATCTTGTGCATAATACAGTTCCCACTCCCTGACAAACCCCTAGCATCTTGTCACTCTACACATAGACACATATGCACCACCTATGAAAACTATGCCAGACCTGCGGCACGCACAGTGGCAACAGGGCACCATTGACAGGGAAGAGGCACCTTGGAGACAGAGGGACAAATTTATTAGTCATGTGTGTTGGAATGACAATGATACTCTGTCAACACATACACAGGTCATGTGGATGAACATGTGGGAGCAACACTGGCACCCCCCATTGCAACACAGATGCTGGCATCCCATTGACCTGGCACACAAGTGACGGATAACAGCTAAACACCCCCTGCTGCCACGGAGAGGCCGCTATACACCATTGAGGCCCTGATGGGGCAATCACACACCATGTCAACCCGGTGCAACCTGTATGTTTCCGAGGCCAGTGTTACACACAATGATGGCCTCATCACAATCCCCAATCCCCTGCCACATGACAGTCACCAAGTCTGAGCATGGCTCCAGGTGAAGCCTGCCCCATGTCATGTTCCCCATGTAGGATCACCATGTATGCAAATGGAACACACATGAACCGGAGAAGTGCACACAGACTACAAACAATTCACACACCCAAAACGACGTGAGGCATCCCTTACCCTGAGGAGATTTCAATACTTGCCCGTGCATGTGACGCTGAATCAGCACATGTTGCTGTGTTCATGAGGAGTAGCAGGAGCACAACAATGCCACCAGCAGACAGCATGCACATGGACCTGTGGAAGAGAGACACACAAGGATTCAGCACAAAGGAGCACATCCGCAAGCATGTACTTAACACGTATCATGTTGTTAACATGACAGGTGACAATGATGACCCTCAGACAACATCCTTCCATTGCGCCATCACTTGAGTGACACTTCAATACACACCACTGACTCACTTGGCAGACATGCAGATGGACACACACATTGCAACACATACCACACACGGCCCAATGCGTGCACACTCAGACACTGGAACTCACCACTAAGCAAAGAAGTTGCGTATGAGCCGACTCCGCATGTCCTCCACAGCCTCCTCCTCCTCCACATCACTTGCCCCGTCACCAAGCCCTTCATCCTCCACGGGTGGATGGTCCTGGTCATCTTGATCCAGTATGAGTGGAACAGCTTCCTCCACTGCCATGTTGTGCAGCATGCAGCAGACGATGATGATCTTGCACACCTTCACCGGGGCATATGGGAGTGCTCCGCCGGTCTTGTGGAGGCACCGGAATCGGCTCTTCAGAAGTCCAAACGTCCTCTCAATGACTCTCCTGGTCCGCCCATGTGCGTTGTTGTAGCGGTGCTCGGCAGCCGTGCTGGGGTTGCGGACAGGCGTCATCAGCCATGGCATGTTGGGATAGCCAGCGTCCCCTACAAGGAAACATCATGGACAGAAGTGTGTCAGCACAGGCAGTGAGATTGGAAGATGACGCCAAACACTGAACTGCCAGAGTCTACCCACCAACAATACATGCTCGCTCGTTCCGCAGCTGCAGCATCATTTCTGGCACCCTGCTACGCCTCATGATGAAGGCATCGTGTGCTGATCCTGGAAAGCGAACACAGACATGTGAAATCACCATGTTGGACAGACACACCACAAGGGCATTAATGGAGTGATAATGTTTGCGATTCCTATACACCACCTCCTGTGCCTGTGGTGGTACCAACGCAACATGTGTCCCATCTATGGACCCAATGACATGGGGCATCCCTCCCAGGGCATAGAACTCACGCTTGACATCTGTCAACTGCTCACGATTTGGGAATTTAATGTACTCATCCAGGTGAACCAACATGGCCTCTAAGAAATCATGCAGAACACGGCTGAACATCGTCTGGGACATGCCCCCGACATCAGCAATGGTATGTTGGAACGTACCCGTGGCAAGGAAATGTAGGGCTGCCATCACCTTCAACTTGGGTGTCAGTGCACTTGGATACCTGTGGCGCGGGAGGAGTTGTGCTTCCAGCCGGCCAGTCAACTCATCAATCAACCGTTGGCTGAATCTGTAGCGGCGTATACAGTCCCGTTCATGCAGGGCAGCAATGTCTGGCATACGTCGAGGGAGAGGCGGAGCCCTGCAGTGAAATGGAAGGAACACCTAAGAGTGAGCACTGTACAACAACATCGTCAATGCACTGAGCACATGTTACACAGCCAATACACATATGCCACGTTGTGAGTCAGGTCTGTGCCACAGTTCCTGGACACGTACGCCAGTCAGGTTACACTCCTACCAAGGGACAGCCACTAACGGAGGGGGGCAAGATCACGATGACATGGCATGAGACTAGCTGTGGGCCAGTGTAAGTGAACATGCACACGCATCACAGGATTCACAGACATCCACACATGTGCAGAAGTAGTATGCGTATGGTACAGACAGGTAGTTGGATGCGATATGCACTGGTCACATGTCATAGGAATAGGACAGGCCACACACATTGCCTTTGAGGAGTACATGTCGAGACAGAACATACATAGGGAGCATGTGGATATGTACTTGTGTTGATACTCCGTGTAGTTGGATACATACACACCTCATGGCAAATCACATATGTGGGCTGGTGTGCGGAACAGTGTGCCATGCCCATCGACACACAGACACATGTTGGCAGCAGCAACTGCTGACGCATTGAACCACACACCTACAGCAAAATCATGGAAAGACATGCCACACACATGACATGGTTGCAGCGTGCAACGCAGCCATACACGTGTCATGTGTAATATTCCGTGTACCTGGCATCAGGGGACAGGTGCGGGTGTCCGTGACTGGGACATGCAAGTGACTCATGGCTCCACTAGTGTGTACGACATGCACACATGTCAAAGGAGTGCAGGGGATGTGTGGTACAATGCGCACCATCACACACGACATGTGTACACAGCTCATCGTACATGTGCTTTGCCCACACCTCAGGGGTAAAGTGCCACATCACATCCTGACACACCTGTGTCACACACAGATGGTATTGCACAGACAATGCATTGGTGTCCACCCTTGGCAATACCTGTCCGCTCCATTCCTGTCTGTGTGCCGCCTGTCACCACTGACAGTTGTTATACGCACCGTACATACGCTCGGAGCGCGTGTATAGGGTCCCTGGGCCAATATTGCCGCTGGCGTATGCGTACGCCACAGTAGTACGGACTGTACACGCGCTTGTGCGGTCCGGATCACAATATGGGCGCTGGCGTATGCGTACGCCACAGTAGTACGGACTGTACACGCACTTGTGCGGTCCGGATCACAATAAGGGCGCTGGCGTATGCGTACGCCACAGTAGTACGGACTGTACACGCGCTTGTGCGGTCCGGATCACAATAAGGGCGCTGGCGTATGCGTACGCCACAGTAGTACGGACTGTACACGCGCTTGTGCGGTCCGGATCACAATAAGGGCGCTGGCGTATGCGTACGCCACAGTAGTACGGACTGTACACGCGCTTGTGCGGTCCGGATCACAATAAGGGCGCTGGCGTATGCGTACGCCACAGTAGTACGGACTGTACACGCGCTTGTACGGTCCGTACTACTGTGGCGTACGCATACGCCAGCGCCCATATTGTGATCCGGACCGCACAAGCGCGTGTACAGTCCGTACTACTGTGGCGTACGCATACGCCAGCGCCCTTATTGTGATCCGGACCGCACAAGCGCGTGTACAGTCCGTACTACTGTGGCGTACGCATACGCCAGCGCCCATATTGTGATCCGGACCGCACAAGCGCGTGTACAGTCCGTACTACTGTGGCGTACGCATACGCCAGCGCCCTTATTGTGATCCGGACCGCACAAGCGCGTGTACAGTCCGTACTACTGTGGCGTACGCATACGCCAGCGCCCATATTGTGATCCGGACCGCACAAGCGCGTGTACAGTCCGTACTACTGTGGCGTACGCATACGCCAGCGCCCTTATTGTGATCCGGACCGCACAAGCGCGTGTACAGTCCGTACTACTGTGGCGTACGCATACGCCAGCGCCCATATTGTGATCCGGACCGTACAAGCGCATGTACGGTCGGTATCACTGCTTGTGGGGTGCCCTAGGGCGTGGAACGCACCGTACCTGTGTGTAAATGTATGAAAACACATAGGGGACACATGAGGGACAAGTATAAGGGCCTAAATGCCTGATGGTTGCCATGGAGACTGAGTTAAATTTTTGAATTTGAGCACCAGGTGCACAGCAGAAGTCAGTTTGAAAGAATCTACATTGTTGCAATGTGGATGTTGACTTGACATCATTATCAAAACTGAAACCATGCAAAGCCACACACTGGGGTAGGTTTGAAGGGATTGGATGAAACGTAGGATGCTAATGTGACTGACCAATCAATCTGTACTCCTATACATGAACAGGCCAGCCAGGCATATATAAGGCAGCCAGGTCCCATGAGAGAGCACTTGCCTGCACATCCATTCATCCATGACCACTGCTGCTGATAGTGATTCCTCTGGCACCATGTCCAGGACTGTGGAGAGGTCACAGCCATTCACCCAGGAGGAGAACCTTGCCCTGATAGATGTGATCCTCCCACAGTTCCAGAGCCTGTATGGTCGACCAGGGGTTCAGGTGAGTGCAGACTCCACTAGCTTAGACTGTGCCCCTTTTGTGTGACAGTGACTTCTGGCATTGTGTCCATGTGTGACAGACATGCACTGTTGTTTGGAGTGGGTCCCAGGGTGTGGAAGGCCTCATGTCACCCATGCAGAGCATGCTGTGTTTCCTGTGTGCACTCCTCACTTGCATAGTGCCTACTGTGACAATGAATGCAAGGTGCATGCCACATTCTGCCTGCATACTCCTCCTGGGGATGTTGTTTCCACAGTCCTGATGTGATCCTGTGTTCCCCCCAGTGTGACAGGTGTCAGTACCCATGGATGTGTGTTTGTTCAGTGTACCTGTGCTGTGAGTGTCCAAAGGCCGTGTTCGTCCCCTGCACATTGGTGTGTGTGTTAGTCCCCTGTCATGTGGGTGAGTGCATATGGGGAGTGTTGCACACAAGCAGCATGAGGGATGGATATGGCCTGGCCATCGGATGTGAGCAGGGAGCAGTGCTGTGTGCATGCCGTGCTGAGCCAGCCCCACACCTGTGACACCCCCGTCTACTGGCACATGGGCAGAGTGAGGTGTGTACCCGCAGTTGGCAATGCCATGTGATTGTCCTGTACCTGTGTGTGTCTGTGTACTCTGCTGAGGTAGCATCAGTGTGCTGGGGCAGGTGACTGCTGTGAGGTGCTGTACATAATCCTGGTGTAGCCTGTGAGGCACAGTGTGATCCCTGGTCAGTGAGTGTGTGGTACCCCTCATGCCACCCGTGTGCTTCCACTGGCACGTAGTGCATTTGGCCTTCCACAGTGGATAATGTCCCTATGACAAAGGTGCAATTAGTTGCATGCATACCATGGCCTGTTCATAATGAGGATTGTTCTATATGTGTGTCTCTGTGTCTTTGCTCATGTGGATTAATGTATTCTCTCTTTTGCATCCTCACAGGTAGGCGCCATTGCCAAGGGGGAGATCTGGAGGGAAGCCGTCAGTGCCGTGAGGGGTACAGAGGGTCGGAGGCGGAGCCTGTCTCAGGTGAGGAAACGCTGGCAGGACATCCGGTGCTGGACGAGGAGGATTGCACGGCTCCTGCTGGGGGACTCACCTGAGAGCCGTAAGAACCGTGGCCGCCGTCGTCTGACCCACATCCAGAAGCGTGTGCTGGCGGTGGTCTTCCCCGATATGGACAGGCGCCTACAGGAGAGGCAGCAGCAGGAAGGGGGTAGGTACATGTGTGTCAGTTGTGTGTCCCCAGCCAATGTAAGTGTGCAGTTGCATGGATACACTGCCAGGGTTTGATTGTGCAGTGCGTCAACTTCTCCACAAAGTAGCACAGTGCTGTTCTCACTCCCTCCCTTCCCCTCCTTGCAATGTGTTCCCTGGTCTGTCGCCACTCTTGCACAAGGTTATTTAGGCAGGCAGTTCATGCAGGTGCCCTATGCTATCAGCATCATGTGTGGGGGTGATGTGCCACAGGTATGGGGACCTTGCGTGTGCCATGGCCAATTTCAGTCATTGTGGTGTCCATGTCACTTGGCACTGATTGTGAATCACGACATAGGGGTGTGTCTCCAAAATGTACAGCCTTCCAGCATGCATGTCCAATTGTGTGCCCTCTGACATGATGTGCCTGAGTGGGAGGCCTGCTAAGTGCAGGGACGGTTGCTTAATTTGCAGTCATGTCCATCCTGGACCATGGAGGAGTGTGGGCACTACTGTGCCCTGGGGCACCTCTTCCTAGGTATCATGTGCGTCATCCAACAATATGGCCATTCACTGTGTCTTTGCCATGGGTTGCGTAGGGTGGCATTGTACCCTGGGCTCAACTGTTAGGACCTACAGGTTGCTACATGTGTCCACTGTACAGGGGGACCCATTTTGCTTGTGCATACTCACAGTGGGCATTACCTGTGTGTGTTGTTGAGACAATCTGATGATGTTTGCCTGTCAATGATGTGTGGACATGGCCACCAGGGGCTGTGTGTGTACAGTCATGAATTAGTGGAGGCCATGTGTTTCCATCCCAGAGTAAGAGGTGTACATACTTTCTCCGTCTCAATGAGATTGTCTCAGGTGTGGGTGGTTTGTGCGTACAAGGCCTACATGTCAGAAGCTTCATCCTCCTTGCTGGGTTTAGTCTGTGTGTGATGTTTGACTGGACATACGCTCAAGGTGCAGTGACCCTGTCATGTGTGGCCTGGTTTCATGTATTGCCTTTGCAGCATGCGGCAAGAGTAAATGGATATGATTCATGCTCATCCCTTTTTGACGACGCAGTGTGGTGCAGGTGCTGTGCACATTTGTCCCCAGAGGCTGACTCCTCTCTAAAATTTCAGGTGCAGTGATTTGCTGTTGTGTCATGATCTCCATTGTGTCTCAGTGGCATGGTGGGTAGAAAAACTGTGTGTTCCATGGCCTACATGTGTACATTGTTTTGTAGGTGTTACTCCTGTTGCTTTTCAGGCTATGCAATGTGACCTATGTATATTTGACTCATGTGACATAAGTGTACAGGTGTCTGATTTTCTCCTGTCTCTTCACCTTGCCCACAGCATCGCCGGGGGACACGGAAGGAGACACTAGCACGGACCGGGAGGAGAGATTGAGCACTAGTGCCAGCAGTGCTGTCCTGTCTGGCACATGGAGTGGCACGGAGGCCGAAGGGAGTGAGGCGGAGGACCTGTTGACTGCCAACACAGACTATGACGCAGACGGGTCCGAGGCTGAGCTCCCAGAGGTGGCGGAGTCTGCCCCCCCAGCTGATGGCAGCCCTCCACATCCCCCCGCCACCTCAGGTTCCATCACCGGCCTCCCACATGCTCGTGGCCCTTCCCTCCGTGCTCGGTCCCCACATGTCTCCTTCCTGCCAGGCACCGCACCCCCTGCCCCTGTCACCACTGCTGCGGTGAGTGCGGAGTCTGTGGACATCCTGAGGCAGTTGCAGGTTGGTCAGACTGCGATGCTAAATGTCCTCCATGCCCACACCCAGGTGCTGACCCAGATGGAGGCATACATGGAGGGCATGTCGGCTGCGCAGTCTGACCAACGGCAGTTGCTGAGGTCCATAGACTCCACACTGACTGCAGCACTGGATCTCCTGCAGCGCTGCGTAACACCCCCTACCCCTGCCCCATCCACAATTCCCACTCCCGTGCCTGTCCCACGCACATCCAGACGTCAGCGTGCACGCACCCCAACAGACACAGGCACCACACCACCAGGGAAGTCGAAGCGCACACCTCCTGTCACGCACACACAGGGTGAGGAAGGCACTCCCACTGGGTCGGGGGGGAAACGTAGAACACGCAGCCACAGTGGGAGTCCGCATTCCACACAACCCACTCCCTCCAAATCCACTCCCCTTAGCTCTCCTGGCCAACAGTCAGTGACAGCATCATACACTGCGAGTGTGCCCCCCAGCCCCAGGATGACACCACCCCGCAAGCGGTGGAGGCGGGACCCGGCCAGGGGAGTTGAGTCCCCCACCCTGTCCACACCCTCCCCCAGTGGCGCTGCGACCCATCCCTTTGCCCCCCCCCTCCTTGGGGCCTGTGGTTGGATTGGGTGCGGGGGAGTCGCTGGGGGAACTTGCCGACGTGTGCAGCGCCATTCTGTCCTCCACCTTTGGCGCTGGCACCCCCCCTGTGGCAGATTCATCCCTCCCTGCACCCACAACACCTACCCTTTCCCCTCCTGTCCCTGCGGTGCCTGTTTCCACCCTCCCCCCTGATGCCCCCTCTTCTGTGGATGAAATGGACTTGTGAACTGTGCAGGCAAGCTAGGGGACACACGTCCCGATGTGTACCCCCCCCCCCCGGACATTGCTGCTGGGCTGGCCCATGGCCCTTGTACATAGTGGACATTTTCTCTGATATATTTTCCTGCTGAATAAAGCCTTTTCTTTTTGTTTTGCACACTGATGCTTTCCTGGACTTGCTGTTGGTGCTGGTGCTCCCTGCGTTGGACTGGTGATAATGTGTTAGGGGTCTGTGAAATGTTGGAGTGTGCTGCTCATGGGGTGTACCCTGCCATCTGCGTGCCATCACAAAGGTCTCTGCAAATGGTATTTGGTCATGTTTGCTCTCACTGTATGGTGACATTGTCCCAAGGTGTGTTCCATCCTCTGTGGCCCAGGCCATTTTTCCTGCAGGGTGTCTCCCAAATGCTGTGCTGTGCTGTGTCTACATTTCCTGGATGTGTGAGGGTTGCCGTTCAATATAGCCATGCTGGCTCAGCGATGGCTCCGCCTGCATCTGGGGTATCACCCTTGTAGGTCACTGAACTTGTTGATGGGGTATATTGTCCGATGTCTGGGCACTGCTGGGAGTGATAGGTACACACCCCTCCTGTGTCTGGGCACTGCTGGGAGTGATAGGCACACACCCCTCCTGTGTCTGGGCACTGCTGGGAGGACCCTGCACCCACCCCTCCTGTGTCTGGGCACTGCTGGGGGTGTTTTGCACACCCCATTCTTATAGCAGGTTCGGTGCGTACATGCACGGGTGGGGGTTGGGTGCGTACATACACGGGTGGGGGTTCGGTCCGTACATACACGGGTGGGGGTTCGGGGCGTACATACTCTGCTGGGGTGGGGCTTCGGTCCGTAGATACACGGGTGGGGGTTCGGGGCGTACATACTCTGCTGGGGTGGGGGTTCGGTGCGTACATACACGGGTGGTGGTTCGGTGCGTACATACACGGCTGGGGGGGGGTTCGGGGGCGTACATACACGGGTGGTGGTTCGGTGCGTACATACACGGCTGGGGTGGGGGTTGGGTGCGTACATACACGGGTGGGGGTTCGGTCCGTACATACACGGGTGGGGGTTCGGGGCGTACATACTCTGCTGGGGTGGGGGTTCGGTCCGTACATACACGGGTGGTGGTTTGGTGCGTACATACACGGCTGGTGTGGGGGTTTGGTGCGTACATACACGGCTGGTGGTTCGGTGCGTACATACACGGCTGGGGGGGGTTCGGGGGCGTACATACACGGGTGAGTGTTTGGTGCGTACATACACGGGTGGTGGTTCGGTGCGTACATACACGGCTGGGGGGGGGTTCGGGGGCGTACATACACGGGTGGGTGTTTGGTGCGTACATACACGGGTGGTGGTTCGGGGCGTACATACTCTGCTGGGGTGGGTGTTAGGTGCGTACATACACGGGTGGTGGTTTGGTGCGTACATACACGGCTGGGGTGGGGGTTTGGTGCGTACATACACGGCTGGTGGTTCGGTGCGTACATACACGGCTGGGGGGGGTTCGGGGGCGTACATACACGGGTGGTGGTTTGGTGCGTACATACACGGCTGGGGTGGGGGTTCGGTGCGTACATACACGGGTGGTGGTTCGGTGCGTACATACACGGCTGGGGTGGGGGTTGGGTGCGTACATACACGGGTGGGGGTTCGGTCCGTACATACACGGGTGGGGGTTCGGGGCGTACATACTCTGCTGGGGTGGGGGTTCGGTCCGTACATACACGGGTGGGGGTTCGGGGCATACATACTCTGCTGGGGTGGGTGTTAGGTGCGTACATACACGGGTGGTGGTTTGGTGCGTACATACACGGCTGGGGTGGGGGTTTGGTGCGTACATACACGGCTGGTGGTTCGGTGCGTACATACACGGCTGGGGGGGGTTCGGGGGCGTACATACACGGGTGGTGGTTTGGTGCGTACATACACGGCTGGGGTGGGGGTTCGGTCCGTACATACACGGGTGGGGGTTCGGGGCGTACATACTCTGCTGGGGTGGGGGTTCGGTGCGTACATACACGGGTGGTGGTTCGGTGCGTACATACACGGCTGGGGTGGGGGTTTGGTGCGTACATACACGGCTGGTGTGGGGGTTTGGTGCGTACATACACGGGTGGTGGTTTGGTGCGTACATACACGGCTGGGGTGGGGGTTTGGTGCGTACTTACACGGCTGGTGTGGGGGTTTGGTGCGTACATACACGGCTGGTGGTTCGGTGCGTACATACACGGCTGGGGGGGGGTTCGGGGGCGTACATACACGGGTGGGTGTTTGGTGCGTACATACACGGGTGGTGGTTCGGGGCGTACATACTCTGCTGGGGTGGGTGTTAGGTGCGTACATACACGGGTGGTGGTTTGGTGCGTACATACACGGCTGGGGTGGGGGTTTGGTGCGTACATACACGGCTGGTGGTTCGGTGCGTACATACACGGCTGGGGGGGGTTCGGGGGCGTACATACACGGGTGGTGGTTTGGTGCGTACATACACGGCTGGGGTGGGGGTTCGGTGCGTACATACACGGGTGGTGGTTCGGTGCGTACATACACGGCTGGGGTGGGGGTTGGGTGCGTACATACACGGGTGGGGGTTCGGTCCGTACATACACGGGTGGGGGTTCGGGGCGTACATACTCTGCTGGGGTGGGGGTTCGGTCCGTACATACACGGGTGGGGGTTCGGGGCGTACATACTCTGCTGGGGTGGGTGTTAGGTGCGTACATACACGGGTGGTGGTTTGGTGCGTACATACACGGCTGGGGTGGGGGTTTTGTGCGTACATACACGGCTGGTGGTTCGGTGCGTACATACACGGCTGGGGGGGTTCGGGGGCGTACATACACGGGTGGTGGTTTGGTGCGTACATACACGGCTGGGGTGGGGGTTCGGTCCGTACATACACGGGTGGGGGTTCGGGGCGTACATACTCTGCTGGGGTGGGGGTTCGGTGCGTACATACACGGGTGGTGGTTCGGTGCGTACATACACGGCTGGGGTGGGGGTTTGGTGCGTACATACACGGCTGGTGTGGGGGTTTGGTGCGTACATACACGGGTGGTGGTTTGGTGCGTACATACACGGCTGGGGTGGGGGTTTGGTGCGTACTTACACGGCTGGTGTGGGGGTTTGGTGCGTACATACACGGCTGGGGGTTCGGGGCGTACATACCAGGGTGGGGTGGGGGTTCGGGGCGTACATGCACGGGTGGCGCTTGGGTGCGTACATACACGGGTGGGGGTTCGGGGCGTACATACCAGGGTGGGGTGGGGGTTCGGGGCGTACATACACGGGTGGCGCTTGGGTGCGTACATACACGGGTGGGGGTTCGGGGCGTACATACATGGGTGGGGGTTCGGGGCGTACATACACGAGTGGGGGTTCGGGGCGTACATGCACGGGTGGGGGTACGGGCCGTACTTCCACGGGTGGGGGTACGGTCCGTACATACCCCTGCCCACGCTCTGCGTGCCTGGGTACGGGCCGTACCCATGCCTTTGGTGGGTGGGTACGGTGCGTCCCACCATTGTTGCGGGGCCGTGGGGTCCGCACCGTACACAGGCCTTGGGGGCGTGGCTACGGGTCGTACCACGCGTACCCCTACATGACCCCAGCAATGCTGGTACGAGCTGTACCAAGGCCTTTCTGACGTGGGTACGGGCCGTACCGCTATTGTTGGAGTGACGTAGGGGGACGCGTGGTACGTTCCGTACCCACGCTCTTGCGGCCTGGGTAGGGTACGTACCGGTTCGCGTGACCATCCACTTCCGTTGTGGCGGACGCTTGCGTTGCTGGCCTCGCCCCCACCCCCTGGAAGTGACCAGGCCCTGATGGTCAGGTATGTCCAGGCCATGTGTGATTTGGTACCATGTGTTGGTGTTGTGTGTCCTGCCCCTGCCCCCCCCTTTGCCCCTGGTTGTTGTGCTGACCTTCTGCGGCGTCTGCGTCGGTTCCTGTACGCCAGGTGGACTGCTAGGAGGGCAGGGATGGCACGTAGGTTCGGGTCCATGTCTGTTCGTCGCGTCCAGCTGCTCCTTGCGTGTGTCGTCCTGATTTCCCAGCAGTTTTTGGCAGCCGGTAAATATTTTCCGTGCGGGATGACGTCGGTTCGAATCGTACTTCCTGGTTCGTGAAACGTAGGCTGGATGCGTACCGACGTCACGTCGGCTCCTTTCAGGATCGGAATTGTGTTTAGTTTCTGTTCGGTCGGTGTTTTGTTCGATTCGTACGGAAATGGTGTTTCCGTATGAATCGTACTTGCATTTTCGGATAGATTTCGCACCGGGTACGAGTCGGACGGAGAAAAGGCTCCGTCCGACGGTTCGTACCCGGTTTTTACCGGATCGGAATTGGCACCTTAATGTTTCACTATCTTCTGCTTAATCTATTTCTTCTTCTCCAACAAACACATTTCTATAGTACTCATTATTTTTTAACAGATACAATGATGCCTTTTGCACTTTTCTAACATCCACTAACTCTTGCCATATTTTCTTATTCTTACTAGGAACACCATTAACCAGAATGACTAGTGGCTCATTTTCTGCATGATCTACACCAATGGTTTCAACATTTTTCCTTAAATCTAATGGTAAATACACAACTCTTCCTTTCAATCCTGTTTGCAACTCTGATAGAGGTAATTTACTTGTTTTGGGCTCCATACGAACAATAGCCTGAAATGGGTGAACACATTGTATCAGAATAGACTCATACGTATTTAAATCTATCAGCTCTGGAGGAATAGCAACCAACTCTAGATTATTATGAACAGCTCTAGCAGGCATTTTATTCTCATCTAATTTATTATACCAATATTTGCAAATACGCTGCTCATATCCCAAATCAAAACAATCCTCTACCAGCAAATAAGTTGCAAATTCCATCCACTTATCATTATCTTCTATTTCACTCTTTAAATACAGATTGACACCCCTAGTCTGATTTTTATAGTGACTTCGCTGACAACAAATACAAGAAACATTTGGTCTTTCACCTGAAATTACCTTAAACTTTGTGATTTCATCCTCAAATTTTTCTGTAATTACGGGTTCTACATTGTCTTCAACATTTTGTTCTACTAATGTGTCAGTTTCTTCACTCTCTTGCTGAGGCCCAAAGTAACAAAACTCAATATCCTCACAGACCTGCTTCACATCTGATACTGACCCACGCAAAAGAGCACTGTTCAACTCACTTAACTTTAGTGCTGGACTTTTTGCATAATAGAACCTTCTCACTAACTTCCACATTTGAGTATGATGTACTGCCAGCATTCTGAAATGGTGAAAAACAATTTTACAAACTTTCCTAGAAAGACAAGCCAGAGAATGACCTTGCAAACCAGTATGTTTTCTCACTCTGCAAGGGTCTAGTCCTTGCAACAGCATAATCTTTTGTTTTACACTTTTTTTACTATAGGTTCGTAAAAAACTACATAATTTTTCAACAGATTCCTGTCGTACACTGCAAAGACTACTGCAATCCCAAGTGTACACAGGGTTTTTAGCACGTCTCCCTAAAACCTCATCAGCTATCACTTCTTCTGCATTTCTTTCAACCATTTTCTCTTTCTCCATTGGACAACCATCACTAACTTCATAACCTCTACCACTGGTGTCAACTGCATACAATAATTTTTCACTTAGTGAATAACTCTCTTCATTAAAAAAAGGCTCTGAACTAGAACTGTGTTTCCATTCTCCCAAAAAAACATCACAATTTTTTTTTTATTAATAATTCTTTTCCTCCTACTTTTGGCCTTCATTACATATATTGGTTTATCTAGTGATCAAATTCTGTTTAACAATAAAATAAACAGTTTCCTTTTTACTTCAAAAGCCTTCTCCACAATGCTTTCAATATGCTTCTTCTTTTTATAAAATAAAGCTCTCTTTTTATATTTCTTCACATCTTTCAGCAAATTATTCACTACCCTCTTGTAAAATATTTTTTTGCGTAATTCCTTATACTGATTTTGTCTTCTTTTACCATACTTTATCTCCTTTGACTGAACATTTGCTTTTTTACTTTTCCTCCTAATTTAATTTTTTTTCTTACTTAAAAAAATCTGTGAAACTGGAGCATTCTCTACATTTTGTTTGCTCCTACAAACATTTTTAATAAATTGCTTCGTGATCTTACCAGAAGGTTTTTTCCTTTTAGCCACATTATCTTGTACATTCAATACTTGCGGTTAATGTTTCTTCAAATAATCCTGCTGTCTCTGCTCTTTTCTTTTTTTCTGGCATAATTTCTCTATTTTAACGTTGAAAAACAGTATCTGTAAAAAAGAATCACAAATAAAAGTATATTAATAACTTGCAAATTTATACTATTCTATTACTGTACAAACACATTTTATATAAAAACTGACTAAGAAACTATGTCCCTGAACCACAAGTGTGACGATGATTAAAACACTAAATACATAGTGCATACTACTTTGAAGCAGTTCATGCCCTAAAGCCTACCTCACTAAAAGACTACATGCTAACTGACTGAATGATTACAATACTATAAGGAAACAAACTGAGTGAGTGACAGGGTGTTTCGTAGAAGTGTATGAATACTGACATGGATATTGATGGTGTGAAAAACAAGTGTGTAGGTGATTAGAGACCTACATGCATACTGGACATATGTTTCAATCCATCCATATGTTAAGGCCTGTCTCACTCCAATACTATTTGGATACTGATTAAATGATTAGAGTACTGCAAGGAGAGTGCCTGGGTGAGTTTATAAGTGTTCGGGTTTTGGCACACTCAATGGATTACTCCATGGTGCTGAATGGGTCACTAGAGGACTCCAAGGGGAGTGACAGAGTATTTGCTAGAAGTACTTGGATACTGACTAAATGATTAGAGTACTGCAAGGAGGGTGCCTGGGTGAATTTATCAGTGGTTGGGTTTTGATGCAGTCAATGGATTAGTACATGGTGCTGAAGGAGTCACTACAGGAGTGCAAAGGGAGTGACAGGATGTTTGCTGGAATTGTATGGATAATGACTGGTGAATCGCAGGTATGAAAGACAAGTGTGGAGATGGTTAGAGAACTACGTGCATAGTGGATAGGGGTTTGAAGCAGTCCATATGCTAAGGCCTGGTCACTGAATGAGCACTTGGGTACTGACTGAATGATTAGAGTACTGCAAGGACACTGCCTGGGTGAATTTATAAGTGTTTGGGTTTTGGTGCACTGAAAGGATTAGTACATAGTGCTGAATGGAACAGTAGTGTTGTACAAAGTCAGTGACAGGGTGTTTCCTGGAAGTGTATGGATATTGACTGGGGAATTGAAGGTGTGAAAGACAAGCGTATAGGTGGTTAGAGGACTGCATCCATACTGCATAGGCATTTAAAGCAGTCCATGTGCTAAGGCCTGGCTCACTGCATGAGTACTTGGGCACTGACTGAATGATTAGAGTACAACAAGGAGAGTCCCTGGGTGAATTTATAAGTGGTAGGATTTTGGTGCAGGGGATGGATTAGTACTTGGTACTGAATGGGTCACTAGAAGAGTGCAAAGGCAGTGACAGGATGTTTGCTGGTCTGTATGGATACTGACTAGGGAATTGAAAGTGTGAAAGACAAGTGTCTAGGTGATTAGAAGACTGCATGCATAGTAGATAGGGGTTTGAAGCAGTCCATGTGCTAAGGCCTGGCTCCCTGCATGAATACTTAGGCAGTGACTGAATCATTAGAGTACTGGAAAGTGAGTGTCTTGGTGAATGTATAAGTGTGTGGGTTTTGGCACAGTGAATGGATTACTACATGGTGCTCAATGGGTCACTAGAACACTGCAAAGGCAGTGACAGGGTGTTTCCTGGAAGTGTATGCATGCTGACTAGGGAATTGAAGGTGTGAAAAACAACTGTATAGGTGGTTAGAGAACTACATGCATACTGCATAGACATTTGAAGCAGTGTATTTGGTAATGAATGGTTCACAACATAAGTACTTAGAAACTAACTAAATCATCAGACTACTTCTAGGACAGTACCTGGGTAAAAATTTTAAATTTTCAGTTCTGGTGCAGTGAAGACAATACTACATGGTAGTGCACTTTAGTGTCAAAGCATGATTCATTTTTTCAATGCATAAGCAAACACTGCCTTCTAATGCTACTAAAACTTGACAACATGACAGGTTTAAAAACACTTATCTGCCACCAAATACATAATGTTACCAAATGCTTCTCTCACAGTGGTTCCCAAATGCACACAAACTCACAGTGTGATTCTAGACAAGCAACACTATCACTAGGAGTTTACCAACCCTCATTCACTACAGTGGAAGTGGTAAGGGAACTGCACACAATCTACATATTCCTCGACTGCAATACCTGACTCATTTAATCAACGCATAAGAAAAGACTCGCTTCTAATACTACTAAAACTTGACAACATGACAAGTTTTAAAAAAGTTTTCTGTCAGCAAATACACGATGTTACCAAACACTTCTCTCACAGTGGTTCCCAAATGCACACAGACTCACAGTGTGCTTCTAGACAATCACCACTATCCCTAGGAATATACCAAAACTCATTCACTACAGTGTAAGTGGTAAAGGAACTGCACACAATCTACATATTTCACGCCTGCACTTTAATGTCAATGTCTGACTAATTTAATCAACGCATAAGCAAATACTGGCTTCTAATGCTACTAAAACTTGACAACATGACAGGTTTTAAAACATTTATCTGTCAGTAAATACACGATGTTACCAAATAGTTCTCTCACAGTGGTTCCCAAATGCACACAGACTCACAGTGTGATTCTAGACAAGCACCACTATCCCTAGGAATATACCAAAACTCATTCACTACACTGAAAGTGGTAAAGGAAAGGCCCACACTCTACATATTTCACAACTACACTTTACTGTCAATACCTAACTCATTTAATGAAAGCATAAGCCATAACTGTCTTCTAATGCTACTAAAACTTGACAACATGACAGGTTTTAAAACATTTATCTGTCAGCAAATACACGATGTTACCAAACAGTTCTCTCACAGTGGTTCCCAAATGCACACAGACTCACAGTGTGATTCCAGACAAGCACCACTATCCCTAGGAGTTTACCAAAACCTATTCACTACAGTGAAAGTGGTAAAGGTACTGCACACAATCTACATATTTCACAACTGCACTTTAGTGTCAATGCCTGACTCATTTAATCAATGCATAAGCAAAGACTGGCTTCTAATGCTACTAAAACTTCACAACATGACATGTTTTAAAACACTTATCTGTCAGCAAATAGACGATGTTACCAAACGCTTCTCTCACAGTGGTTCACAAATGCACACAGACTCACAGTGTGATTCTAGACAAGCACCACTATCCCTAGGAGTTTACCAAAATGTATTCACTACAGTGAAAGTGGTAAAGGTACTGCACACAATTTACATATTTCACAACTGCACTTTAGTGTCAATGCCTGACTCATTTAATCAATGCATAAGCAAAGACTGGCTTCTAATGCTACTAAAACTTCACAACATGACATGTTTTAAAACACTTATCTGTCAGCAAATAGACGATGTTACCAAACGCTTCTCTCACAGTGGTTCACAAATGCACACAGACTCACAGTCTGACTCTAGACAAGCACCACTATCCCTAGGAATATACCAAAACTCATTCACTACACTGAAAGTGGTAAAGGAAAGGCCCACACTCTACATATTTCACAACTACACTTTACTGTCAATACCTAACTCATTTAATGAAAGCATAAGACATAACTGTCTTCGAATGCTACTAAAACTTGACATGACAGGTTTTAAAACATTTATCTGTCAGCAAATACACGATGTTACCAAACAGTTCTCTCACAGTGGTTCCCAACTACACACAGATTCACAGTGTGATTCTAGACAAGCACCACTATCCCTAGGAGTTTACCAAAACTTATTCACTACAGTGAAAGTGGTAAAGGTACTGCACACAATCTACATATTTCACAACTGCACTTTAGTGTCAATGCCTGACTCATTTAATCAATGCATAAGCAAAGACTGGCTTCTAATGCTACTAAAACTTGACAACATGACAGGTTTTAAAACATGTATCTGTCAGTAAATACACGATGTTACCAAATAGTTCTCTCACAGTGGTTCCCAAATGCACACAGACTCACAGTGTGATTCTAGACAAGCACCACTATCCCTAGGAATATACCAAAACTCATTCACTACACTGAAAGTGGTAAAGGAAAGGCCCACACTCTACATATTTCACAACTACACTTTACTGTCAATACCTAACTCATTTAATGAAAGCATAAGCCATAACTGTCTTCTAATGCTACTAAAACTTGACAACATGACAGGTTTTAAAACATTTATCTGTCAGCAAATACACGATGTTACCAAACAGTTCTCTCACAGTGGTTCCCAAATGCACACAGACTCACAGTGTGATTCTAGACAAGCACCACTATCCCTAGGAGTTTACCAAAACTTATTCACTACAGTGAAAGTGGTAAAGGTACTGCACACAATCTACATATTTCACAACTGCACTTTAGTGTCAATGCCTGACTCATTTAATCAATGCATAAGCAAAGACTGGCTTCTAATGCTACTAAAACTTCACAACATGACATGTTTTAAAACACTTATCTGTCAGCAAATAGACGATGTTACCAAACGCTTCTCTCACAGTGGTTCACAAATGCACACAGACTCACAGTGTGATTCTAGACAAGCACCACTATCCCTAGGAGTTTACCAAAACGTATTCACTACAGTGAAAGTGGTAAAGGTACTGCACACAATTTACATATTTCACAACTGCACTTTAGTGTCAATGCCTGACTCATTTAATCAATGCATAAGCAAAGACTGGCTTCTAATGCTACTAAAACTTCACAACATGACATGTTTTAAAACACTTATCTGTCAGCAAATAGACGATGTTACCAAACGCTTCTCTCACAGTGGTTCACAAATGCACACAGACTCACAGTCTGACTCTAGACAAGCACCACTATCCCTAGGAATATACCAAAACTCATTCACTACACTGAAAGTGGTAAAGGAAAGGCCCACACTCTACATATTTCACAACTACACTTTACTGTCAATACCTAACTCATTTAATGAAAGCATAAGACATAACTGTCTTCTAATGCTACTAAAACTTGACATGACAGGTTTTAAAACATTTATCTGTCAGCAAATACACGATGTTACCAAACAGTTCTCTCACAGTGGTTCCCAACTGCACACAGATTCACAGTGTGATTCTAGACAAGCACCACTATCCCTAGGAGTTTACCAAAACTTATTCACTACAGTGAAAGTGGTAAAGGTACTGCACACAATCTACATATTTCACAACTGCACTTTAGTGTCAATGCCTGACTCATTTAATCAATGCATAAGCAAAGACTGGCTTCTAATGCTACTAAAACTTGAAAACATGACATGTTTTAAATCACTTATCTGTCAGCAAATAGACGATGTTACCAAATAGTTCTCTCACAGTGGTTCCCAAATGCACACAGACTCACAGTGTGATTCTAGACAAGCACCACTATCCCTAGGAATATACCAAAACTCATTCACTACACTGAAAGTGGTAAAGGAAAGGCCTACACTCTACATATTTCACAACTACACTTTACTGTCAATACCTAACTCATTTAATGAAAGCATAAGCCATAACTGTCTTCTAATGCTACTAAAACTTGACAACATGACAGGTTTTAAAACATTTATCTGTCAGCAAATACCCGATGTTACCAAACAGTTCTCTCATAGTGGTTCCCAAATGCACACAGACTCACAGTGTGATTCTAGACAAGCACCACTATCCCTAGGAGTTTACCAAAACTTATTCACTACAGTGAAAGTGGTAAAGGTACTGCACACAATCTACATATTTCACAACTGCACTTTAGTGTCAATGCCTGACTCATTTAATCAATGCATAAGCAAAGACTGGCTTCTAATGCTACTAAAACTTCACAACATGACATGTTTTAAAACACTTATCTGTCAGCAAATAGACGATGTTACCAAACGCTTCTCTCACAGTGGTTCACAAATGCACACAGACTCACAGTGTGATTCTAGACAAGCACCACTATCCCTAGGAGTTTACCAAAACGTATTCACTACAGTGAAAGTGGTAAAGGTACTGCACACAATTTACATATTTCACAACTGCACTTTAGTGTCAATGCCTGACTCATTTAATCAATGCATAAGCAAAGACTGGCTTCTAATGCTACTAAAACTTCACAACATGACATGTTTTAAAACACTTATCTGTCAGCAAATAGACGATGTTACCAAACGCTTCTCTCACAGTGGTTCACAAATGCACACAGACTCACAGTCTGACTCTAGACAAGCACCACTATCCCTAGGAATATACCAAAACTCATTCACTACACTGAAAGTGGTAAAGGAAAGGCCCACACTCTACATATTTCACAACTACACTTTACTGTCAATACCTAACTCATTTAATGAAAGCATAAGACATAACTGTCTTCTAATGCTACTAAAACTTGACATGACAGGTTTTAAAACATTTATCTGTCAGCAAATACACGATGTTACCAAACAGTTCTCTCACAGTGGTTCCCAACTGCACACAGATTCACAGTGTGATTCTAGACAAGCACCACTATCCCTAGGAGTTTACCAAAACTTATTCACTACAGTGAAAGTGGTAAAGGTACTACACACAATCTACATATTTCACAACTGCACTTTAGTGTCAATGCCTGACTCGTTTAATCAATGCATAAGCAAAGACTGGCTTCTAATGCTACTAAAACTTGAAAACATGACATGTTTTAAATCACTTATCTGTCAGCAAATAGACGATGTTACCAAATGCTTCTCTCACAGTGGTTACAAATGCACACAGACTCACAGTGTGATTCTAGACAAACAACACTATCCCTTGCACTATACTAAAACACATTTCTTCATCTAGAGGAAGTACTACATTTTAGTATAGAAACATAACATAACTCCTTTCACAAATTCATAAACAATGTCTGGTTTCTAATTCTACCAAAATATAAAAACTGCACAGTTATCTGTCTGCAAACACATGAAAAACACAAATGCTTATCACAGAATGGTTTCTACATGCACACACACTGTCAATAAGATTGTAGAGATAAAACAGGTACTCCCTACACTTTAGCAGAAGAAATACATTAGTCTGATTAAAATCAAAATAGTCTACATACATCCCCTCACAATTAAATAACTCACCTTTCAAGATGTTTTGTAGATTAAGAAGTATATCAGTCACACACCAGATATCAGTCACACACCAGATTTTCTTATACAGAATCTCTGCACTGTGCACCTGTCAGCAGAACCAAAGAATGGCAAAGTTTCCCTCTCTTTTTCCACACATATACATGTAAACATCAAATCACACTCCTTCCCACATAAATTCAAAAGCAAACACACATTTCTATTGGTTAAACATTTCAACCCTTTTCAAATGACATAAACTTCAACCCTTCCCCCAATCTGCCTTCTGCCCGTTACCATAGAAACATGTCATGGAACACTATGCTGAGGACACAGGTCAGAAGTTCAGCACACACAGGTGCCGATTACGATCCGGTAAAAACCGGGTACGAACCGTCGGTCGGAGCGTTTTCTCCGTCCGACTCGTACCCGGTTGTAAAACTTTACAAACATGGAATTACGATTCGCACGGAAACACCATTTCCGTACGAATCGTAAAAAACACCGACCGACGAAATTATACGTACCAATGTGATCCGGGAATGCTGCGACGTGACGTCGGGACGCTTTCAGGCAGCGTTTCACGACCCAGGAAGTACGATTCGAACCGACAGAGGTCCGGACGGCAATATTTTCACGGCACCCAAAAAGTCCCGGAAAAGCGAAGTACGGCACAAAATGACCAGAGTAGGTGGCCCGGTACGCGCTGACCCCCCCCAGCCCCCGTATGTACGCACTGACCCACCCCCCCAGCCCCCGTACGTTCGAGCCGTACCCCCACCCGTGTATGTACACCCGTGTACGTGTCGTACCCCCCGTGTATGTACACCCGTGTACGTGTCGTACCCCCGTGTATGTACACCCGTGTACGTGTCGTACCCCCTTGTATGTACACCCGTGTACGTGTCATACCCCCGTGTATGTACACCCGTGTACGTGTCGTACCCCTGTGTATGTACACCCGTGTACGTGTCGAACCCCCGTGTATGTACACCCGTGTACGTGTCGTACCCCCATGTATGTACACCCGTGTACGTGTCATACCCCCGTGTATGTACACCCGTGTACGGGTCGTACCCCCGTGTATGTACACCCGTGTACGTGTCGTACCCCCGTGTATGTACACCGTGTACGTGTCATACCCCCGTGTATGTACACCCGTGTATGTGTCGTACCCCCGTGTATGTACACCCATGTACGTTCGAGTCGTACCCCCCGTGTATGTACACCCGTGTACGTGTCGAACCCCCCGTGTATGTACACCCGTGTACGTTCGAGTCGTACCCCCCCCCGTGTATGTACACCCGCGTACGTGTCGAACCCCCCGTGTATATACACCTGTGTACGTTCGAGTCGTACCCCCACCCGTGTATGTACGGTGTACATACACGGGTGGGGGTACGACTCAAACGTACGGGGGCTGGGGGGGTACGACTCGAACGTACGGGGGCTGGGGGGGCTGGGGGGGTCGGCGCGTACATATGGGGGACGGGAGGGGGGGATTCGACTCGTACATAGGAGGGCTGGGGGGAGTGTTGGGCGCGTATGCGGGCACATGTCTCCATGGTTGCTATGGGAGTTCGGTGCGGACGGTGTTTTTTCCATACGGTTGTAACATCGGACGCACGGGATGGATCGTAATTCCACGGTCGGACTTCACTTTTCACATTTGTACAGTAAATCGTCCGTGGACGTGTCGGACACATTTTCCGACCCGAGGACGTGTGGGGAATAATTCCCAATGCGATTCGTATGGACTTTTTCCCATGCGAATCGTAATTGGCAGTTTGTACGGCACTTGTACGATTCGTACGGTAAAAAGACCGGATACGAGTCGTACGGGGAATTATTTTACCGGATCGTAATCGGCACCACAATGTTGCTAATCAAGACAGCAAGTGTGCTTGACTTCTCAACATATCAGCTTATCATATATAATGTTCCTTACAATAAGTTTTTTTAACCAATAAGAATAATGCATTTAAAAAACAGAAATATGCACCCTACCTTTCAGTGTAGAAGGTTGGCAAACAACCAATGATTTCTTGTCTTTTTTCAAACTTGCATCTTAGCCACCATTTTAAAAACGTCTTACTTTCTAAACGGCCATTTCATTTAGAGAGACCATCTGAGTGCATCCAGACCTCCTTACAAGATGCTTACAGTGTGGATTGTGGGACACAGCTACATTTTCTGGAGCCAAAGGTATGCAGAAAACAAAGGCATTCAAAAGACCTAGGTTTGCCAAATGTAGACATTAAAGGGATTGGACAGAGAGGGTTAAAGTGGCACCAATTGATGCCATTGGTGAAATCCTTCATGCAAATCCAACACCCTGACCTCATAATAGTGCACTGTGGTGGCAATGACCTAGGCACTTTGACTGGGGTAGGTCTGGAAATGCTTATGAAGGACACCTTTGCAGAACTGATTTCACTTTTCCCTAAAACTGCCTTTGTGTATTCTAACATATGCCAAAGGCAGAAATGGAACTGGTCCGATCATTTTTGTCCACAGATTGAGAAAGCTAGGAAACATGTGAATAAATCTGTTTCTGCTTTTCTCCGAGACTACAGAATGGGGTCCATTTACAATAACAATCTGCACTTTCATATGCAAGAGATGTATAGGAGAGATGGAGTACACTTTACTGATGAAGGAAACAGAGTCTTCCTCAACCACTTTAGACTCTGTATAGGTACTTACTTATAAGTACCAAAAACTCTGAATGAACACAACGGCTCTTTTTAGAGCCACTCAAGAACAAAACACTTAAGGTTAATCTTTATCTCCCAACAATTTCATTTTTTTCCCTTGGATCCGCGAACCCACCGCAAGAGGATCCGCGCATCCAACGCAATAGGATGCGCGCACCGTGCGCACATTTCGCCGTATTTTTTTTTTAAAAAGAGGCCCCAGGGGGTCCTTCTGGGACCCCCTAAGCACCTCTAGAGGGTTAGAGTATTTCCACTCTGCCCCCTTTGTATGTTTTACACACTTTTTCCCCTTGCTTCTTCAGCCTCGCTTCTACCGAGGCAGAAAATGGCCGCCAACAGTTCCTGATTTCGAATGTAGAGAGACACTTGACAGCCAATTAGCATTCAGCGTGCGATCGGGAGGGTGCGCGCTTGGTTCGGGGAGGGTGCAATTCGGTGCAGGTAGGGTGCACGGATCCTCCGAGGCCATAGATATATATGTACTTTTAACTCTAATTTTCTCAGGAACTACGGAACGGATTCACACCATATATGCAAAAGGCATGAGTCCGACTTGGGGACTACCTCTTTGCCAAATTTGGTGTCATTCCGTTCAGCGGTTCGGGCTGTAGCTGCGACAACAGATCCTATGGGAAATTGCATGGGGAAAACGTGTTTTGGGACCCCCCTTTTTTCTCGGCCCCCACTTGACAGATTACCACAAAACTTTCAGGGTAGGAGTGGAGCGGAGCTGGCCAAAAGTTTGGAAAATTTCGCGAGGATTCGTCAACCGGCGGCAGACTTATTGGGAATAGAATGTTGCGGATTTCCTATGGAAAATAGGTCCTAACTATAACTACCTACTGGCGACCGCCAGTAGGTAATATATATATATATATATATATATATATATATATATATATATATATATATATATATATATATATATATATATATATATATATATATATATTGAACCAATCCTGAATTCTGAGCGCATACAAATCCAGGCGCTGACTCCGTGGGATGATAGATCAAAGAAATACTTTATTTCGCAAGGATGCCAAGACGCGTTTCGACGGGAAAACCGTCTTCTTCACTACATCTGGTCCCTCTACAGTGTTAGTTTATATCTCCGAAACGAGGCACATTCCACCATGGTTGCCACAGCAACTGTATACATAGACATAAAAGAAATAACAGGTATGTCTTAACCATAAAACAAAAAATTCAATACTGAATTGAAATACACATCGTATTTTTGACTTGTGAAACATTAATGCATTGTAACAAAAAGAGCACTATGGTTTAGTTTGACGTTTAAATGAAATGCATAAGTCATAGTAATGCAATGATTTGTGAAATACAATTTGTCAAACAAAGTATTTGCTTTTACTTTTACTTTTGAAGTAAAGCCCAAGTGGGCAGACAAGCACAAATGTTGAAAATAGAGCGTATATGGTAAAGGTGTATGTGCCAAGAAAAATTAAAGGATTAGGAAAAAACGAGAAGAAAAAAGGAACCATGTGTTAAGGATCAGAGTTCAGGAGCGGGATGTGTGCACAGTTGGCATTCCCTAGTTACTAAAGATGTACATTAAGTGCTTCGTCAGCATTCATCCCATTGGGGATCTTGCTATCCAGAAGTATGATGTATTTAGATTCCAGTCGTCTCAGACATAATTGTCTGTTCCCTCCCCTGATGTTTTTTGCAATACTGTCAATGACAAAATAGGATATTTCTTCTATTTTGCCCTCATGATGTAGATTGATGTGTCTCGCTACCGGATATGTCGGGTCATCATTTGTGATGGCCCTGAGGTGTTGTAATATCCGGACATGTACTGGATGTATCGTACTCCCCACATACAATTTGTTGCAGGTACAGCGGAGGACATATACTGCAAAATCCGTTTTGCAAGAAAAACTCCCTCGGATCTCAAATGGGGTTTTTCTAAGGGGAAGAGAAATGGTTCTTGTGTTCACACCATACTTGCAGGCTTTGCATTTAGAACACTTCTGAAAGCCCCTCTGGGGTCTGAGCCAAGTGCCCCCCTTGGTGTGTATAGGTGCATTATTAACCAATTCCTGATGCATGCTCTTTGCTTTTCTGAACACCAACTGGGGGAATTTGGTACAGATTGGTCCTATGGTGGGGTCATTTCGTACTAGGTGCCAGTGTCTGTAAAGAATCTTTCTTAGATTCTGGTGATAAGTGTTGTAACCTGTGATGATTCTGGGTGTGTAGTCTATTGTCTTCTGTGATTGTTGTGTGCTATCCTTGAAAATAAGTTCTTCCCGTTTAAATTTCTCACTTTTTTGTTGTGCTGATCTGAGTGTTTTGGTATCATAACCTCTATTCTTTAGCCGTGTGAAAAGACTGTCTGTAGATGTCTGAAGACTGGCTGGGGTGCTGCAGTTTCGTTTCATCCTCAAGCATTCTGCATATGGGATACTCTCTATGAGTTTGCGAGGATGGAAACTGTCAGCATGAAGGATAGCATTCCCTGACGTTGGTTTCCTAAACGTCCTAGATTGTATTTTCTGGTTCTCTATATACAATTCAAGATCTAAAAAGACAATAGATTTTTTGCTGGTAGTGCATGTGAACTTAAGATTAAGAGAGTTTTCGTTAATGTCAGACACAAAATCAATTGCACTTTGTTCAGTGCCCTGCCATAGGATAAAAATGTCGTCTATATATCTTTTATATAGAACGACATTGTTGGTGAAGTGACTTGCATATTTTTTCATGAGTACCTGCTCCTCCCACCAGCCCATATGCAAATTAGCATAGCTGGGAGCGAAGCAGGTACCCATGGCAGTCCCTTGTGTCTGCTTGTATAATAGCCTGTCAAAGATGAAGATTTTATTGTCCAGACACCACTCAGTCATATGTAATAACATGACTGTGTGGTGATGTAGCTGTATATATATATATATATATATATATATATATATATATATATATATATAGTTACTCAAAATTAATTAATCAACTATTATCTTTCATTTATTTTAAAAGTTTAAAAATGATATAAAAATATATATATATATATTTATATATATATATATCAATAATTTAAAATATAAAAAATGCTATAATAAATTAAATCATTAAACTATTAAAAATTATTTAAACTTACATTTTCCAGTACAATCAGTGAAATAGTAGGGTAAGTGTTGAATAGCGGAATAATTAAATTTACTATTCCCACTCCAGTGAGGTCAACAGTAGGGAAAGTGTTGGATAGTGAGGGGAAATAATTACTATTCCCACTCCAAAGAATGCAACAGTAGGGAAAATGTTTAATAGCAGAGGAGTAAAAGTTACTATTCTCACTCCAAAGAGTGCAACAGTAGAGAAAGTGTTGAATAGCGGAGGGGTAAAAATTACTTTTCCCATTCCAAAAAGTGACACAGTAGGGAAAGTGTTGGATAGCGGAGGGGTAAAAATTACTATACCCACTACAGTGAGTGCAACAATAGGATAAGTGTTGGATAGCAGAGGGGTAAAAATTACTATACCCACTCCAGTGAGTGCAACAATAGGATAAGTGTTGGATAGCAGAGGGGTAAAAATTACTATCCCCACTCCAGTCAGTGCAACGATAGGGAAAGTGTTGGATAGCGGAGGAGTAAACATTTATATTCCAACTCCAGTGAGTGCAACAAAAGGGAACGTGTTGGATAGCAAAGAGGTAAAATTTAGTATTCCCACTCCAGCAAGAGCAACAGTAGAGAAAGTGTTGGATAGGGAAGGGGAAAAAATTACTATATCCACTCCAAAGAGTGCAACAGAAGGGATAGTGTTGGGTAGCAGAGGGGTAAAAATTACTAATCACACGTCACTGAATGCAAGAGTAGAATAACTTTTGGATAGCGGATGGTTAAACATTTTTTTTCCCACTCCAGTGAATGTAACAATAGGGAAAGTGTTGGATAGCGGAGGGGTAAAAATTACTATTCCCACTCCAGTGAGTGCAACAGTAGAGAAAGTATTGGATAGCGGAGGGGAAAAAAATTACTATTCCCACTCCAGTGAGTGCAACAGTAGGGAAAGTATTGGATAGCGGAGGGGAAAAAATTTACTATTCCCACTCCAGTGAGTGCAACAGTAGGGAAAGTGTTGGATAGCAGAGGGGTAAAAATTACTATTCCAACTCCAGTGAGTGCAACAGTAGAGAAAATGTTGGATAGCGGAGGGTAAAAAATTACTATTCCCACTCCAGTGAGTGCAACATTTGGGCAAGTGTTGGCTAGCAAAGAGACAAACATCACTATTCACATTCAAACAGTTAAAAAAAATTACAATTTAAACAAATCCATAGAAATAAATAAACAATATTTAGAAATGAAAAATCAAATATATTAAATATGTAAAAAGAAAAAATATTATAATATTTATTACATATAAAATAACCTACAAATAATATATAATATAAAATAATACATGTATAAAAAAGTACTTCTTTTAAACTAGAAAATATTTACAAACAAATAAATTAATTAATACATAAATGTATTTATTGTATTTCCTACACTATAACACCACACACATAACAAAACACTTCAGCATTATTAATAACCCCCCAAAATTAACATAATTAATAATCAATTTAAAAAATAGTATTATTTAAAAAAACTAATAAACATTAATTGACTACACACACACTAACACTATGATATCCACAATACACACCTAAATTAAACTCTAAAATAATGAAAGACATTTAAAACTTATTTATAAATTAAAAAATATTGCTATTACCAAATAATAATGAAATAATTAAAATGTATTTAATACCCATGCGTTACCCTTTTTAAAGTAAAAACAACAGACAAAAAAATTAACAATTACCCAAAATAAATATAAAATAATTAATATTAATTAACAAATATATATTAATAAATTCAAATTACTTCCCACTCTTTACTCTTTTAAAAACAAAACACACACGTAAAATTAATTGCACAATTACCATAATTAATTACCAATTAGTAAATTAAAATTATTAACATCCAATTATTAATTCATCAAATAAAAATAAATTACTTCCCACCCTTAACTCCTATAAACACCAGAAGACACACCTAAAATTAATTACACAATTGCTATAATTAATTACCAATTAATGAATTAAAATTAATTAACAACCAATTAATAATTAATTAATAATAAATAATTTTACACATTTAACACTATAACATCTCCATCAAGTAAACAATAATAAATAAAAAATATTAAATACATTTAATGTAATTTAATTACTTCCCACCCTATTCCCCTATAAGCCCACAACCAGCTACGGAACTAAAAATGCAAAATTCAAGTTAAAATAAAATTAATAACTACTTAAAATGTAACACATATATTAAAAATAGAAACAATTCTTATACAAAAAAACATACAACACATAAAATATATACTAAAATACATAACATTAAAAAACAAACAATATTTTTAACAACTTAGGTGCCGATTCTGATCTGGGTCGGAAAGCTCTCCGACCGAGCCGGATTCGGAGTGTTTTCCGACCGTGCTGGACTCCTGCAGTCCGACCGAGTGAGTACGATGCGGCCGCATGCTGTCGGACTCGGTTTGGTCGGACTCCCATACAAGTCAATGGGAGCCAGTCGTACAACGCGTACATGGGCTCCCATTGACTGAATGGGTACGTCTCACACAAGGGCGCCCCCTACAGTGGGTACGCGTCGGTGCCATCCATACCGTATATGCCTGTGTTGGGGAGACCCTTGGGTCTCCCCCTGTGTACGAGTCGTAAGGCTGCGAGTGACGGGGGTCCGACGCGGACTCCCAAAGGCAGTTTTCCGGACGATTTGCGAGCTGGAAACTTCGGCTCGATCCGGCTGTCCGACATGTGCATCGAACTGGCTCGATCGGACTTCACCTCCATTGCACGGCACGGTTCGCTTACGGACGAGGCGTAAGGAGCAGTTCGTACCCGGAAACGAGTCTGTCGGCGAATTTCACGTTGCTCGCATCATACTTGCTCGCTCATACAGCTGTACGAGTCGGTCAGTAAACATGCGTATGGCTCGTACTTTTTACAGCCATATCGCGTTCGGCGCCCTTCCGAGCGAGATTGGAATCGGCCCCTATATTTTTGCAAACAATATTAAACACTTCGATATTTTTAAAATATTACTTACCTTAAGTCGATATTCTTGACCATGATATTATTGCTGTTGATATTTCTGACCCACGATATTTACAACTCAATATTTGTGCAATTCAATATTTTTCATTCGATATTCTGTCTCTGCACCGCATTTTTACCCAAGTGTCAGTATGGAGCTGAACAGTAAAATATAATAATGCTTGATTGATGCCCCAAATATGTACTTTCTGCCAAAGTACTACCCGATATTGTGTGTCAAATGCAGCAGCAAAGTTAGCAAAACATGCATAAAATTTGCATCCTTTTTTAACCACAGTTTACTTGTTTAATTTTTAAATAATTTCAATATTATAATGTAAACAAGCATTTACATGACCAAAAGGCCTTTGTAAGCTGGGTTGTTGGTTATTGTTTATTATGAGTATATGCAACAAACAGAAACCTAAATGTGGTGGCCATATGCCTACAATCTAAGTTTTAAATAAAAAAAATAACCATTGCCTATATTTTTAACAGTGTAGGTACTTCCTAACACAGAGGTGTAGTTAAAATATTTATAGAAACCCTTTATGGCTTTAACGCACATCTTAGAAAAATATGAGTCTTATCGGTGCAAAGAAAAGGTACTATTGGTTTTGAGCAACTGTGACCGGAAGACATCATTCAAACAGACAAGGATGGTTGAACAACAAAGGATAAAAAATGGAAAGAAAAATGAATTGACAAACTAAATTATTGCCTGTTCAGCCCTTGCACTAAAGTGCACTTCATTTTAGATGCATGTGCACATGTTATTAGGCAAATGCTTTCACTAAGAAGCTAAAAGAGCTGATGGTTGAAGTGGTCTGGCTCATTGGCCATGCTGAATGCTGTGCTGAGCAGAAGCAAAATGTGAACGAAATATGAACAGACCAATTGATGAAGTACTCCCAAAGCTACTGGGTGTTGGCACCTTGATTTTTGGTGGATGCAGACAATGAAATAAGATATCATTTGTTGGCTCATTTCGGTCACAGTGCAGCCTCTCTTTTTGTTTGGGAAGTGACTACTTGATAGAAGGAGTAAAGGAATATGAAAAATAAAAATGCTAATAAAATAAATATTTGAATATATATTACCCTGATTACCCTGTAATTATAGTTAGATCAGCATTCCCATAGAAAACATATTTTTCTGTTGCTAGTAAGGTTGACACTGTTTAAAAAATCTCCATGAACCATTCCCAAAAAGTGCTCTTTTTTAGCTAGTTTGTGCACAGAAAGTTTCGGGGTGATCTGTCAAGCGGTAACCAAGAAAAAAATAGGGGGTCCCAAAACACAAAATCTTCTTTAAGAAGCACTATTGCAAAAACCGCTGATTGAATTAACACCAAGGGGTCGATACCGATCCTGTAAAAAGGCCCTACGAATAGTCGTACGGAGCGTTTTCTCCGTACGACTCGTACCAGGTAAACTCATTTCACAACCTAGAAAGTACGATTCGTACAGAAAGCCTTTTTCTGTACGAATCGTACAAAAGACCGTACAGCAAAAAAATACCCACGATTCCGATCCGGAAATGCTTGTACGCGACGTCCGTACGTATTTCACCAGCGTTTTCCGGCCCAGCAAGTACGATTCGTACCGACGTCACTCCGTACGGCTCTTTGTTTACGGGAGCCAAACACAGCCAGAAAAGCAGAGTCCGACGCGAACCGCTACGCCACGGAGCCCAGGTACGCGACGTACAGACTGAACCCCATCGTACGTGTCATCCCGGTCCTCTTGGCCTACGACCTGGTGCACCGCACCCGACGCACACGCCGTAGAAGGTGAGAACAACATGCGTGGGTATGGTGCATACCACACGTACCCCTACGGCGCCATGACAACAGTGGTATGGACCGTACCCACGCATGAATGCGTGGGTACGGTGCGTACCACACGTACCCCTACGGCGCCATGACAACAGTGGTAAAGACCGTACCCACGCATTAATACGTGGGTATGGTGCGTACCCCTACGGCCCCATGAGTACTCAGGTACGGATCGTACCATACCACACGTACCCCGTTACGGCAGCAGGAACATTTGGATACGAGGCGTACACACGCCAGGAATGTGGGCATAGAGGACTGGCCCAGCATGTTACCTCCAAATTGTTGTGAGTGTAGGTCCTGGCCAGCAGTGTACAGCTCCAAGGGGGTGCGTGGGTGGGTGCAGAGGCCTCCCAGCAGTGGACAGACATATGAGGGGTGGGTGTAGAGGACTCCCAGCAGTGCCCAGACATATGAGGGGTGAATGCATATCACTACCAGCAGTGGACAGACATATGAGGGGTGGGTGCATATCATTACCAGCAGTGGACAGAGATCTGAGGGGTGGGTGCAGAGGCTTCACAGCAGTGCCCAGACATATGAGGGGTGGGTCCATATCACTACCAGCAGTGGACAGACATATGAGGGGTGGGTGTATATCACTACCAGCAGTGTCCAGACATATGAGGGGTGGGTGCAGAGGACTCCCAGCAGTGCCCAGACATATGAGGGGTGGGTGCATATTACTACGAGCAGTGGACAGACATATGAGGGGTGGGTGCAGAGGACTCCCAGCAGTGCCCAGACATATATGGGGTGGGTGCATATCACTACCAGCAGTGGACAGACATATGAGGGGTGGGTGTATATCACTACCAGAAGTGTCCAGACATATGAGGGGTGGGTGCAGAGGACTCCCAGCAGTGCCCAGACATATGAGGGGTGGGTGCATATCACTACCAGCAGTGGACAGACATATGAGGGGTGGGTGCAGAGGACTCCCAGCAGTGCCCAGACATATGAGGGGTGGGTGCAGAGGACTCCCGGCAGTGTCCAGACATATGAGGGGTGGGTGCATATCACTACCAGCAGTGGACAGAGATATGAGGGGTGGGTGCAGAGGACTCCCAGCAGTGCCCAGACATATGAGGGGTTGGTGCATATCACTACCAGCAGTGTCCTGACATATGAGGGGTGGGTGCATATCACTACCAGCAGTGGACAGAGATATGAGGGTAGGTGCATATCACTACCAGCAGTGTCCAGACATATGAGTGGTGGGTGCAGAGGACTCCCAGCAGTGTCCAGAGATATGAGGGGTGGGTGCATATCACTACCAGCAGCGTCCAGACCTATGAGGGGTGGGTGCAGAGGACTCCCAGCAGTGTCCAGAGATATGAGGGGTGGGTGCATATCACTACCAGCAGTGTCCAGACCTATGAGGGGTGGGTGCAGAGGACTCCCAGCAGTGCCCAGACATATGAGGGGTGGGTGCATATCACTACCAGCAATGGACAGACATTTGAGGGGTGGGTGCAGAGGACTCCCAACAGTGCCCAGACATATGAGGGGTGGGTGCATATCACTACCAGCAGTGTCCAGACATATGAGGGGTGGGTGCATATCACTACCAGCAGTGGACAGAGATATGGGGGTGGGTGCAGAGGACTCACAGCATTGCCCAGACATATGAGGGATGGGTGCAAAGGGCTCCCAGCAGTGCCCAGACATATGAGGGGTGGGTGCAGAGGACTCCCGGTAGTGTCAAGACATATGAGGGGTGGGTGCATATCACTACCAGCAGTGGACAGAGATATGAGGGGTGGGTGCAGAGGACTCCCAGCAGTGCCCAGACATATGAGGGGTTGGTGCATATCACTACCAGCAGTGTCCTGACATATGAGGGGTGGGTGCATATCACTACCAGCAGTGGACAGACATATGAGGGGTGGGTGCAGAGGACTCCCAGCAGTGCCCAGACATATGAGGGGTGGGTGCAGAGGACTCCCGGCAGTGTCCAGACATATGAGGGGTGGGTGCATATCACTACCAGCAGTGGACAGAGATATGAGGGGTGGGTACAGAGGACTCCCAGCAGTGCCCAGACATATGAGGGGTTGGTGCATATCACTACCAGCAGTGTCCTGACATATGAGGGGTGGGTGCATATCACTACCAGCAGTGGACAGAGATATGAGGGTAGGTGCATATCACTACCAGCAGTGTCCAGACATATGAGTGGTGGGTGCAGAGGACTCCCAGCAGTGTCCAGAGATATGAGGGGTGGGTGCATATCACTACCAGCAGCGTCCAGACCTATGAGGGGTGGGTGCAGAGGACTCCCAGCAGTGTCCAGAGATATGAGGGGTGGGTGCATATCACTACCAGCAGTGTCCAGACCTATGAGGGGTGGGTGCAGAGGACTCCCAGCAGTGCCCAGACATATGAGGGGTGGGTGCATATCACTACCAGCAATGGACAGACATTTGAGGGGTGGGTGCAGAGGACTCCCAACAGTGCCCAGACATATGAGGGGTGGGTGCATATCACTACCAGCAGTGTCCAGACATATGAGGGGTGGGTGCATATCACTACCAGCAGTGGACAGAGATATGGGGGTGGGTGCAGAGGACTCACAGCATTGCCCAGACATATGAGGGATGGGTGCAAAGGGCTCCCAGCAGTGTCCAGACATATGAGGGGTGGGTGCATATCACTACCAGCAGTGTCCAGAAATATGAGGGGTGGGTGCAGAGGACACCCTGCAGTGCCCAGCCATATGAGGGGTGGGTGCAGAGGACTCCCAGCAGTGCACTAACAGCAGTGGACAGAGATATGAGGGGTGGGTGCAGAGGACTCCCAGCAGTGCCCAGACATATGAGGGGTGGATGCATATCACTACCAGCAGTGTCTAGACATATGAGGGGTGGGTGCATATCACTACAAGCAGTGGACAGAGATATGGGGGTGGGTGCAGAGGACTCACAGCAGTGCCCAGACATATGAGGGGTGGGTGCCGAGGACTCCCAGCAGTGCCCAGACATATGAGGGGTGGGTGCATATCACTACCAGCAGTGTCCAGACATATGAGGGGTGGGTGCAGAGGACTCCCAGCAGTGTCCAGACATATGAGGGATGGGTGCATATCACTACCAGCAGTGGACCGACATATGGGGGTGGGTGCAGAGGACTCCCAGCAGTGTCCAGACATATGAGGGGTGGGTGCATATCACTACCAGCAGTGTCCAGACATATGAGGGGTGGGTGCCGAGGACTCCCAGCAGTGCCCAGACATATGAGGGGTGGGTGCATATCACTACCAGCAGTGGACAGACATATGAGGGGTGGGTGCAGAGGACTCCCAGCAGTGCCCAGACATATGAGGGGTGGGTGCATATCACTACCAGCAGTAAACAGACATATAAGGGGTGGGTGCAGAGGACTCTCAGCAGTGCCCAGACATATGAGGGGTGGGTGCATATCACTACCAGCAGTGTACAGACATATGAGGGGTGGGTGCATATCACTACCAGCAGTGGACAGACATATGAGGGGTGGGTGCAGAGGACTCCCAGCAGTGCCCAGACATAGGATTGGTGGGTGCATAGCACTACCAGCAGTGAACAGACATATGAGGGGTGGGTGCAGAGGACTACCAGCAGTGCCCAGACATATGAGGGCGGGTGCATATCACTACCAGCAGTGGACAGAGATATGAGGGGTGGGTGCAGGGGACTCCCAGCAGTGCCCAGACATTTGAGGGGTGGGTGCATATCACCACCAGCAGTGTCCAGACATATGAGGGATGGGTGCATATCACTACCAGCAGTGGACAGACATATGAGGGGTGGGTGCAGAGGACTCCCAGCAGTGCCCAGACATATGAGGGGTGGGTGCAGAGGACTCCCAGCAGTGCCCAGACATATGAAGGGTGGGTGCATATCACTACCAGCAGTGGACAGAGATATGAGGGGTGGGTGCAGAGGACTCCCAGCAGTGCCCAGACATATGAGGGGTGGGTGCATATCACTACCAGCAGTGTCCAGACATATGAGGGGTGGGTGCATATCAGTACCAGCAGTGGACAGAGATATGGGGGTGGGTGCAGAGGACTCACAGCAGTGCCCAGACATATGAGGGGTGGGTGCAGAGGACTCCCATCAGTGTCCAGACATATGAGGAGTGGGTGCATATCACTACCAGCAGTAGACAGACATATGTGGGGTGGGTGCATATCACTACCAGCAGTGGACAGACATATGAGGGGTGGGTGTATATCACTACCAGAGGTGTCCAGACATATGAGGGGTGGGTGCAGAGGACTCCCAGCAGTGCCCAGACATATGAGGGGTGGGTGCATATCACTACCAGCAGTGGACAGACATATGAGGGGTGGGTGCAGAGGACTCCCAGCAGTGCCCAGACATATGAGGGGTGGGTGCAGAGGACTCCCGGCAGTGTCCAGACATATGAGGGGTGGGTGCATATCACTACCAGCAGTGGACAGAGATATGAGGGGTGGGGCAGAGGACTCCCAGCAGTGCCCAGACATATGAGGGGTTGGTGCATATCACTACCAGCAGTGTCCTGACATATGAGGGGTGGGTGCATATCACTACCAGCAGTGGACAGAGATATGGGGGTAGGTGCATATCACTACCAGCAGTGTCCAGACATATGAGTGGTGGGTGCAGAGGACTCCCAGCAGTGTCCAGAGATATGAGGGGTGGGTGCATATCACTACCAGCAGCGTCCAGACCTATGAGGGGTGGGTGCAGAGGACTCCCAGCAGTGTCCAGAGATATGAGGGGTGGGTGCATATCACTACCAGCAGTGTCCAGACCTATGAGGGGTGGGTGCAGAGGACTCCCAGCAGTGCCCAGACATATGAGGGGTGGGTGCATATCACTACCAGCAATGGACAGACATTTGAGGGGTGGGTGCAGAGGACTCCCAACAGTGCCCAGACATATGAGGGGTGGGTGCATATCACTACCAGCAGTGTCCAGACATATGAGGGGTGGGTGCATATCACTACCAGCAGTGGACAGGGATATGGGGGTGGGTGCAGAGGACTCACAGCATTGCCCAGACATATGAGGGATGGGTGCAAAGGGCTCCCAGCAGTGTCCAGACATATGAGGGGTGGGTGCATATCACTACCAGCAGTGTCCAGAAATATGAGGGGTGGGTGCAGAGGACACCCTGCAGTGCCCAGCCATATGAGGGGTGGGTGCAGAGGACTCCCAGCAGTGCACTACCAGCAGTGGACAGAGATATGAGGGGTGGGTGCAGAGGACTCCCAGCAGTGCCCAGACATATGAGGGGTGGATGCATATCACTACCAGCAGTGTCTAGACATATGAGGGGTGGGTGCATATCACCACAAGCAGTGGACAGAGATATGGGGGTGGGTGCAGAGGACTCACAGCAGTGCCCAGACATATGAGGGGTGGGTGCCGAGGACTCCCAGCAGTGCCCAGACATATGAGGGGTGGGTGCATATCACTACCAGCAGTGTCCAGACATATGAGGGGTGGGTGCAGAGGACTCCCAGCAGTGTCCAGACATATGAGGGATGGGTGCATATCACTACCAGCAGTGGACCGACATATGGGGGTGGGTGCAGAGGACTCCCAGCAGTGTCCAGACATATGAGGGGTGGGTGCATATCACTACCAGCAGTGTCCAGACATATGAGGGGTGGGTGCCGAGGACTCCCAGCAGTGCCCAGACATATGAGGGGTGGGTGCATATGACTACCAGCAGTGGACAGACATATGAGGGGTGGGTGCAGAGGACTCCCAGCAGTGCCCAGACATATGAGGGGTGGGTGCATATCACTACCAGCAGTAAACAGACATATAAGGGGTGGGTGCAGAGGACTCTCAGCAGTGCCCAGACATATGAGGGGTGGGTGCATATCACTACCAGCAGTGTACAGACATACGAGGGGTGGGTGCATATCACTACCAGCAGTGGACAGACATATGAGGGGTGGGTGCAGAGGACTCCCAGCAGTGCCCAGACATAGGATTGGTGGGTGCATAGCACTACCAGCAGTGAACAGACATATGAGGGGTGGGTGCAGAGGACTACCAGCAGTGCCCAGACATATGAGGGCGGGTGCATATCACTACCAGCAGTGGACAGAGATATGAGGGGTGGGTGCAGGGGACTCCCAGCAGTGCCCAGACATTTGAGGGGTGGGTGCATATCACCACCAGCAGTGTCCAGACATATGAGGGATGGGTGCATATCACTACCAGCAGTGGACAGACATATGAGGGGTGGGTGCAGAGGACTCCCAGCAGTGCCCAGACATATGAGGGGTGGGTGCAGAGGACTCCCAGCAGTGCCCAGACATATGAAGGGTGGGTGCATATCACTACCAGCAGTGGACAGAGATATGAGGGGTGGGTGCAGAGGACTCCCAGCAGTGCCCAGACATATGAGGAGTGGGTGCATATCACTACCAGCAGTGTCCAGACATATGAGGGGTGGGTGCATATCAGTACCAGCAGTGGACAGAGATATGGGGGTGGGTGCAGAGGACTCACAGCAGTGCCCAGACATATGAGGGGTGGGTGCAGAGGACTCCCATCAGTGTCCAGACATATGAGGAGTGGGTGCATATCACTACCAGCAGTAGACAGACATATGGGGGTGGGTGCAGAGGACTCCCAGCAGTGCCCAGACATATGAGGGGTGGGTGCATATGACTACCAGCAGTGTCCAGACATATGAGGGGTGGGTGCAGAGGACTCCCAGCAGTGTCCAGATATATGAGGGATGGGTGCATATCACTACCAGCAGTGGATAGACATATGGGGGTGGGTGCAGAGGACTCCCAGCAGTGTCCAGACATATGAGGGGTGGGTGCATATCACTACCAGCAGTGTCCAGACATATGAGGGGTGGGTGCCGAGGACTCCCAGCAGTGCCAAGACATATGAGGGGTGGGTGCATATCACTACCAGCAGTGGACAGACATATAAGGGGTGGGTGCAGAGGACTCCTAGCAGTGCCCAGACATATGAGGGGTGGGTGCATGTCACTACCAGCAGTGTACAGACATATGAGGGGTGGGTGCATATCACTACCAGCAGTGGACAGAGATATGGGGGTAGGTGTATATCACTACCAGCAGTGTCCAGACATATGAGTGGTGCGTGCAGAGGACTCCCAGCAGTGTCCAGAGATATGAGGGGTGGGTGCATATCACTACCAGCAGCGTCCAGACCTATGAGGGGTGGGTGCAGAGGACTCCCAGCAGTGTCCAGAGATATGAGGGGTGGGTGCATATCACTACCAGCAGTGTCCAGACCTATGAGGGGTGGGTGCAGAGGACTCCCAGCAGTGCCCAGACATATGAGGGGTGGGTGCATATCACTACCAGCAATGGACAGACATTTGAGGGGTGGGTGCAGAGGACTCCCAACAGTGCCCAGACATATGAGGGGTGGGTGCATATCACTACCAGCAGTGTCCAGACATATGAGGGGTGGGTGCATATCACTACCAGCAGTGGACAGAGATATGGGGGTGGGTGCAGAGGACTCACAGCATTGCCCAGACATATGAGGGATGGGTGCAAAGGGCTCCCAGCAGTGTCCAGACATATGAGGGGTGGGTGCATATCACTACCAGCAGTGTCCAGAAATATGAGGGGTGGGTGCAGAGGACACCCTGCAGTGCCCAGCCATATGAGGGGTGGGTGCAGAGGACTCCCAGCAGTGCACTACCAGCAGTGGACAGAGATATGAGGGGTGGGTGCAGAGGACTCCCAGCAGTGCCCAGACATATGAGGGGTGGATGCATATCACTACCAGCAGTGTCTAGACATATGAGGGGTGGGTGCATATCACTACAAGCAGTGGACAGAGATATGGGGGTGGGTGCAGAGGACTCACAGCAGTGCCCAGACATATGAGGGGTGGGTGCCGAGGACTCCCAGCAGTGCCCAGACATATGAGGGGTGGGTGCATATCACTACCAGCAGTGTCCAGACATATGAGGGGTGGGTGCAGAGGACTCCCAGCAGTGTCCAGACATATGAGGGATGGGTGCATATCACTACCAGCAGTGGACCGACATATGGGGGTGGGTGCAGAGGACTCCCAGCAGTGTCCAGACATATGAGGGGTGGGTGCATATCACTACCAGCAGTGTCCAGACATATGAGGGGTGGGTGCCGAGGACTCCCAGCAGTGCCCAGACATATGAGGGGTGGGTGCATATCACTACCAGCAGTGGACAGACATATGAGGGGTGGGTGCAGAGGACTCCCAGCAGTGCCCAGACATATGAGGGGTGGGTGCATATCACTACCAGCAGTAAACAGACATATAAGGGGTGGGTGCAGAGGACTCTCAGCAGTGCCCAGACATATGAGGGGTGGGTGCATATCACTACCAGCAGTGTACAGACATATGAGGGGTGGGTGCATATCACTACCAGCAGTGGACAGACATATGAGGGGTGGGTGCAGAGGACTCCCAGCAGTGCCCAGACATAGGATTGGTGGGTGCATAGCACTACCAGCAGTGAACAGACATATGAGGGGTGGGTGCAGAGGACTACCAGCAGTGCCCAGACATATGAGGGCGGGTGCATATCACTACCAGCAGTGGACAGAGATATGAGGGGTGGGTGCAGGGGACTCCCAGCAGTGCCCAGACATTTGAGGGGTGGGTGCATATCACCACCAGCAGTGTCCAGACATATGAGGGATGGGTGCATATCACTACCAGCAGTGGACAGACATATGAGGGGTGGGTGCAGAGGACTCCCAGCAGTGCCCAGACATATGAGGGGTGGGTGCAGAGGACTCCCAGCAGTGCCCAGACATATGAAGGGTGGGTGCATATCACTACCAGCAGTGGACAGAGATATGAGGGGTGGGTGCAGAGGACTCCCAGCAGTGCCCAGACATATGAGGGGTGGGTGCATATCACTACCAGCAGTGTCCAGACATATGAGGGGTGGGTGCATATCAGTACCAGCAGTGGACAGAGATATGGGGGTGGGTGCAGAGGACTCACAGCAGTGCCCAGACATATGAGGGGTGGGTGCAGAGGACTCCCATCAGTGTCCAGACATATGAGGAGTGGGTGCATATCACTACCAGCAGTAGACAGACATATGGGGGTGGATGCAGAGGACTCCCAGCAGTGCCCAGACATATGAGGGGTGGGTGCATATGACTACCAGCAGTGTCCAGACATATGAGGGGTGGGTGCAGAGGACTCCCAGCAGTGTCCAGATATATGAGGGATGGGTGCATATCACTACCAGCAGTGGATAGACATATGGGGGTGGGTGCAGAGGACTCCCAGCAGTGTCCAGACATATGAGGGGTGGGTGCATATCACTACCAGCAGTGTCCAGACATATGAGGGGTGGGTGCCGAGGACTCCCAGCAGTGCCAAGACATATGAGGGGTGGGTGCATATCACTACCAGCAGTGGACAGACATATAAGGGGTGGGTGCAGAGGACTCTTAGCAGTGCCCAGACATATGAGGGGTGGGTGCATGTCACTACCAGCAGTGTACAGACATATGAGGGGTGGGTGCATATCACTACCAGCAGTGTACAGACATATGAGGGGTGGGTGCAGAGGACTCCCAGCAGTGCCCAGACATATGATTGGTGGGTGCATTGCACTACCAGCAGTGGACAGACATATGAGGGGTGGGTGCAGAGGACTACCAGCAGTGCCCAGACATATGAGGGGTGGGTGCATATCACTACCAGCAGTGGACAGAGATATGAGGGTTGGGTGCAGGGGACTCCCAGCAGTGCCCAGACATTTGAGGGGTGGGTGCATATCACCACCAGCAGTGTCCAGACATATGAGGGATGGGTGCATATCACTACCAGCAGTGGACAGACATATGAGGGGTGGGTGCAGAGGACTCCCAGCAGTGCCCAGACATATGAGGGGTGGGTGCAGAGGACTCCCAGCAGTGCCCAGACATATGAAGGGTGGGTGCATATCACTACCAGCAGTGGACAGAGATATGAGGGGTGGGTGCAGAGGACTCCCAGCAGTGCCCAGACATATGAGGGGTGGGTGCATATCACTACCAGCAGTGTCCAGACATATGAGGGGTGGGTGCATATCAGTACCAGCAGTGGACAGAGATATGGGGGTGGGTGCAGAGGACTCACAGCAGTGCCCAGACATATGAGGGGTGGGTGCAGAGGACTCCCATCAGTGTCCAGACATATGAGGGGTGGGTGCATATCACTACCAGCAGTAGACAGACATATGGGGGTGGGTGCAGAGGACTCACAGCAGTGTCCAGACATATGAGGAGTGGGTGCATATCACTACCAGCAGAGGACAGAGATATGACGGGTTGGGTGCAGAGGACTCCTGGCAGTGCCCTGACATATGAGGGGTGGGTTCAGAGGACTCCCAGCAGTGCCCCACTCCCAGGAGGATGGATTTCATTCACACACTGCATGACACACCACATGTGGGTGTGAGGAGATACAACACATGCATACCCACCCATGGCGGATGGCCACCAAAACACACCCTGATTTAATGCCAACAGACTGTATAGTCATGGAAATGCATACTAAAATAAGTTAGCCAAGGGGAAAACACACTGTCACGCACATCACAGGAGTGATAGGAATGTCCAGGTGCTGTTCCAGCCACCCAGATGTTGTCTCTCATGTAAGGAATAGGGTTCACTGCGACTAGATACAATGCCCACAATTGTCAGGTGCCCAAATACCCTGCATTACACGTGCCATTTGTGTGTTAGGCCGTGATTACACACATGCATAGTGCTGAAAAGAGGCAATTGGTCCCTGATGCCATTCCTACATACACAAAACACAAGTACAGTGACTGGCAAGGATGGCACAGACGATTCAGCAGGAGACATCGGTGAGCATGCATGGCCATTGTTGAAGGGATCCGTCACCAACAAAGGATATGTTGACACAGGTCAGCACAACAATTGTGCAACTGTTTGCAGGGAACATGTCAGGTGCCACAGAGGAAGGAACACTTCTTGGGACAATGTCTCACAATCCAAAGGAACACACACTACCAATTAATATTTTCACAGACATTGTGATGGCACACAGATACCATGGTCCACCTCATGACCATCATACTAAAACATTTCTCAGAACCCTGACACATTACCAGAACACCAACTTCATGGGCCTCATCACCAACATCAAGTACCTGAAATGCAATAGTGTGGAAACTAAAAGAAAAGGCTTTATTCAGCACACAAAAAACAAAATTGTTATAATACACTATTTACAAAGGCCAATGGCCAGTCCATAGTTCGATTCCAAGGGTGGACGTATGCGACTGTGTCCACCCCTACCTTGCCTGCACAAAGTCACATCAAGGTTTGTCGACCGGGGGGGGGCATCATCAGTGGGAGTACCAGGCACTGCAGGGACAGGAGTGGGTTGGGTAGGTGTGGTGGGTGCAGGGCCGGACTTATCCCCCACAGGGGGTGGTGCAGCGCCAAAGGTGGTAGTGAGCAGCTCGCTGCACACTGCTGCCAGGGCGTCCAGAGGAACCCCTGCACCGGAAGGAACACCAGGGCCAACGGAGGGGGGGGTTTCTGAGGGATGGGGTGCAGAGCTCTCGGGGGAGGTGGTGGACATGGGAGGGACTCAACTCCCCTGGCCGGAGACATCCTCAACCGCTTGCGGGGTGGTGTCACAGTGGGGCTGAGGGACAGACTAGCCATGTAGGTCACTTTGGGTGACATCTTGGCAGGGGAGCTAAGGGGAGTGGATTTGGAGGAAGTGGGTCGTGAGGACTGCGGACTCTGACTGTGGCTGCGTGTCTGCCATTTGCCCCCAGACCCTGCGGGTGTGACTACATCCCCCTGAGTGTGCGTGCCAGGAGGTGTGCGCTGTGCCTTAGTTGGGGGTATGCTGGATGTGTCTGTTGTGGTGTGTGCCTGTGACTGTCTGTGTGTGCTGTGGACAGGCATGGGAGAGGGCAGTGTGGCTGGGTCCGGGGTAGGGGGGGACGGAGCGTCGCAGGAGAGACACTGCTTCCGTCAGTGAAGAGTCCATGGACCGCAGAAACCTGCGTTGCTCATTCATTGTTGATGACATGCCCTCCACGAACGACACCAACTGTTTGAGCAGTCTAGTGTGTTCATGGAGGACATGCAGCATCGATGCCTGACCAACCTGCAACTGGTGCAGTGTGTCCACAGACTCTTCACTGAGGGAAGCAGGGGTGACAGGGGCAGGGGCTGCGGTGCCTGGTCTGACGGAGACACGGTGGGACCGTGCACGGACAGAAGGGACGGGAGCAACTGGGAGGGCGGAGATGGCAATGGAGGAGGCGGGTACAGATGGTGGGATGCTGCCAGATGTTGTTGCATCCTCCGCCTCCTCAAGGATGTCAGCCTGGGACCCGTCGGTGTCGTATATGCTCTCGCCTCCAGACAGGTCCTCCGACTGACTCCCCTCGCCCTCCGTGCCATTCTCTCCTGCTGACTCCACAGCACTGGTGGCACTGTCGCTGGGTCCCTCCTCAAGGTCCATGCCGGTGTCTCCCTCGCGTGTGGTTGATGATGCTGTGGGCAAGGAGAAGAAACCAGAAAGCATCAGTCACCTGTATACATCTGACACATGAGCACAAGAACAATTGGTCACAGTGCATATCAGGCAATGCATCATGAGTAACAGCTTGATTACTCCGCACATATGTAAGCCCTGTACTGCCCAGTTGGCAGACCCACCATGCCACTTTGACACCAGGAAACTCAATACACAAAAGGCCACAACTTGAATGAGCAATACACTGAGAAGCTAGTGTCTGTGAACCGGTGAGCACAGCAATACAATTAAGTCATGACACCTCTTGTTTACCCTGAAAGAAACAGGAGTGGTGCACTCAAGGTTAACTAACATACCTCAATACTCAAGGTGTCACCACACTCAGAGACCTGTAAGTCCCTTGGACCACAAAACGAACAAATGTTGGTACCTTGGGACTCACAAAACTTTAACCAATCTACATGTTTGGGATGTGTCAATAGGCCATTTTGCGAAAAGAACACTGATGTGCCTGCATGCAAGATGTTGCACAAGGCAGTGCACACAAAAGTACATTGACACTGTCATTGAAGAAGCTGGCACCTTTTCGGACGAGCCACTGTTAGAAATAGATGGTGTTTCAGAAAGTACATATACATGGGCCCAAGGTGGTCTGGACGTCTTGACACTCGTTAGTTTGTATCACCGACAACTAATGAGTCTCACAAAATCAAGACCACCGTGGGAATATGTATATGGAGAATCTGCAACAACATTTATTTATAACAGTGGCTTCATTGAAAAGGTGCCAACTTCTTCCATGACAGTGCCAATGTACTTTTGTGTGCACTGCCTTGTGCAACATATTGCATGCAGGCACATTAGTGTTCTTAACACAAATCAACAAATTTCCACATGTGAAACATGAACAACTGTTGACAAGTGCTGTGAGTGCCAAGGTACAAATCATGATGAGTAACAACTTGAATCATGTCAGTTGTCACCAGGCCATCCGTCACCTGATTACACGGGTTGGCTACACATATGACCTACTGCCTGTCATCTGGAGTGGCACACCCAGGACAATGCATAAGCTAATGGGCCTGCAATTGGGTGGTAAAAAAGACCAGCTGTACTGTGGGGACAAGCCTGAATGTACACACAGATGTCAGCACACATAGTCCAAACTGCGTTGCATCTGAACCACACACGTGCCAAAAATGTATGAGCAGGATTATTGTTGCTAAAAAAATGACACAGGCTGCAAAGCACGTACATTAAGCACTGGCCAGCATCACAGGGGCACTGCCCAGTGTATTTTAGTCCAGGCAATTCTCACACACAAGTCAGACCTGGCACTGAAAAATCAGAGTTGCACATGTATGCCTCTCCCGCACCCCCCTCCCCCAATACCTGAGTCAATGTGATTTATACAGATCAAGAAGTGACACCTCTTATTCAGGGTTACAACAACTGTGCTTGCAAAATTGCTTTATTGACACCACATCACCTCGTGGGGCTGACAACACATATTTGTGACAAACAACCATCAACAGATAGTTGTGAATAGCCACACAGGCACTGCCCAGTGTGAGTATGCACAAGCAAAATGTTGTATCCTTGTCCAGTGGACACATGTAGCACACATCAACCAAATAAAACTAGGCCAGGGAACAATGCCACAGAGGCAGACCTATGCAGCACACACAGAGAATGTGCACAGTGTTGGATGACACACATGATTAGGAGGCCAGGGTGTCTCAGGGGACTGTAGTGGGCACACTGCTCCATGGTCCTGGAATGAACTGACTCTACCATGTACAACCGTCATAGCACTATGCATATCTCACACTCACACTCATGCAAATCATGTCTGAGGCCACAACATTTCTCATGCATGCTGCAAGGGTGTCCAGTTGAAAGCTCACACTCCTATGTATAGAATCAGCATCAGTGACAACAACTATGGGCCCCCTACATAGTGAACCGCTCATGGCACAGGCAAGGTACCAACACAAGTCACAGACCACCCTCCCACATGATTCAGAAAGCAATGTGCACTTAGATGTACTGGCACCCTAGATGACCATGTGCAAATGTGATTACACACACACCAGGGGACACATGTCAAGGAGAGGAAGGGATGAAAAAGATCCCCAGGTGACATTTGGGAACAGAAAATGCACTGCACATATGAACTCTGGGAGTGTATTCATGCAAAATAGCACTTCCTAAAGCTGGCGACACATAACACAACAAAAAGCCATGTACCTACCCCCTCCTTGCTGCAGTCTCTCCTCTAACTGCCTTTCGAGGTCAGGGAAGAGCACCGCCAGGACACGTTTCATGTGGTGGGTCAGGTGTCGGTGCCTGCCGTGGCGGCGAGGTGGAGAGAGCTTGAGCTGGACCTGGGCGATCCGCCGGGTCCAGCACTGGATGTCCTGCCACCTCTTGTGGACCTGGACCAGCTGCTGATCACGCCCCCCGCAGTCCTCACGGCCCTGACGAAGTTGGTCCAGATGACCCCCTTCTCGTAGGCAGTTACCTGTCAGGATGACAAAGTGACACAACATCAATACACCTGCTCCATTTCCCAGAGACACACATTAGAACATCTTTGAAATGTTGAACAGGGCATAGGATGCTGACAGGAATAGCCTCATTCACAACATGCAATTGGCCTGTGTGCAAGCGCCAATGCAGTACATGGCATTGAAAGTCTACAGGTGGCATGAGGGGTGCAAAACACTCAATGAACATGCCACACACTGTGCAGCACATGCAACAGCAGGCTGATGGGCAGCACGTGCCATGCAGTCACATGTCCCACTCCACTGACGCACTCTCAGCAGACTAGACAGACACACCCAGCCACTGATCACTGGCCTGTCATTGACTACAGTAGATACAACCCTCACTCTGAACATGTTCCATTTGCCAGGGGGGAGTCACAGGTGTCGTGCCAGCTCTGCAAGTCAGACACAAAGCACAGCTCACTTGTCACATCAGATGGTTAGATCAGTAGCCTTCAACATGCAGCTGTGGTGCAACACTTCACATAGACACTCACCCGCATGACAAGGAACATTCACACATGCCAATGTCCATGAGGGCGTACACGTCATTTGGACACTCTCACCACAGGTCCATCCAACTCATACACATCTGTGGGTACAGTCACCTGTCACACCGGGGGGACCACTGAATCACCTCAGGACAACATGAATAAAAGCCCCCAAGGATTAGCCAGGCTGAATGTCTCATGCACTATGCAGTGAAAGTCACTGTAAGCACCATGCAAGTGAGGAGTGCACACAGGAAGTACATGATGCATTGCATGAGTGACATAAGCATGTCCCCCCCCCGGGATACACTGTGAACAACATTGCATGTCAGTCCCACCTGGACACAATATTGACAGTCACACAACAGGTGCATAGGCAAAGGTAGTGGACTCAGCACTCACCTGCTTCCCTGGTCTCCCATACAGGCTGGTGTACTGTGGGAGGAGGACGTCCAGCAGGGCCTGATTCTCCTCCAGGGTGAATGGCTGGGCCCTCTCCACAGCACGAGACATGGTCCAGGGAAGCAGAGACAGCAGCAATGTTGTCGACAGGAAAGTTGTGCAGGCAAGTGCCCTCTCATGGCTTCTGGCTGCCTTATATCTGTCTTGCTGAGGGCCATTCATGTTGAGGAGTTCATAGTGATTGGTCTGAATCATTCGCATCTTACGTTTACTCCAATCCCTTTAAACATACACCAGTGACAGCATTTGGATCGTTCAAATTTAGAGCATCATGTCAAGTCAATAACCACTTTGCAACATTGTATTTTGTGGCCAACTGACTTTTCCAGGACACCTGATGAAAAAATTTGAAGAGAAAACTCGGTATCCATGACAACCTGCATGCATTTAGGGCCTAATACTTGTCCCTTATGTGTCCCCTATGTAAATTTGAAAGCCACACACAGGTACGGTGCGTTTCACACGTACTCCTACGGCACCAGTTGCACAGTGCGTTTGACACGTACGTGTAGGCACTGGTAGTACACGTACGTGTACTACCAGGGCCTACACGTATGAGTACAACTAGTGCATACACATACGTGTACAAGTACGTGTACGCCCTGGTTGTACACGTATGTGTAGGCACTGGTAGTACACATACATGTACTACCAGGGCGTACACGTACTTGTGCACGTACGTGTACGCACTAGTTGTACTCGTACGTGTAGGCACTGGTAGTACACGTACGTCTACAACTAGTGCGTACACGTACGTGTACAGGTACGTGTACGCACTGGTAGTACACGTACGTGTACAACTACTGCGTACATGTACCTGTACACGTACGTGTACGCCCTGGTAGTACACGTACGTGTAGGCACTGGTAGTACACGGACGTGTACAACTAGTGCGTACACGTATGTGTACAAGTACGTGTACGCCCTGGTAGTACGCATACGTGTAGGCACTGGTAGTACACGTACGTCTACAACTAGTGCGTACACGTATGTGTACAGGTACGTGTACGCACTGGTAGTACACGTACGTGTACAACTAGTGCGTACACGTACCTGTACACGTACGTGTACGCACTGGTAGTACACGTACGTGTACAACTGGTGCATACACGTACGTGTACAAGTATGTGTACGCCCTGGTAGTACACGTACGTGTAGGCACTGGTAGTACACGGACGTGTACAACTAGTGTGTACACGTACGTGTACAAGTATGTGTACGCCCTTGTAGTACGCGTACGTGTAGGCACTGGTAGTACACGTACATCTACAACTAGTGCGTACACGTACGTGTACAGGTACGTGTATGCACTGGTAGTACATGTACGTGTACAACTAGTGCGTACACGTACCTGTACAAGTACGTGTACGCCCTGGTAGTACACATACGTGCAGGCACTAGTAGTACACGTATGTGTACTACCAGGGCGTACACGTACTTGTACACGTACGTGTACGCACTAGTTGTACTCGTACGTGTAGGCACTGGTAGTACACGTACGTCTACAACTAGTGCGTACACGTACGTGTACAGGTATGTGTATGCACTGGTAGCACACATACGTGAACAACTAGTGCATACACGTACCTGTACACGTACGTGTAGGCACTGGTAGTAAATGTACGTGTACAACTAGTGCGTACACGTACATGTACAGGTACGTGTACAGACTGGTAACACATGTACGTGTACAACTAGTGCATACACGTACCTGTACACCTACGTGTATGCACTGGTAGTACACGTATGTGTACAACTAGTGCATACACGTATGTGTACAGGTACATCTACGCACTGGTAGTACACGTACGTGTACAACTAGTGCTTACATGTACGTGTACAAGTACGTGTACGCCCTGGTAGTACACATACGTGTAGGCACTTGTAGTACACGTACGTCTACAACTAGTACGCACGTACCTGTACACGTACGTGTACGCACTGGTAGTACACGTACATGTACTACCATTGCCTACACGTACGGGTACGCATTTCACACGCTTACAATGGTGATACAGCCGTACACATGCCAGGAATGGAGGGCTACGAGTCGCACACAGATGTCCATCAGGTACTTGTCATTGCATACTTTCATGTGCAGGCCCTAGGTGTGTTAGCCAGTGATCTTGCACAGGTCCTCTCATCTAGTTGCACAATTGATGTGTTCTAACCTGTGGACACATGTCATGTGTGATGGGGCACGATGTGGCACACATCACCTTGACACTTGCTACATGTGTGTCTGTAGTCCAACTGTGTCATGCATAGCAGCAGTGGGTGGCACAGTCATCAACACCCGCACCTGTCTCCTGATGCCAGGGACAGGGACACTTTATCAACTGACCTGTCACGATCAGCGCGCCCCTTTGGGACTATGTCGGCTGTGTGTCATGTGTTTACATAAGCTTCATGTCAGTGTCCCGTCAACGGCATCTGCTGTTGCTGCACCCAACAAGGGTCTGTGTGGAGATGGGCATGTAACACATCTATGCACAGCATGCCACATGTGGATTCCCAAGGCTGTATGGTCTGTGTGCATGGGACAGCATATATTTTCAGTCATACATGTGTTTGTTGTCTCAATGGCTGTGTCTTTGTGTTGTCACGTGTACCCCTTCATCGCACAGTGTTTGACATGTACATTTGACATTCCATGTGACCTGTGCATGTGCCTTGCAGTCAGCTGTCTGGATGAGATGACATCCTACAAATGCAGCTATGTGGTTGTGTGTCACTCCGGTGATATCTGTGGCTCTTCACTCAGACTGGCCCCCAAATCTTTTCAGGGCATGTCATGTTGACTTGACAATCAACAGGTGTATCAGGAATTTTGTAGGAGTGCTAGCAAGCTGCCATCTGGGTCCTGGATGTGTTGCACACACCCGACTCCATAGTTACCTGAAGTGTACTAGCAGTGTAGCATGTGCTATGTTCATTGACATTGATGTTTGCCGACTCTCAAGCTTCATTCTTCAAAACTATGTTTTGCAGGACACCACCTGTCCCAAGACTAATGCCAGACTTGGGTGCCATGAGGGAACGTGCCTGCATCCGCCGTTTAAGATTCACTCAACATTTTATTGAGGACCTGACAAACAAGCTGGCACCACACCTCCAACCGCAACACAGGTATCCTACTGCGCTGACCCCCAAGATGAAGGTGATGGCAGCCTTACATTTTTTTGCCACAGGTACGTTTCAATTGACCATAGCTGATGTGGGTGGGATGTCCCAGACTATGTTCAGCCGTGTCCTGCGTGATGTTTTAGCAGCCATGTTGGAGCACCTTGATGAATTCATCAAATTTCCGAGTCCAGAGGGGTTGAGGGATGTCAAGGGGGATTTCTATGCCCTGGGTGGGATGCCCCATGTAATTGGGTCCATTGATGGTACACATGTGGCTTTTGTACCACCACAGGCACAGGAACAAGCCTATCGCAACCGCAAACATTACCACTCGATAAATGCCCTTGTGGTGTGTCTTGCTAACATGCTGATTTCCCATGTCTGTGCACGTTTTCCAGGATCAGCTCACGATGCCTACATCATGAGGCGTAGCAGGGTGCCACAAATGATGCTGCGGCTGCACAACGAACGAGCATGTCTTGTTGGTGGGTATAGTCTTTTTGTCCTATGTGTTGCGGTATCTTTGTCTCTTACGGCATCTCGTGACCCACTTATTTACATGATGTTTCCATGTAGGGGACTCTAGCTATCTCAACATGCCATGGCTGCTGACACCTCTCCGCAACCCAAGAACAGCTGCAGATCACCGGTACAACAATGCACACGGCCAGACCAGGCGAGTGATTGAGAGGACGTTTGGACTCCTGAAGAGCCGATTCCGGTGCCTGGACAAGACAGGCGGGTCCCTCCCTTATGCCCCGGAGAAGGTCTGCAAAATCTTCATTGTGTGCTGCATGCTGCACAACATGGCAGTTGACAAGGCTGTGCCACTCATCCTGGATCCAGATGAGCAGGAGCATCCACCCGTGGAGGATCAAGGGCTTGGTTACGAGGCTAGTGATGATGAGGAGGAGGGGGATGATATCCGGAGTCAGCTCATAAGCAACTTCTTCTCATAATGGTGAGTCACTGGCTATGAGTGTGCAAGCTTGTAGCGTTGAGTGGCATGTGTTGCAATGTGTGTGTCCAGCTGACTGAATGCAAAGTGACTTGGATGTGTGTTCTGATGTGTCACTCGAGTGCTGATGTCATGCAACACAGTTTTGCCGAGAGACTTGATTGGCAATTTACATGTGTCCAACATTGTTCCTGTTTTGTACACTTCCATGTGTGCGTTTAGAATCTTTTTTTGGTGACTTCTTGTGTGTCTGTCATTCCAAGGTATTTGGCACCTGTTGTCTGGTTGTGTCATTGTTGTCCTCCTGCTATTCCTTGTGTGGATTGCAACGTGTGCTGAATCAGCGTTCCATGCACGGACATGTGGAAATGTCAGTTTGGGTAAGTATTGCAGCAAGGCTTTTTGGTGGTGGTACAGGTTGTGAATGTGTGGTGACTGCTTCTGTGCATGTTGTGGTACCATGCATACATGTCTTCTCACCATGGAGCATATGACATGTAGCATCACTCCCATGACATGATAGTCAGCCTTCTTGACAGTCATCTGTAGTGGAATATGGCGCCTGAAAAAGGCCTCAATGTGTGTGTATCTTGGCTCTGAAAAATTGCAGATGCTACGGGTGGACATAGTGGGGGACATCACAACAACATGCTCTATGGGGAATTGCAGCCTCTCCGTGTGCAGCAGGATGTGTTTTGCTCATCCCCTTACCTTGTGTGCCAGTTCAATTGGGATTGACATCATCCGTGTTGTGAAGGGGGGGTCCAGCGTATGTCCCACATGTTCTGTCAACTGATCTGTGAGTCTGTTAATATGGAGGCATATCCCTTTGTGTGTGTATGTGGAATAAAGGTGTTCAGCACAATCCAAAGTGCCTCATCTCGGTCACTGCAGATCTCTTACCAGTTTGCATGCATCATCTATGGCATAATTGACAAAGATTGAGCATATGAGTGTATGTGTACTTTGGCAACACGCATGCAGTGCTTCATGGCTAATGATCTCTATTGTGTATGACGTACCTGGTTGTGTATGTATTTGTGCAGGTTGCTGCCCACAACGGGACGGGAATGCCTGCTGATGGTGTGTCTCCTTTGCGCATCTCCGCATTTTGTTGCCTGACACAGTGGCTGTCATTTATGGTGATTGATCATACACTTTCTGGGAGTGACCCATGAGTGAGCTGACACTCCTTCCTTGACATACACCTGTTGCACTGTGCCTTGCAGACCTCCTTGTCTTGGTGTGTTGATTTTTGCATGATTTCTAACCCCTTCCGCCTGCTGCTGCCTCACCTGCGGCCCGCCACTCCGAGTGCCCTGATTGTGCAACCCCCACGCCTCAGAAAGGCTCAGCCCTTCCCCCCCACCCAATTGTAATGCAGCCAGCAGCTTTTCTGTGCCACTGTAGCTCCAGTGCCGTGCCAAAGGCTGGACCGTCTGCGCCTGCAACATGCACAGTGCACGACCCTCTAGTCTTTGCATGACCCACGTCACACAACAGGCTCATGCTGCAGCCACTCTCCAAGCAATGTCCTCGTGACAATCCTCCTCCTGCCATCAGGCAACCCCTAAGCACACACACGACACCTTCGCATGCTGAGTGTGCTACTCCAACTGCCTACACAGCGCTGCCCAGCCTACCAGACCCTGTCATTACAACGAGGTTATGTGCCTCCTACTCCACACCCGCTCCATCCACCAGCACGCCATTGGACTCTGTTACCTCCTCAACACTACAGCCCAACACATCACCTTTGTTAGAACTGGGAATCTCTAGTTGGCACAGGTATGCACTTGCGACAAGCAGGGACTCTCAATTCTAAGTCAGAGTAAGGGTGTTAGAATTGGGAATCTCTAGTTGGCACAGGTATGCACTTGCGGCAAGCAGGGACTCTCAATTCTAAGTCAGAGTAAGGGGATCACCCTTTCAAATAACCTCTGCTCACCCTTTAGGTAGCGTAGCGCCAGCAGTCAAGACTATTCTCAGGGCGTCATAGGTTAAGCATTTGTGAACACATACAGTAATACAATGACACACCACAAATGGACACCAGTCAAGGTTATATCAAAAATAGGTTTCTTTATATAAGGCTTAGCACAAGACCAGAATAACGATTAAAATGACCACAGTATTATTTTAAAGTTCAATGTTCTTGTAAAAAGGCTTAAAATGCAAAAATAGGCTTCTTTTACTCAACTCTGCTTCTTGTCAGGCTTAGTACGGTTCGTACCTGGGTGTACGACTCGTCTGCATTAAAAACAAAAAAAGTACGAGTCAAACAATCGGTGCGGACTCCGGGGTCCGGGACGTGCACACTGCGGTGCGAACAGAACAAAGTACCTTAAGTTCGTGGGGTCCGCGACGGACAGTGCGGGACAAGTTGATGGGTCCGGGTCGTAGTTCGGCAGCGTATTCAGATGCTGGTCCGGTTGCGGCGTCGGGACGCGGAGTTGGTACGGGACCTTCAGGGATACGTGCGGATGGCCCATGTTAGAAAAGGTAGACGGACCGGGAGGGTCGGCCGGGGTCAGGAGGAGAGGTCTCCGGGGAGAGCCGTCTCCAGTGATCGTACAGACAAGTAACTTCCCCCCCACAGACAGATATCACACACGGATAAGGTTCAGTGTTCTTTATAAGCACTTATTTAAGGTACGGTTGAATGGTACAAGGAGGTCTGGACTCAGGGGTCCCCTCGATTATAGTCTCGCAAGGTAGGGAAGGGGGTAGCGGGACAGTCTATTTACCAATCAGGTAGTTCGGATGAGATGATGATGAGCTCACAATCCTCGAGCTTGGTGGTACGGGCCGCGGCAGCGCCAGCAGGTCCCGGTGTGGATGGTCAATACAACGGGCCGCGGCAGCGCCAGCAGGTCCCAGGAAGATGACTGTTGCAGAAGGCCGCGGCAGCGCCAGCAGGTCCCGGTGAGGATGGTCGTTACAACGGGCCGCGGCAGCGCCAGCAGGTCCCAGGAAGATGAATGTTGCAGAAGGCCGCGGCAGCGCCAGCAGGCAGGACGATGGTTCACAAGAGCGGGCTACGGCAGCGCCAGTAGACCGTCAAGGTTGAGTTCACTCGGTGTCTCTCGACTCCAGGATACAACTGCCTTCCTGCTCCGGAGCTGCCTCAGTTATAGGGCTGGTGCCCTTTGATGTTCGGACCCTCGCACTTGGAGGTCGGAGGGTCCGGGATGAAGGTGTCCAGACACCCAACAGGGGGTGGAGCCAGTGCCTGGGGGAGCTGGGGGCGATCGGCACCTGGCGGGGGAGAGCCCTTGACACTTCGTTCTCCCATTGACCTGCCAAGTGGTCCGCTCACCTCCTGGGTGGATGGTGGTGCCGGGATGTCGGGGCCGGCCAGGCCCGGGGTTAGGGTCGAGGGGAGGCCAGGCAGCCGCGTGGTGCAGGGCCCAAGATGGCGGCTTGGCCCGGCCGGGGAAGCCGGTGGGGCTGGACCCCGTGATGAGTAAGGGTCCGAGGGCAAAGGGTCCGTCGGGAGACGGAGTACAGGTGCTTGTCGCGGGGTTATGCCAGGTGGGCCGGAGTCCGGGCCCTGTCGAGCGGGGAGGGAGCAAGCCGTCTGTGAGGCCTGTCCAACATGCGTCCCCCCCAGCTGAAGGCGGGGAGAGTCACCCATCTCCTTGGGGACTCTCTTCGTCGAGGCGGAAAAAGCGGGACAGGCCATCCGCGTTGGCGTGGTCTTGGCCTGGTCGGTGCTCCACGGTGAAGTCCATTCCCTGCAGGGAAATGGACCAGCGCAAGAGTTTTGGGTTCTCCCCCCGCATCTGCATCAGCCATTGCAGGGGTCGATGGTCGGTTTGTACCCGGAAGTGGGTACCGAAGAGATAGGGTCGGAGCTTTTTGAGGGCCCACACTACTGCAAATGCCTCCCTCTCGATGGTGCTCCAACGCTGTTCTCGGGCCAGGAGACGTCGACTGATGAAGGCCACCGGCTGGTCATGACCTTCGGGGTTCAACTGAGAGAGGACGGCTCCGATGCCGTGGGCGGAGGCGTCGGTCTGCACCACAAATTCCCGACTGTAATCGGGGGCCTGGAGCACCGGGGCGGTGCACAGGGCGGCCTTCAGCTCCTCGAAGGCCGCTTGACAATCAGGAGTCCAGTTGACCCGCTTTGGTTGATTCTTGGATGTGAGACCCGTGAGGGGCCCCACGATGCTGCCGTAGTCCTTCACGAACCGCCGGTAGTAGCCGGTGAGCCCCAAGAAGGCTCGGACCTCGGTCTGGGTGACGGGGGGCTGCCAGGACTGGATGGCAGCAATCTTAAGTTGTAGTGGGGCCACCAGCCCGCTCCCCACTTGGTGCCCAAGGTAGGTCACAGACCCTTGGCCAATCTGGCACTTGCCGGCCTTAATGGTGAGGCCGGCCCGCTGGAGGGCTTGTAGGACCTCTTGGAGGTGACGGAGGTGGTCGGACCAGTGGCGGCTGTATACAGCGATATCGTCCAGGTAGGCAGCGCTGAATTCTTCAAGCCCCGCCAAGACCTGGTTCACAAGGCGTTGGAACGTGGCGGGGGCATTCTTCATGCCAAAGGGCATGACCTTAAATTGATAGTGGCCATCGGGGGTAGAGAAGGCTGACCGTTCCTGAGCCCTGGGTGTGAGGCCGATCTGCCAGTAGCCCGCCGTTAGGTCGAAGATACTAAGGTAGCGGGCGGCCCCCAGCCGGTCGATCAGCTCGTCTGCCCGGGGGATGGGATGAGCGTCGGTCCGGGTGACAGCGTTCAAGCCCCGGTAGTCGATGCAGAATCGCAGTTCAGGTGCGGTGCCGGGGGCAGCGGCTTTGGGAACCAGTACAACCGGACTGGCCCAGGGACTGTCCGAGGGCTCGATGACCCCGATCGTGAGCATCTTGGCCACTTCCTCCTGTATGCAGGCCCGTACCCGATCTGGTACGCGGTAGGCCCGGTGCCGGACAGGGGGACTGTCCCCGGTGTCTACGTCGTGCAAACACCAGGGGGTGACCCCGGGGGTGAGGGAGAACAGGGCAGCGAACTGCAGCAGGAGGTCCCGGCAGTCCTGGCGTTGCTCCGAAGTGAGGGCGTCAGAGAGCCGGACCCCGTCCACGGAGCCGTCCTTCTCCTGAGTCTTCAGGAGATCCGGGAGGGGCTCGGAGTCTTCTTCTGTGCCACTGTCTGTAGCCATCAAGAGGCTCAGTTCGGAGCGCACAAAGTGTGGTTTGAGCCGGTTGGTGTGGAGGACCCGAAGGGGGTTCCGGGAGGACCCCATGTCGATGAGGTAAGTGACGGGGCTTTTGCGCTCGACCACTTTGAAGGGCCCCGTCCACTTATCTTGCAGGGCACATGGTTCGGTGGGGGACATCACCCATACTTGCTGCCCAGGCTCGAATTCAACGGAGGAGGCATTGTGATCATACCACCTCTTCATGTCCTCCTGGCTGGCCTCGAGGTTCGCCTTGGCCATCTCCCTGAAGCGCCGGGTCTGGTTTCGTAAGGCCAGGATGTATTTGAAGACGTCTGGAGGGGTCGTTAGGGGGGCCATCTCCCAACCTTCCTTGACTAGGCTGAGGGGCCCCCGCACAGGGTGCCCGTATAGGAGTTCGAAGGGGCTAAAACCGAGGGACTTCTGGGGAACTTCCCGGTAGGCGAAGAGGAGGCACGGGAGCAGTACATCCCACTGGCGACGGAGAGGCTCTTCCAATCCCCCAATCATCCCTTTGAGAGTGCGGTTAAAACGCTCCACTAGTCCGTTCCCTTGGGGGTGATAGGGGGTCGTGAATCGGTAGGTGACCCCGCATTGTTGCCAGAGGGACTTCATGTATTTGGATATGAAATTCGTACCCCGGTCGCTGACGACTTCTCGGGGGAAGCCGACCCGGGAGAAGATCCCCATCAGGGCCCGGCCAACCACCGGAGCGGTCACTGTCCGTAGGGGTACCGCCTCGGGGTAGCGGGTGGCATGGTCCACTAGTACCAAGATGAACCTGTGTCCTTGGGCTGTGCGGGGGTCCAGAGGTCCCACAATGTCTATCCCCACCCTCTCGAACGGGGTGGTGACCACAGGGAAGGGTTGTAGAGGGGCCTTCAGCTTCCGGCCACTCTTCCCGCTGGCTTGGCATGTGGGGCAAGATCGGCAGTGGTTCAGGACGTCATTCCTCATTTTCGGCCAAAAAAAATGGGTCACCAGGCGACTGTACGTTTTGTCCTGGCCCAGGTGTCCAGCCAGGGGGACATCGTGGGCCAGGTTGAGCAGAAAGTCTCGGAAGCGGAGCGGTACCACCAGAACTCGACCGGCCCCCAGCTCGGCGATTCTTTGCTCGCTGTAGAGCAGGTCGTTATCCCAGTAGACCCAGTGGGTTCCGGTGGTGTCCCCGGCGTTTTGGGTGCTGGCTTGTTGGCGGAGTCCCTCGAGGGAGGGACAGGTCTTTTGTTCCTGGCGGAACTGTTCTTGGGTGGGCCCCCCTTCTTGCCGCCACTGAGCCAGATCCGGAAGGTCCTGGTGTGGCGCGTCTTCTTCGGTAGTCGGGTCCGGTAGGTCGGACTCGCCGTTGTCCTCTACAGGGGCAACCGGGGGCGGAGGTGCTGGCCATTCGGTTTCTTCTGATCGGGGGGCGGCACGGGCGGCCATGGATCGGGTGGTTATGCAGGCCCAGTCCGGGAGGCCCAGCATCCCCAAGTGCTCTCTTCTCTCGACGGTGGCCCACGGGGAACTCTCGAGGTCATTCCCCAGGAGGCAGTCCACGGGGGCATCGTCCCGGACCGTCACCTTCAGTAGGCCGGAGACCCCTCCCCATTCAAACGGGACGCAGGCCATCTTACACATGCTCTCAGAGTTGTCTGCCGAGCGGACGGGGCAGAGAATGTTCGGTAGGATCTGCTCGGGCTTCACCAGGTGACAGCGGACGGCCGTCACGCTGGCGCCGGTGTCACGCAAGACCTCGGCTCTCTGTCCATTAATGGTCACCCACTGACCGTATTTTCTGGTGTTGGCGGGTAGGGGGGCCCGCGGAACCATGTCTCTTCCCCCTAAGCATGCCAGGACCATGGCGGCCGGTTCCCACCCTTGCTGGGCCGGCTCATACTCTTCGGGTCCCTCCGATGATTGCTCTTCCCCTAGGGCAGCGGCAGCTACCTGGCGGGGCTTGGGTGTTTGGTTTAGCGGGCAGTTCGGATCATTGGCGTAGTGGCCTAGTCGCTGGCACCGGTGGCACGTGACGTTGGCTCGGTACCCAGGCCGCAACGGGGGGTTGCCCCGGCCGGCCGGAGCCGGGGTGCTGGCCACGGGTGTTGCGGGCAAGGCGTCTCTCCCTCGCCCCTGGCCCCCTCCTCCTCCCCGAGGACGGTGCTGGCCTTGGTTGTTTCTGTTCTGTTCGTGTGGCCCCCTCCGGCCCACTCGGGTGCTTTCCCATCGGTCAGCTTCGGCGGCGAGCTGCCGGGGGTCAGTCAGCTTACTGTCGAGTAGGTGCTGCCTGAGCTCGACGAAACAGTTGTTTGACAGGTGCTCCCATACCATAAGGTTGAAGAGTTGTTCGTAGGTGGTGACCTGACTTCCCTTGATCCAACCCTCGAAGGCCCGGCTGAAATAGTTCACGTACTCTACCCAAGTTGTACCTGGGATCCGGGTGCAATCTCTGAACCTCTGGCGGTACATCTCGGGCGTGAGGCCGTAGCGGGTGAGGAGGGCAGCCTTCATGTGGTCGTAGGACGACATTTGGTGATCGGGGAGCTGCAGCAGGGCATCGCGACCCTCGTTGATAAATCTCCCCCAAAGTCCGGCTCCCCAATCACTCCGGTCGATCCGGTGGGAGGTCATTGCGATCTCATAGGCTTTAAACCACTGTTGTATGTCGTCTTCTCGGACATACTCGCGGACCACATCCTTGGGGATGTGAACTTTTTTCTCAATTGGCCCCGGGGTGTGTGGTCGCTCAGGCACCCCCAGTTCCTTATTCTGTTTGCGCAGTTCTATTTCCGCCAGTCGGCGCTCGTGCTCGAGCGTTATTTTTTTCTCTTCCAGCTCTCTCTGTCTCTGCTTTTCCTCTCGTTCCTCTCGAAGCCGCATATGCTCGAGGTTGAGTTTCTGTTCAGCTAACTTGAGTTCCCCATCCATCTTGAGTCGTGCCATCTCTAATTCGTGTAATCTGACTCTGTCTCTTTCTCGTATCTCCTCCTGCGAGAGGCCCGTTCCCCGCTCCTCGGGAGCCGTGGCGTTCCCCTCTGGTGTGATGCTGTTTTGGTCTGGTGCGACGCTGCTTTGGTCGGGGGGTCCTGCGAATCCAGTTTCTGTCCATGACTCAAGAGCGCGCTTTAGATCATCCTTGGTACTCAGGCCGGTGGTAGCAATGCCAAGTTCTATGCAAAATTGTCTCAGTTCGTGGTGGTTGTATTCTTCTAATTTCTCCATTTGGAACTTCTCGGTGGAGCTGCTATCTTTGGTCGACATCGTGCTTTGTCGTGGGGTGAGCTACTCTCTGTACGATTACGCGTTGATTCGGATCGCGCCGCTGGCCACCAATGTTAGAAAAGGTAGACGGACCGGGAGGGTCGGCCGGGGTCAGGAGGAGAGGTCTCCGGGGAGAGCCGTCTCCAGTGATCGTACAGACAAGTAACTTCCCCCCCACAGACAGATATCACACACGGATAAGGTTCAGTGTTCTTTATAAGCACTTATTTAAGGTACGGTTGAATGGTACAAGGAGGTCTGGACTCAGGGGTCCCCTCGATTATAGTCTCGCAAGGTAGGGAAGGGGGTAGCGGGACAGTCTATTTACCAATCAGGTAGTTCGGATGAGATGATGATGAGCTCACAATCCTCGAGCTTGGTGGTACGGGCCGCGGCAGCGCCAGCAGGTCCCGGTGTGGATGGTCGATACAACGGGCCGCGGCAGCGCCAGCAGGTCCCAGGAAGATGACTGTTGCAGAAGGCCGCGGCAGCGCCAGCAGGTCCCGGTGAGGATGGTCGTTACAACGGGCCGCGGCAGCGCCAGCAGGTCCCAGGAAGATGAATGTTGCAGAAGGCCGCGGCAGCGCCAGCAGGCAGGACGATGGTTCACAAGAGCGGGCTACGGCAGCGCCAGTAGACCGTCAAGGTTGAGTTCACTCGGTGTCTCTCGACTCCAGGATACAACTGCCTTCCTGCTCCGGAGCTGCCTCAGTTATAGGGCTGGTGCCCTTTGATGTTCGGACCCTCGCACTTGGAGGTCGGAGGGTCCGGGATGAAGGTGTCCAGACACCCAACAGGGGGTGGAGCCAGTGCCTGGGGGAGCTGGGGGCGATCGGCACCTGGCGGGGGAGAGCCCTTGACACTTCGTTCTCCCATTGACCTGCCAAGTGGTCCGCTCACCTCCTGGGTGGATGGTGGTGCCGGGATGTCGGGGCCGGCCAGGCCCGGGGTTAGGGTCGAGGGGAGGCCAGGCGGCCGCGTGGTGCAGGGCCCAAGATGGCGGCTTGGCCCGGCCGGGGAAGCCGGTGGGGCTGGACCCCGTGATGAGTAAGGGTCCGAGGGCAAAGGGTCCGTCGGGAGACGGAGTACAGGTGCTTGTCGCGGGGTTATGCCAGGTGGGCCGGAGTCCGGGCCCTGTCGAGCGGGGAGGGAGCAAGCCGTCTGTGAGGCCTGTCCAACAGCCCAGATCAGCTTGCAGAGTCCGTGGCGTCGGCGTTCGAGCCGTACCTTCGGTGTGGATGGGCGGCTACACTTCTCGGTGCCGTACAGCGTACGGGGAGGATCAGCGTACGGCGGCTTCTCGGCTCTGAGTATGGCACGGTGCAGTACGTTAGCAGCGTACGGACCGTACCTGCGGGTCGATGGAGCTTGGGTCCGGCGTACAGGGTTCGGCAGCCAGTGTTGTACGTCTCGAATCAGCGGGGAAGGTTAGGTGCAATGCGGCCGGGAGGGATACGGCGCGTACTAACGCTTTTGGATCAGCGTAGACGCACGGTGCCGGGCGGCAAAGACACGGCTTCGCGGCGGATGTGGTACGATGCGTACTGGGGCCAAATCCAGCGGGAAACAAGCACAAATCGTCCAGGCAACTCAATTTTGGAAGGCAGATGAGTCCAATGGTCCTGGGACTCAGTTCAGGGGGCAAGCTCTTCTTCCAAGCCCTTGGAGATAGTTGAAAAACAAAGTGCAAAGTCTCTTTCAGTCTTTTCCTCTCCTTTCTCAGCAAGGCACCAACTGCAGGCCAATCCCCCAGGTCAGGGAAAGTTACTCCTCCTTCAGCTTCTTCCAGGTCCTTCTAGTCAGGCAGAGTTCCTTCGTGGTTCAATCAGGATCTGATTTCTTAGGAGCAGGGCTCCTACATTTATACCAAGTTTCTTTTGTCTTTACAGGCCAGGGGGGCCTTTGCATAATCCCAGTCCAGTTCTTTTCAGTGAGGAGCACTTTGTTGTTGGGACTCTGGCTTCTTCTTTCAGCAGGCAGGGCAGAGACATCAGACGCTCCCCAGGGGGTGGAGCCAGCATTGTGGTGGCAGAGCACTGCCCTATTCAGAGTCAAGGTGCACTCCTCCCATCCATCCTGGTGTAATCTCTCTATTCACCACCTGGTAGCCCCAGCCTGTCTCCTGGAACTTCCCAGCCCTGTCACTCAAGCTACACACAAAGAAGATAGCCCTCCCCTCCAGAGGCGGACTGAGATGGTTAGGAACGCAAAGGCTAACTTTCTAAAAGTAGCATTTGCAAACCCAGGATATTAAAACAACCTTTACTAAAAGATGTATTTTATTATTCTGAGTACAGGCATACTAAACATGAATTTCTACCATGCTTCCTGAGCCTGCTAGTATTATAGAGTGTTATAATCTAGCAGCCCATTCTGGCCTATGGAGAGCAGGTAGCCTTACAATAGTGAAAAACGAAAATGGCTGTAATTCACTATTAGGACATGCCACACACCTCAGGGCATGTCCTACCTTAGCCTTACAATGCACCCTGCCCTAGGGCCTATCATAGGGGTGACTAATATGAAGGTAAGGGAAGGTTTTGGGACTGGCAAGTGGGGACACTTGCCAAGTCAGCATGACAGTACCAGACTGCATGCAGGTTCTGCAATGGCAGACCTTAGACACATTTTACCAGGCTGCTTCTGTGGGTGGCACAAGCAGTGCTGCATGCCCACTAGCAGCATTTGGATATACAAGCCCTGGGCACCCCTGGTGCACTCTACTAGGGACTGATAGTAAACCAAGTAAGCCAAACATGGAAGTCAATTCACATAATACATTTTACCATAGGTAGAGCATATGCACCTTAGCACTGGTCAGCAGTGGTAAGGTGCCCAGAGTTATAAAACAGCCAACACCAGGTCAGAAAAAATACAGGAGGAAGGCAAAAAGTTTAGGGATGACCCTGCAAGAAGGGCCAAGTCCAACAAAGGGGATCACCCTTTCAAATAACCCCTGCTCACCCTTTAGGTAGTGTGGCGCAAGCAGTCAAGACTATTCTCAGGGCGTCATAGGTTAAGCATTTGTGAACACATACAGTAATACAATGACACACCACAAATGGACACCAGTCAAGGTTATATCACAAATAGTTCTCTTTATATAAGGCTTAGCACAAGACCAGACTAACGATTAAAATGACCACAGTAATATTTTAAAGTTCAATGTTCTTGTAAAAAGGCTTAAAATGCAAAAATAGGCTTCTTTTACTCAATTCTGCTTCATTTCAGGCTTTGTACGGTTCGTACCTGGGTGTGCGACTCGTCCACACTAAAAACAAGGAAAGGACGAGTCAAACAATCGGTGCGGACTCCGGGGTCCGTAACACGCACGCTGCGGTGCGAACAGAACAAAGTACCTTAAGTTCGTGGGGTCCGCGACGGACAGTGCGGGACAAGTTGATGGGTCAGGGTCGTAGTTCGGCAGCGTATTCAGATGCTGGTAGGGTCGCGGCGTCGGGACACGGCGTTGGTACAGGACCATCAGGGATAAATGCGGATGGCCCGGATCAGCTTGCAGAGTCCGTGGCGTTCGGCGTTCGAGCCGTACCTTCGGTGCGGATAAGCGGCGACACTTCTCGGCGCCGTACAGCGTACGGGGAGGATCAGCGTACTGCGGCTTCTCGGCTCTGAGTACGGCACGGTGCAGTACATTAGCAGCGTACGGACCGTACCTGCGGGACGATGGAGCTTGGGTCCGGCGTACAGGGTTCGGCAGCCAGTGTTGTACGTCTCGAATCGGCGGGGAAGGTTAGGTGCAATGCGGCCGGGAGGGATACGGCGCGTACTAACGCTTTTGGATCAGCGTAGACGCACGGTGCCGGGCGGCAAAGACACGGCTTTGCGGCGGATGGGGTACGAGGCGTACTGGGGCCAAATCCAGCGGGAAACAAGCACAAATCGTCCAGGCAACTCAATTTTGGAAGGCAGATGAGTCCAATGGTCCTGGGACTCAGTTCAGGGGGCAAGCTCTTCTTCCAAGCCCTTGGAGATAGTTGAAAAACAAAGTGCAAAGTCTCTTTCAGTCTTTTCCTCTCCTTTCTCAGCAAGGCACCAACTGCAGGCCAATCCCCCAGGTCAGGGAAAGTTACTCCTCCTTCAGCTTCTTCCAGGTCCTTCTGGTCAGGCAGAGTTTCTTCGTGGTTCAATCAGGATCTGATTTCTTAGGAGCAGGGCTCCTACATTTATACCAAGTTTCTTTAGTCTTTACAGGCCAGGGGGGCCTTTGCATAAACCCAGTCCAGTTCTTTTCAGTGAGGAGCACTTTGTTGTTGGGACTCTGGCTTCTTCTTTCAGCAGGCAGGGCAGAGACATCAGACGCTCCCCAGGGGGTGGAGCCAGCATTGTGGTGGCAGAGCACTGCCCTATTCAGAGTCAAGGTGCACTCCTCCCACCCATCCTGGTGTAATCTTTCTATTCACCACCTGGCAGCCCCAGCCTGTCTCCTGGAACTTCCCAGCCCTGTCACTCAAGCTACACACAAAGAAGATAGCCCTCCCCTCCAGAGGGGGACTGAAATGGTTAGGCACGCAAAGGCTAACTTTCTAAAAGTAGCATTTGCAAACCCAGGATATTAAAATAATCTTTGCTAAACGATGTATTTTATTATTATGAGTTCAGGCATACTAAACATTGAATTTCTACCATGCTTCCTGAGCCTGCTAGGATTATAGAGTGTTATAATCTAGCAGCCCATTCTGGCCTATGGAGAGCAGGTAGCCTTACAATAGTGAAAAACGAAAATGGCTGTAATTCACTATTAGGACATGCCACACACTTCAGGGCATGTCCTCCCTTATCCTTACAATGCACCCTGCCCTAGGGCCTACCATAGGGGTGACTAATATGAAGGTAAGGGAAGGTTTAGGGACTGGCAAGTGGGGACACTTGCCCAGTCAGCATGACAGTACCAGACTGCATGCAGGTTCTGCAATGGCAGACCTTAGACACATTTTACCAGGCTGCTTCTGTGGGTGGCACAACCAGTGCTGCAAGCCCACTATCAGCATTTGGATATACAAGCTCTTGGCACCCCTGGTGCACTCTACTAGGGACTTATAGTAAACCAAATAAGCCAAACATGGAATCCAATTCACATAATACATTTTACCATAGGGAGAGCATATGCACCTTAGCACTGGTCAGCAGTGGTAAGGTGCCCAGTCATAAAACAGCCAACACCGGGTCAGAAAAAATACAGGAGGAAGGCAAAAAGTTTAGGGATGACCCTGCAAAAAGGGCCAAGTCCAACAACCTTCATGACAGTAACCTGGACAAAAGCATCCTCAGCACATGACGTCTTCATTGCCATCTCAGACGGATCCAAGATCCCCCGCAGGGACGCCAACACCAATCCCGGGGGCTGAATTGCTAATTATTCACAAGTACACCCTCAGAGTCGCAAGTCCGGGTTCACAGCAACTCCCTAGCAACCCTCGGAGTAACACTCATCTACAGATCTGCAGGCCTACATCCACAATTCCACTAAGCCATCAACACGTACATCTGCATGCAGGCCCTCATCTCCACAGGCTACATGTGGCTGGGGGCCAGTAACTTCTTGCTGGAGGGGACACACACCACCATCCATCATTGGTCCATCAACATTTGAATCCACGTCTCCAACAAGCAACACAGTGCCACTCACCCCGCTACCGATCCCTCAAAGATGCCTGATGTAAGTCGCCACACACAAGCTGTGTGGGACACTCAAAACAACACCACCGCCACACCCTGCAAACTCACACACTGGATCAGCAACTGATCCATCAATCTTGCCACATTGACGGACTTTCCTGTGAAGCACAACAACAGTTAAGGTACCTGGGACAAGGCAGACCTACTGGACTCCTACAGACCTAGCCGCACTCTTGTGCAAACCTTGCAACACAAAGAGACATCATTTTCCTTACAGCCCTGGAAAACACCACACACAGCCATCACCATATCATCAGCAAGGCCAAGTGGAGATCCTTCAGATAGTGCCGAGACACCCAAACACATGACATCAAGGAGCTCATCAGCATTGTGAGTGAACCGACAGCAGATCTCCATCTAAGACACCCCACCCTTGCAAGGCAAATCCCATCCCTTGCTACTTTGTACCACTGCAAGCTCATGGCCATAAACAACAGCCTAGGCACACAGAGGCAGACAGCACTATTATCCGCTGGACAAACCCCCCTCAGGTTATGGACTCCCGTCAGCAGCAAGTACACAACCGGGATCATGTGCACCCTCCACTCTGGCTCTCCATCAGGCCCCTTCCCACACAACATCTCAACCACATCATTTGCCATCCTTGAGGCCCACGTCCTGCACGTCATGAATGTCTCCTTTGAGTTAGCCACATTCCATGGCTGCAGGAGGCATGCAGAGCCCCAGGCCCTTCTTAAACAACGGACGGCAGTACCGCAGGATCTCCTGCTACATCAGCCTACTTCCCCACCCAGCAAATGTCACCAGGAAGACACTCAACAAGCAACTGACCAATTTCCTACATGCAACCAGCTCCAGCCAACTGGCACCAGATCGTTTTACACAGTAATCACACCACTGCAACCATCATCATTACCAACACCAACGACTACTTTGCCCTGCTCAACAATGGTAAGGCCACCACCCTTGACCTTTCAACGCCATTCTACACCATGTGCTACCACACTGTCAGCTCACACATCTCCAACACTGGTATCCAGAGGAGGGCCCAGGATTCAATCAGGAAGTAGCTCTCCAGCAAGGCACAGGGAGTATGCCTCCACCCTGCAACATGTAATACACTGGGGTCATCTGTCCCATGCCACAGGGCTCTTCTCTCAGCGTGATGATCTTCAATGTCTCCATGACCCCCCTCTCCACCATCACATGCTCACACAACCTCATCATCATCTGGTATGCCATTGACACCCAGCTGCTCCTCAAACTCACCAAAGAGCCAGCCATTGCCAGATCCAAACTTCAAGAAGGCATGAGATCCGTTGATGAATGGCTGAACATCAGCCATCTGAGGCAGGACTTGGACAGGACAGAGGTCATCATCTGAGGATTGTCCCCTTATGGCTGGGTCAACTCCTTGCGTCCCACTGGTCTGTGCACCGCACCAGTACCCAGTGGCCACGCAGGCAAGCTGGTGTTCATCATGGACCCATCGCTCACAATTAACATGCAACTCACCAACATCTGTACCTCATGCTGCTCCACATGCTGCTGATGACCCCCAGATAGATCCACTCCAAGGCAAGACAGACCGTCCCCCTGGTCCAGGACACCAGCCGGCTCAAATACAGCAATGGCCTCTACAGAGGACAACAGCAAACATGCAGGAGAACTTATCCACATCCAGGGTGCATCCGCACACCTCATTTGCAACATCCCCCGCCCCAGCCACATCACCGTCCACCTGAGAGAGGTACAATGGCTCAATGTGTGCTGCAGGATCACCTTCAGACTCCTCAACCACACTCAGGAGGCAGTCCACAACCCCAGACCCAAACCGACCTTGGACGTGTGTCACCCAACACCCCGTTGGCCCTACTCCATGCAGCCCACCTTGCCCTGGCCACCATTCATCACATTCACATAACCTCTGCATGCAGGAGATAGTTCTCCCACCTTGCAAAACAGACCTGGTACTCCCTCCCCGGGTACATCAACATGACCCATGACCTCTACACCTTCATGTAACTCTTCCAAATTGGTCTGTCAGAGCAATATAGCAAGCCCCCCCTCAGCAGCTTGAGGCCATCACGGGTGAGTGTTAGGCTCCATGTCTGTATTTTGTGATGCATTGTGAGCCATGTGTGTCCTCGACCGGACTCAGATCCAAGTGTATGGATGGCTGGAGTTAGTTCCACACTCAGGCATACTTTAACATATTCCCACACATAGGTTGTGGACTCATGCTAAATGACTGCAACATGAAATTTCAATTATTAATTTTTTTATTTCGATCTCTGGGGCGTGATTTGTGCACAGAAAATGGGGAAATGCAGGGACCATAGAATCCAAAGTTCACAGGGGGAGATGGGATCCTTGGCATTTGAAGTCATCAGAGTCCAGCCCACAGTGTTTGGCATCATTGGTCAGACTGTGACCAGCAAGTCCATGTGGCAGATGATGTCAGTCAATGGGGTGATACTGTCGCACATGAAGGCCAGGTGCCTGGCCAGGTGACCTGGGAGATGTGGATGGCCCGCTGCCTCTCACGGTCTTTTCCGTGGACGACCAACCTTCCTCCGGGTACCCTCAGATGCAGGCCTTGACGATGTTTGGGACGCTCCGTCAGACGAATCCTCCTCCTCCTCCCTCCCTGTGGCTGGTGCTGGTCTGCACCTGGTGTCACAGGGAGGGTTGCCCATGTTGTCGGCGATCCGACGGAGTGAATGGCTTATGTCCCTTTGCACCGCCAGGAGCTCAGCCAGTCTTGCCTCCATCCGTCCTTGGTGTTGTTGTTGACTGGCGTGTTGCTCGGCCTGCTGGTTTTTGATCTCTGTGAGGGTCACCACTACCTGGCTGATCTCCCTGGTGTCACGACGGTATGCCTCCATGATGTTGCGGATGCGTGACATACTGGTCCCTTCGGCTGGCTGGTCAGGTTCTCGCCTCCGCCTGCCTCCACTCCAGCCACCCCTGCCCACATGAGCCGGGCCTGCCATTGTGGGCACATCGGGTCAACGGGACCCCTGAGGGATGGCAGTGGCGGTGTTGTCTGCCTCCTCCTGGGTGCCCGCGGCACCTTGTCCCTCCTGGTTAGACTGGCTCTGTTCACTGCAGGCAGGGCTCCTGGGTGTCTCCTGTGATGTGGCAGGAATGGGGGTGGTGGTTGGCACAGATGTTCCTGAACTAGGTGCTGCAGGGGCTTGGACACCAGAGGGTCCAGGTCGGTAGGGGCCATCCGCGGAGTGTTGAGAGGCGTCGCTGCTGGTGGGATCCGGTTCCTCCCAAGCCTGTGACTGTGATTCTTCCCCCCATTGTTGGGGTGATGTTCATCACGTTGCCCTGTGTGTGAGAGAGAGACAATGTTAAAGCTGTTTAATGCAAGTGGCACAGTTTCTCCAGGTAGTTGTATGTGCCTAGCATTCCCCTCAATGTTCACTTGTGTATGGGTATGTTGCGGGGGACAGATTCATATGTTCTCCTGAGTCTTTGACATGTCCATTTGTGGCTTGGGTGATTCTTCGGCTATGTATTGGTGTTGTTGTGTTACATGTCCTTTTGTGGCAGTGGGTAAATCCATTGCCTGTCCTGGTGGTGTCTGCTTGTGTAAGGGGTGTGTGTGACAGGGCCTGCTGGTGGGTGTAGTGTGATTTGGCACTGGGGCTCCCAGGTGATGTAGCTGTCCCCCCATGGAGCATGCTGCCATGATAGTGAGTGTGAGTTCCTGTCCTAGATATCTGACCTTGTTGTGTTGGTGTTTGTGTTTGCACTGGTCACAGGAGGGCCTTGTGCTGCCTACACCAGGGCCAAGTGTGAGCTATCTTGTCAGTACTTTCCCAATCCGTGGGCATTGCGCATGATGCATGGGTATGTAGCTGGGCCATATGGGATGAGGGCAATTGTGTCTGATTTGGAATTCAAACATGCGTTTTGGTGCACCCACCCTCCCAGCATACGGGACATCCATTCTTGGGTTGGTGCTTCGTGTAGCATGGGACATAGCATGGCCTTGCTTTCTCAAAGGAGCATACACATGTTATTGGCATTTGCGTTGTTTGTGACTGTGGTTCTGGCGGGTGAGGGCTTGGGGGTAGATGCGTGCATTTGGTGTAGTTGGGGTGTGGATGCCATTACCCCCATGTTATGTAAGTTGTTTGTGTACTCACCAGGCTCTGGAGGTCCTTGGAGTCCATGTACTCCCACCGGCGGAAGCATGGCCATCACCTTCTCCTCCCAGGGATGGTAAAGTACTGGTCTGCGGGGCGCACCACCTCCAGTGATGTTGGTCTGGGCGTGCTCTTCATTCATTTTTCTCTTGACCGCCCTCCGCAGATCGTACCACCTGGCTTGGCATTCATTCCTGGTCCTTCTGATGGGTGCAACAGCATTCACCCTCTCGACAATCCTCTGCCACAGGTGTGATTTTTCAGCTATGCTTCTCTGTCTGACCAATGTTCCAAACAGCTGTGGCTCGACTCTGATGACTTCGTTGACAAGGATGTCCAGCTCCTCCCTTGTGAACTTTGGATTCTTGTCGGTGGGCATGGTGTGGGGTGAGGGTGTGGATGGTTGTGGGTGTGTGGGTCTGAATGTGACGGTGTGTCTGTGAATGTGGAGAGGGGGTGTGTGTGTAGGTGTATATGTTTAGGTGGATGGGTGCAGTGGTTTGTGTGTGCTCTGTAGCAGTGGTGAGTCTGTTGCAAAGGATCATGGTTTGTGTGTGTGTGGTCCCTTTTTATTGGTCCATTTGTGGGTGGGGCTCAGTTTGAATTTTTGGTGGGTGTGTTATAAGGGGTGGTTGTGAGGTTGCCCCTCTGTTTGCCTGTTTGGATGTGTCCAGGTCAGTCCTTTTCATTTTTTGTGCAGTGTAGACATGTTTTGTGGTGTTGTGCGAGTCGAATAAGCCCTCCTTGTGCTGTTTTACAGTGTCCGTGGTTCAGTACGGTACAGGGGTACGAGTCATACAGCCACAAACCCCCATGCGTTGTGTATGTACGGCACGTACACGGACATTGCTATGTACGGTGCGTACACCCCGTTGCTTCTGTACGGTGCGGGTACGTAGACCGCCATCGCGTATGTACGGTGCATACCCACAACATCGCATACCCGCAACATCCGCCGTACATACGCGATGTTGGGGGTACGCACCGTACATTCGCAATGGGCTTACGGTGCGTACATACGTGCTGGGGGTACGCAACGTACATTCGCACTGGGGGTACGGTGCGTACCTACGCGCTGGGGGTACGCACCATACATTCGCGCTGGGGGTACGGTGCATACAAACTTCGCTTCATGGCGGGTAAAGTCATTCCCCATGTACAGGACATTTTCCGTACGAATCGTAAATTGTAACACCGGTCCGGATCGTACTAGTACGGTCGGACTTCATTTTTACGATTTGTACGGAGAAGTGTCCGGGTCCGTCTCGTACTAATTTTCCCACTACAATTCGTACGGATCGGGCCGATCCGTATGTACTTTTTCCCGTACGGATCGTACTTCACGGGTCGGACGTGACTTGTGCGATTCGTACAGAAAAAAATACAGATACGAGTCGTACGGGAAAAAAAAATACAGGATCGGAATCGACCCCCAAATTTGGCGGGAAGCTAAAGATTGGTGCGCAGATTGTGCTTTTATTGTTTGATGTAAATCTGTTCAGTAGTTTTTGAGAAATTAAGGTTAAAGAATATTTGTGTATTTGTACAGTTGGGTTCAAAGGACTACCCTGCCCCCCTAGGCCCCATTGGGGGGAGGTCCAGAGGGCCCCCTGGAAAAAAGTGAAAAACAAATTGCACTTTTTGGCGTAATCTGAAAAAAAATGGCAGCCCAGGGCCTCATTCTTAAATTACGGATATGGGATCACGCAGCCATTTTTTAACCCTGGGACCACATTCTCCAGGGTCCGATTTCAATAATTAGGTGAGGAGAGTATGTGGCCCCCTTACCTGAGCCAAATTGGGCTCCAGGTACCCTATCCTCTTGGGTCCAGAGCACTTTTTAAGGGAACAGGGGCAGGGAGACACACTCCCTAAACCTTTAAATGGCCTTGGGGACAAATTCCCCATGGTCCCTACTTTTATAAAAAGGCAGGGGGGCCACATGGTCCCACCGCCTGAGCCTTTAATTTCCCTGGTACCCCATCTCACATACTCTGCCCCCGGGCACAGCAATTTCCATGCCCACGTGGGCTAGGAAACTTGGGTTTTCTCCCACCTAGCGGGAGCATTTTTATAACTCCTACCAAACTAAAGCAAAAACAAAGGGGGTCATAACGATGGCGGATGGACGGCATTGTGCCGGGATTTGGGACCACCTGCCAATAATGCTACGGTCCCGCCATTCAGATGATCGCGTATCTCTGACATTGCAGCCAGCAGCACCCGCCACAATGTCCAAAATGCACAGTTTGGATTTCCCTGTAGTACGTGGAATGCACCACACGGTGCCTGCCACCTGGTGCAAGGAAATGTAGGGGGTACCATAGGTACTCCCCCAGTGCACACCCACCTCGCCAACACAAGGGTGGCCCGCTATAGGGCCCCAAATGCAATCCCTGCCAGCCTGTGAATGGTGGTTACACCGCCATGCACCGGCTGGTGGGGAGGCAGCACCGTAGTATGGCAGACAGTGCCTGCTAGGCACCGCCACCTATTGTTGATTCAGGGTGGGTCTGCCAGACAATTGTAACGGTTGCCCGTGGTGGACCCGTGGTGGGCGGTGTGCTGGCAGACGCAAAACACGTCCGCCACGGGTCCGCCACAGCCAATTTGGCTGGCAGAGAAGTGCTTTACGATGGCGGTGAAACCGCCATGGGAAGGCTGCTGGTGGTGGTTTCACCACCATCGTAATAACCCCCAAAGTCTGCACCCTGCAGGCAGGAACTTAATAAATGCTCCTGCCAGCTGGGAGAAGACTTGTTTTGGGCATTGAAACAGATCAAGATATTGCTCCTGCAAAGAGTGAGCAGCATGAGGGAAAAGATATTGGGTTGCAGGGACCCTGGGGCTTCCTGTGCGGCCCCCAACATTGGGTATGGTGGGTGCCCTTGGAGGGGACCAGGGCACACACCTATATTAAAATCAGACCCCGGAGAATGGGGTACATATGGCCAAAATAGGCTTGGGAAGGGGAAGGCTGCACAGGTCCTCTTCCCTTTAAAGACCATAAATAGATCTCGGGGATGGAGTCCTCAGGGTCTAATAAGGCTCAGGGATGGGAGCCATGTGGTCCCCCTCCCCTTTAAAAACACACATGGTCGACGGTTTCTCCTTTTAAATTGTTACTGACTATGCATAGGTTCCGAATCACCTACAAACTCTGCCTCCTTCTATATTAGTAGTATGCAACAGTGTTCCTGTGATTTGTTAGGTTGATGGACAGTGTTTTTCTTTACAACTGCACATGGCAAAATTATCTGAAGCTCTTGATGGAGGTGTATGCATCTTGTGATTTATTGGTGCACAGTCTCTTCTGTAATGACAGTCCAAGGTGAGTGGGTTCTTTCTCGTCGTCTCCTGGTCTGAGAGCAGTTGCGGCTCCTTGATATAAGCCGATTTGGAGTTGCTGCGCACGCAATGTAATTCATTCTATATATTTATTTATTTATTTACCCAACTCCGTTCGTCAGTATTCCAGAGTTTACAACCCCCCACCCTGCCCCTCCCCCGCCCCACCTCACCGCCCCGCAGCACTCCTTCGAGGAGCCACCACTGTCTGAGAGCAGAGTCCACGGTTCTCTCTTTTAATTGCTACTGAGTATGCAATGGTATCAATTCACCTACATGCTCTGCCCGTTTGGCCTGCCCCTTCCATGTTAGTAGTATGCAATGGTGTTCCTACCATTTTCCAGGCTGAGGAACATTGTGTTTTATCTATAATTGCACATTGAAAAATGATCTGAAATCCTTGATGGATGTGAATTAATTGTTGATACATTGAAGCGCAGTCTCTGCCGTAGTGACTCTCCGAGATAAGTGGGCTCTTTCTTGTCGCCTCCAGTTCTGAGAGCAGAGTCCATGGTTCTCTCTTTTAATTGCTTGCAAGTATGCATAGGCAACAGAGCTGGGTCCGGGTGAGTTGACCACAGGACCTAGCTGCAGGCCAGGTCCGTGTACCAACACCCTGTTGTTAACGGCCAAAGACAGTGTGTAGTGTAGGATTAGCTGGCTGTCTGGGGTTTGCTGCAGGGCCTGGCCGCGGTCGAAGCCCTGAGGTCAACCCCCACTGCTCACGGCAGTATATGTATGGTAATAAAATATTACTTTACATTTTAAAAATCTAGAAATTGACAAAAAAAACAAAGGTTAAAGTAACATCATAGTTAGGTGTGATAAAAAGATCTGTTTTTGTTTTTAAAAAAACATAGAAATTCACTGAAAAAAAACAATGGTAAAAGTAACATTACAGTTAGTTGAATATTTTTCAGTGACAATATTATCATTTTGAACAAAAAAACACAGAAATTTACCAGCTATACAGAGCTAACTATAACTTGCGTCCCGTCACGCACTGCGTAAGATCTCACATATTGCACCACTAATGACATGTTCTATTACATGATTTATGACATCACGGATGACATCTCAAATGACATCATTGATTACATCACTGAAAAGTTTCATGCATATTCATCAAACAGCGCACAAATAATTCAGAAAACAAAAATGCATTTCCTATAAAAAAGTTCAGTGCCAACAAATATGGACCCCCAAATGACTGAACAGGACAGGGCACAGTCAAGGTGCCAACACATGTCACAGACCACCCCCACACATGATGCAGAAAGCAATGTGCACTTGGATTAACTGGCAGCCTAGATGACCATGTGCAATAGTGATTACACACAGACCAAGGAACACATGTCAAGGAGGGGAAGGGAGGAAGAACAGCACCGGTTGACTTGGGGGAACAGGATATGCACTGCACATATAAACCCTGGCAGTGTATCCAGGCGACTGAGCACTTCCAAAAGCTGGTGAAACACAACAAGCACACATGTACCTACCCCCTCCTTGCTGCTGTCTCTCCTGTAACTGCCTATCCATGTCAGGGAAGACCACCGCCAGGACACGCCTCATCTGGTGGGTCAGGCGTCGGCGCCCGCCGTGGGGGCGTGGAGGTGAGTCCCCCAGCTGGACTAGGGTGATCCTCCGGGTCCAGCACCGGATGTCCTGCCACCGTTTTCGGACTTGGGCTAGGCACCGACTGCGTAGGCATTTACCTGTGACGATGACAAAGTGAGACAACATCACTACACCTGCTCCATGTCAGAGAGATACACATTTGAACATCTTTGATATGTTGAACAGGGCATAGGATGCTCCAAGGAATAGCATCTTTGTCATATGGACATTGGCCTCTGTGGAAGCCCCAATGCACTACATGGCATTGAAAGTACACAGGTGGCATGAGGGTTGCGACACACTCCATGATCATGGCACACACTGTGCATCACAAGCAACACAAGGCTGATGGACAGCACCTCCAAGCAGTTACATGCCCCAGGCCACTGACGCAACCTCAGCAGAGTACACAGGCACACACAGGCACAGATCAATCACCTGCCTTTGGCAACAGCGGATACAAACCTCACTCTGCACATGTGCCACTTGCCTGTGGGGTGTCACAGGTGTGGGGCTAGTTCAGCAAGTCAGACACACAGCACAGCTTACTTCTCACATCAGATGGGTAGAGCTGTTGCCTCCTCCATGCAGCTGTGGTGCAACACTTCACATAGACACTCACCCATATGACAAGGAACATTCACACACATCAATTTCCAGGGGGCATACACATCACTTGGACACTCTCACCACAGCTCCACTCAACTCACACACATCTGTGGGTACAGTCACCTGTCACACCAGGGGGACCACTGAATCACCTCAGGACTATAGACAAAAAATGCCACAAAGGATTAGCCAGGCTGAATGTGTCATGCACTATGCAGTGAATGTCACAGTAAGCACAAAGCAAGCGAGGAGTGCACACGTGAACTACATCATGCTCTGCATGGGACACATAAGCCATTCCCCCCCTGGAACCCACTCTAAACAACATTGCATGTCTGTCACACCTGGACACAATGCCAGAAGTGACAGTCACAAAAAAGGTGCACAGTCAAAGGTAGTGGAGTCAGCACTCACCTGCTCCCCTGGTCTCCCATACAGGCTGGTGTACTGTGGGAGGATGACATCCAGCAATGCCTCATTCTCCTCCTGGGTGAATGGCTGGGCCCTCTCCACAGACCATGACATGGTGCCAGAGGAATTGATTGAGATACAAGGAAACCCTATCCACAAGGAGCCTGGGTATTATGTGTTATAAGGAAACAATGGCTCGTGTGGATTAATATTTATCAATATAGTATATAATCTATGATAATAATCCAAAGAAAGAAAAAGGGTTAAGAGGGATGTCAGAAGAAAAGGCACAGCCATACACATTAGATCTTTTCTGTAAAGAATGTTTATATTTTATATAGCAAAAAAAGAAGTTTCATAAGAAGTGGACATAAATGTACAATATAGATTGACAATATTGATACGGTTTACAAATAGTGTCCCAGTGGAAGAAAATAATAAACCTAAACAAACAAATGACATAAAGTGCAACATACAAAAAAGGTTTCCATTTTTCTTTACAAAGGCAATCATAAACAATTAGTAATTCAAATTAACAACACTCAAGCATTCTAAGTGTCGATTAAGTGATTTGCCTTTCACGTCAACGGCGTTTCGACCCTATTCCAATTTAAAGGGTCTCGTCAGGACAGTCTAATATAGGGACACCTTAACGTCCAGAATGGATCTAACGTTTCAGTGTACGGTGACACCGTGCTCAAGGTGAAAATAAAATACTCACAGGAACCCAGCCGGGTGCCCTGTGAGATAAGACTCACGAAGAGGCAGTGGCCCACTATTGGTATGTTTATTCTTGACTCTGCTCAGTGCGAGGGTCTATTAGTATGTACCACCCACGAAGGCTGCAAACGCGAACTGCTGAATAGCTGTCGCTTCGTGTTCAAGAGTTCGATCAACTCTTTTCCTTACTTCCGGGTATACGAATGTCCCGTGAAGTGCTGCCGCAGGCGAACAGTGTTCTGTCTGCTAGGTGCCAGAGGAAGCATAGACAGCAGAAGTGTTGTCAACAGGAAAGTTGTGCAGGCAAGTGCCCTCTCATGGGTTCTGTCTGACTTATATCTGTCTTGCTGAGGGGCATTCATTTGGAGGAGTACATAGTGATTGGTCAGATTCATTCGCATCTTACGTTTACTCCAATCCCTTTCCACATACACCAGTGACAGCATTTGCATCGTTCAAATTTTGAGCATCATGTCAAGTCAACAACCACTTTGCAACATTGTATTTTGTGACCAACTGACTTTTCCAGGACACCTGATGGAAAAATGTGAACTGAAAACTATATCCATGACAACCGGCATGCATTTAGTGCCTAATACTTGTCCCTTATGTGTCCCCTATGTAGTTTTCAAATCCACACACAGGTAGGGTGCGTTTCACATGTACCCCTACGGCACCAGTTGCACAGTGCGTTTGACACGTACGTGTACACACTGGTAGTACACATACCTGTACGTGTACTACCAGTGCCTACACGTACGTGTACTACCAGTGCCTACACGTACGGGTACGCACTGGTAGTACACGTACGGGTACATGTACTACCAGTGCCTACACGTACGGGTACGCACTGGTAGTACACGTACGGGTACGTGTACTACCAGTGCCTACACGTACGTGTACTACCAGTGCCTACACGTATGGGTACGCATTGGTAGTACATGTACCCGTACGTGTACTACCAGTGCCTACACGTATGGGTACGCACTGGTAGTACACGTACGGGTACATGTACTACCAGTGCCTACACGTACGGGTACACACTGGTAGTACACGTACGTGTAGGCACTGGTAGTACACGTACGGGTACGTGTACTACCAGTGCCTACACATACGGGTACGCACTGGTAGTACACATACCCGTATGTGTACTACCAGTGCCTACACGTACGTGTACTACCAGTGCCTACACGTACGGGTACGTGTACACTGGTAGTACACGTACCCGTAGGTGTACTACCAGTGCCTACACGTACGAGTATGCACTGGTAGTACACGTACCCATACGTGTACTACCAGTGCCTACACGTACGTGTACTACCAGTGCCTACAAGTACGGGTACGCACTGGTAGTACACGTACCCATACGTGTACTACCAGTGCCTACATGTACGGGTACTACCAGTGCCTACACATATGGGTACGCACTGGTAGTACACATACGTGTAGGCACTGGTAGTACACATACAGGTATGTGTACTACCAGTGCGTACCTGTACGTGTAGGCACTGGTAGTACACGTACGTGTAGGCACTGGTAGTACACGTACGTGTGTACTGTCCGTACCACGTGTGCTCCTATGGTACCACTACTATAGTGATACGGACCGTACTTGTACGGTCCGTACCACGCGTACTCCTACGGCCACACAACTCTAGTGATACGGACCGTACACACGCCCTCAGAGCGTGTGTATGGTGCGTTTCACTCGCTTACACTGTTGATAGGATGTGCACACGAAAAGAGTGGAGGTCTCAGACTCGCACAAGGATGTACATCAAGTCATTGTCATTGCTGTCCTACATGTGCAGGGCCTAGGTGTGTCAGGCAGTGATATTGCACATGTCTCCTCATGTATTTGCACAATTGATGTGTGATGACCTGTGTACACATGTCATGTGTGATGGGGCACTATGTGGCACACTTCCCCTTCACGCTTTGCACATGTGTGCATGTAGTACAAACTTGTCAAGCACAGCATCACTGGTATGGCACAGTCAACACCACCCGCAACTGCCAGGGACAGGGACACTAACAACTGACATTTAACGACCAGCGTGCACCGATGTGACTATGTCATGTGTGTGTCATGTGTTCCCATGAGCTTGCTGTTGGTGTTCCGTCAACTGCATCTGCTGTTGACGGAACATGTGTCTGTGTGTAGATGGGCATGGCACACCATGCCACATGTGGATTTCCTCGTAACGTGTGTCTGTATGCATCGAACACTATATTTTGACATGAGGACATATCTGCGTCGTCTCAATGTCTGTGTTTTCTGTTTTCACGTGTACCCCTTCATCGCAATGTGTGTGATCTGTACATTTGTCATTCCATGTGATCTGTGCGTCTAGCTTGCCGTCAGATGTCTGTATGAGATGACATCCTTCAAATGCAGATATGTGGATGTATGTCACTCTTGTGATGTCTCTGGCTGTTCACTGACACTGGCCCACAGCTCGTTTCAGGGCATGTCATGTAGACTTGACAATCAACGGGTGTAGCTGGCTTTTCGTAGGAGTATCACCTGGCTGGCATACGTGTCCTGGATGTATTGCACAGACCAGATTCTGTATTTAGCAGATGTGTATTAGCAGTTGAGCATGTGCTCAGTTCATTGACATTAATGTTGTTATGTTCTCACTCTTCGTTATTCATTCCAATTTTCTGCAGGGCACCGCCTGTCCCCAGACCAATGCCAGCCTTGGGTGCCATGAGGGAACATGACTGCATACGACGTAACAGATTCACCCAACAGTTGATTGAGGACTTGACCGCCAAGCAGGCACCACACCTCCAACCATGACACAGGTATCCTACTGCGCTGACCCCCAAGATGAAGGTGATGGCAGCCCTACATTTTTTTGCCACAGGTACGTTTCAATTCACCATAGCTGATGTTGGTGGCATGTCACAGACGATGTTCAGCCATGTCCTGCATGATGTTTTAGCAGCCATGTTGGAGCACCTGGATGAATTCATCCATTTTCCGACTCCTGAGGAGATGACAGGTGTCAAGGGTGATTTCTATGCCCTGGGAGGGATGCCCCATGTCATTGGGTCCATTGATGGGACACATGTGGCTTTGGTACCACCACAGGCACAACCGTAAACATTACCACTCTATAAATGCCCTTGTGGTGTGTCTTGCTAACATGCTGATTTCCCATGTCTGTGCACGTTTTCCAGGGTCAGCACACGATGCCTACATCATGAGGCGTAGCAGGGTGCCACAAATGATGCTGCGGCTGAACAACGAACGAGCATGTCTTGTTGGTGGGTATACTCTGTTTGTCCTGTGTTTTGCGGTATCTTTGTATCTTACGGCATCTCCTGACCCACTTCTTTACATGATGTTTCCATGTAGGAGACTCTGGCTATCCCAACATGCCATGGCTGATGACGCCTCTCCGCAACCCAAGATCAGCTGCAGATCACTGTTACAACAATGCACACGGGCAGACCAGGCGAGTGATTGAGAGGACGTTTGGCTTCCTGAAGAGCCGATTCCGGTGCCTTCACAAGACAGGCGGGTCCCTCCCATATGCACGGCAAAGGTCTGCAAAATCTTCCTCGTGTGCTGCATGCTGCACAACATGGCCGTGGAGAAGGCAGTGCCATTCATCCTGGAGCACCATGAGCAGGAACATCCACCCGTGGAGGTTGAAGGGCTTGGTCACAAGGCAACTGAGGAGGAGGAGGAGGATATCCAGAGTCAGCTCATACGCAACTTCTTCTCATAATGGTGAGTCACTGGGTCTGAGTGTGCACTCTTGGAGCCTTGTGTTGCAATGTTTGTGTCCAGCTAACTGTATGCTAAGTGACTTAGATGTGTGTTCTGATGTGTCACTCGAGTGATGATGTCATTCCACACATTTTAGCTGAGACACTAAATTTTCAATTCGCATGGTGACAACATTATTCCTGTAGAGTAAATGACCATGTATGCGGATAACAAGCTTTTAGCTGACTTCTTGTGTGTCTGTCATCCACAGGTTTGTGCGCATGTTGTCTGGTCGTGTCATCGTTGGCCACCTGCTATTCCTCATGAGTATTAGAACGTGTGCTGAATCAGCGTTCCATGCACGGACATGGGGAAAAGTAATTTTGGGTGAGGATTGCAGCAAGGCATTTTGGGGGCGTTACGTGTTTGGAATGTGTGGGGACTGCTCCTGTGCATGTTGTGTTACCATGCATACATGTCGACTCACCATGGGGCACATGACATGTAGCATGACTCCCATGAATTGATAGTCAAACTTGGTGACAGTCATCTGTAATGGTTTGTGGATTCTGATGAAGGCATCAATGTGTGTAAAACTTCCCTCAGAAACATAAGGGATGCTACGGGTGGACATAGTGTGGGACATCCCCATAAGAGGCTCAATGGGGAATTGCAGCCTCTCCGTGTGCAGCAGGGGGTGTTTGGCTCATCCCCTTAACTTGTGTGCCAGGCCATTTGGATTTACAACATCTGTGTTGTGAAGGGGGTGTCCAGTGTAGGTCCCACATGTTCAGCCAAATGACCTGTGAGTCTGTTCATATTGATGCATTTCCCTTAGTGTGAGCCTGAGTAATAAAGGTGTTCCTCACCCTCCAAGGTGCCTCATCTCTGTCAATGCAGGTCTCTTGCCACTTTGCATGCGGCATCTCTGGCATAGTTGTCAAAGATTGTGCATATGAGTCTATGTGTAGTTTGGCAACATGCATGCAGTTCTTCCTGGGTTAGAATCTCTATTGTGCATGAAGTACATGGTTGTGTATGTATTTGGGCATGTTGGTCCCCACAACGGGCCGTCCACGCCTGCTGAGGGTGTGTCTCCTGTGCGCAGCTCGGCCTTCTGTTTCCTGATCCTGTGTCAGTCAACTTTGGTGATTGTGCATCCATTTTCTCTGGGTGTGCCATGGGTAACCGGACACTCCTTCCTTTACATACGCCTGTTGCAGTTGTCCTTTTTGACATCCTTGTCTTTGTGTGCTACTTCTGGCATAGTTTCCAGGACATGCCGCCTGCTGCTGCGGCCCCTGCAGCAAGGCCCCACAAAGTAGTGGGATTCGGCAACACACACACCTCAAAGATGCTCCTCCCTGCCTCCCTCCACCCATTCATTTGGCTGTCATCATCTTGTCTGTGCCACTGTTGCGGCCACGCGGTGCCAAAGGCAGGACCGTCAGCACATGCAACGTGCACATTGCACGACCCTCATGTCCTTGCATGACCCACATCACACTACAGTCTGATGTTGCAGCCACCCTCCAAGCAATGTCCATCCGAAAATCAACCACCTGCTCTCAGGCATACCCTAAGCGCACACACGACACCTTTGCATGCTGAGTGGGCAACTTCAACTGCCTACACAGCAGTGCCCCACCTTCCAGGCCCTGTCACACCAACCAGGTCATGTCCCTCCTACTCCACACGGGCTCCGTCCACCAGCAAGGCCATGGGAGTGGGACTCAAGCCTTCAGCATGTAGTATAGTGGCGTCATCTGGCACATGGCCCAGGGATCATCTCTCAGCGTGTCAATCTTCAATGTTTCCAGGACCCCCCTCTCCACCATCACATGCGCACACAACCTCATCATCATGTCGTATGCCATTGACAGCTAGGTGCTCCTCACCCTCACCAAAGACGCAGCCATTGCCAGTTCCAACATTCAAGAAGGCATGAGGTCCGTGGATGAATGGCTGAACATCAGCCACCTGAGGCTGGACTTGTACAGGACTGAGGTAATCATCTGAGGATTGTCCTAATACAGCTGGCTCAACTCCTTGTGTCCCACCCGCAGGGGCCCTACACAAGCACCCAGTGGCTATGCACATAAGATGGTGTGCATCATGGATTTGTCACTCACATTTGCCATGCAAATCACCAGCATCTTTACCTCATGCTGCAACACCCTCTGCATGATGCACATGATCCACAGATAGATCCACTCCAAGGAAAGACAGATCATCCCCCAGGTCCACGACACCAGCCGTGTCAACTACTGCCCCGCCCTCTACGGAGCAAGTACATCCAAACTCTCGGGAAACTTGTCCACATCCAGGGTGCATCTGCACACCTCAGCTTCAAAATCCCGCACCCCATCCACATCACCGTCCACCTGAGATAGCTGCAATGGATCACTGTCTGCTGCAGGATGACCTTCAGACTCCTCAACCACACTCAGGAGGCAGTCCACAACCCCAGACCAACCTTGCCCTGGCCACTATTCTTCACATCCACCGTACTCCAGCATGCAAGACATAGTTCTCACACCTGGCCAAACATACCTGGTACTCCCTCCCCAGGAACATCCACATGAGCCATGACCTCTACGCCTTAATGATACTCTTCAAAATTGGTCTGTCCGCACAGTATTGCAAGCCCCCCCTCAGCAGCTTGAGGCCATCACGGGTGAGTATTGTGCGCCATGTCTGTATTGGATGATACATTGTGACCCATGTGTGTCCTGTACCAGACTCAGATCCCAGGCTATGGATGGCTGGAGTTAGTTCAACACTCAGGCATAGTTTGACATTTCCCCACACGTAGGTTGTGTACTCATGCAAAATGACTGCAACATCTAATTTAAAAAGATGTACTTTTATTCTAGGTGGGGGGCGTATTTAGTGTTGAAAAATAGTTGCTATACAGTGTGCATAGAATCCAAAGTTCACAGGGGGAGATGGGATCCTTGTCATTTGAAGTCATCAGAGTCCAGCCCACAGTGTTTGGCATCATTGGTCAGACTGTGACCAGCAAGTCCATGTGGCAGAGAATGTCATTGAATGAGGTGCTGCTGTTGCGCATGAGGGCCAGGTGCCAGGCCAGGTGACCTGGGAGATGTGGATGGTCCGCTGCCTCTCATGGTCTTTTCCGTGGACGACCCACCTTCCTCGGGGGACCCTCAGATGCAGGCCTTGACGATGCTTCGGATGCTCCGTCGGACGAATCCTCCTCCTCCTCCCTCCCTGTGGCTGGTGGTGGTCTTCGCCTGGTGGCACAGGGAGGGTTGCCCATGTTGTCGGCGATCCGACGGAGTGAACAGCTTATGTTCGTTTGCACCGCCAGGAGCTCAGCCAGTCTTGCCTCCATCCGTCCTTGGTGTTGTTGTTGACTGGCGTGTTGCTCGGCCTGCTGGTTCTTAATATCTGTGACGGTCTCCACTACCTGGCTGATGGCCCTGGTGTCACGCCGGTATGTGTCCAGGATGTGGCGTATGTGTGACATACTGGTCCCTTCAGCTGGCTGGTCAGGTTCTCGCCTCCACCTGCCTCCACTCCCACCACCCCTGCCCACACGAGCCTGGCCTGCCGTTGTGGGCACATCGGGTCTACGGGACCCCTGAGGGATGTCATTTGCGGGGTTGTCTGCCTCCTCCTGGGTGCCCGGAGAACCTTGTCCCTCCAGGTCAGACTGGCTCAGTTGTTCAGTGTGGGCAGGGCTCCTGGGTGTCTCCTGGGATGTGGCAGGAATGGGAGTGGTGGAAGGCACAGATGTACCTGAAGCAGGTGCTGCAGGGGCTTGGGCACCAGAGGGTCTAGGTGGGTTGGGGTCATCCACGGAGTGTTGAGAGTCTTCGCTGCCAGTGGGATCAGCTTGTTGGGGGGAGATCCATGACATTGCCCTGTGTGTGAGAGAGAGACAATGTTAAGGATGTTTCATGCGACATCCATGTTTCATACATATTCAAGTTGGCACAGTTCCTCCAGGTAGTTGGAAGTGCCTAGCATTCCTCTCAATGTTCACTTGTGGATGGGTATGTTGCGGGGGACAGATTGATATGTTCTCATGAGTGTTTGGCATGTAGATTTTTGGCTTCGATGCTTCTTTGGCTATGGATTGATCTTGTTGTGTCACATGTCCATTGTGAGAGTGGGTAAATCCATTGCCTGCCCCGGGGGTGTGTGCTTGGGTAAGGGGTGTGTGTGACAGGGCCTGCTGTTGGGTGTAGTGTGATTTGGCATTGGGTCTCCCAGGTGATGTGTCTGTCCCCTCATGGAGCATGCTTGCATGACAGTGAGTGTGAGTTCCTGTCCTAGATATCTGAGCTTGTGGTGTTGATGTTTGAGTTTCCAGTGGTCACAGGAGGGCCTTGTGCTGCCTACAGCAGGGCCAAGTCTCAGCTACCTTGTCAGTACTTAGCCAGTCCCTGTGCATTGAGCATGGTGCATGGGTATGTACCTGGGCCATATGGGCTGGGGGCAATGATGTCTGCTTCTGAGTTGAACAATGTGTTTTTTGAGCCCCACCCTCCCAGCATCACGGACATCCAGTCTTGTGTTTGTGGTTCGTGTAGCCTGGGACATGGCATGGCCTTGCTTTGGGAATGGGGCATGGACATGTTAGTGGCATGAGCATTGTTTTTGTGTGTGGTTGTGTCAGGTGAGGGCTTGGGGGTAGTTGCGTGCATTTGGTGTAGTTGGGGTGTGGATGGCATTACCCCCATGTTATGTAAGTTGTTTGTTTACTCAACAGGCTCTGCCTCTCCTTGGACTCCGTGTACTCCCACCGGCGGAAGCAGGGCCATCACCTTCTCCTCCCAGGGATGGTAATGTACCGGTCTGCGGGGCAGCCCACCTCCAGTGATGTTGCTCTGGGCGTAGTCCTCGTTCATTTTGCGCTTGACTGCCCTCCGCAGATCGTACCACCTGGCTTGGCATTAATTCCTGGTCCTTCTGATGGGCGCAACAGCATTCACCCTATCGACGATCCTCTGCCACATGCGTGATTTTTCTGCTATGCTGGTCTGTCTGACCAATGTTCCAAAGAGCTGTGGCTCGACTCTGATGACTTTGTTGACAAGGATGTCCAGCTCCTCCCTCGTGAACTTTGGATTCTTGTCTGTGGGCATGGTGTGGGGTGTGGGTGTGGATGGTTGTGGGTGTGTGGGTGTGAATGTGACGGTGTGGGTCTGAATGTGAAGAGGGGGTCTGTGTGAAGGAGGTTGTGTGAAGGTGTGTACGTTAAGGTGTATGGGTGCAGTTGTTTGGGTGTGGTGTCTGTCAGCAGTGGGTCTGTTACAAAGGCTCATGGTTTGTGTGTGTGGGCCCTTTTTATTGGTCCATTTGTGGGTATGGCTGGGTTTGAAATTTTGGTGGCTGTCTTATAAGAGGTGATTGTGAGTTTGGGCCTCTGTTTGCCTGTTTGGATGTGCCAGGGCAGTCATTTAGATGTTTTTTCTACTATAGACATGTTTTATGGTGTTGTGCGAGTCAAATTGACCCTCCTTGTGCTGTTTTACAGTGTCCTGGTTCTGTACGAGTCGTTTTAGCGTATGTAAGGTGCGTACATACGCGATGTTGTTGTACAGTGCTCACATATGCAATGTTGTTGTATGGTTCGTACATACGCGATGCTGGGGTACAGTGCTGGGGTACGGTGCGTCCAAGTACGGGGCTGGGGTACGGTGTTGGGGTACGGTGCTGGGGTACGGTGCTGGGGTACGGTGAGTACAAGTACGGGGCTGGGGTACAGTGGTGGGGTACGGTGCATACATGTACGGGGCGTGGGTATGGTGTTGGGGTACGGTGTGGACATGTACGGGGCTGGGATACGGAGCATCCAAGTACGGGGCTGGGGTACGGTGTTGGGGTACGGTGCTGGGGTACGGTGTGTCCAAGTATGGGCTTGGGGTACGGCGCTGGGGTACGGTGTGTCCAAGTACGGGGCTGGGGTACGGCGCTGGGGTACGGAGCATACAAGTACGGGGCTGGCGTACGGTGCTGGGGTACGGTGCATACATGTACGGGGCTGGGGTATGGCGCTGGGGTACGGGGCTGGGGTATGGCGCTGGGGTACGGTGCGTCCAAGTACGGGCCTGGGGTACGGCACTGGGGTACGGTGCGTCCAAGTACGGGGATGGGGTACGGTGGTGGGGTATGGTGCATACAAGTACGGGGCTGGGTTACGGTGGTTGGGTACGGTGCGTTCATGTACGGGGCTGGGGTACGGTGGTGGGGTACAGTGCGTATACATACGGGGCTGGGCTACGGTGGTGGGGTACAGCTCGTACACGTATGGGGCTGGGGTAGAGTGCAGACATGGGGGGGTACGGTGCTGACATATGCGGGGGGAGTGGGGTGCTGTACGACTCGTATCCCGGGCACAAGTTTACCCGGAAACGAGTGGTACGGCATTCGCTCCGTACAGGGCCTTTTCCATGCTCTTGTGTTTTCGGAAGGGCGGTACAGATCGTACTGGCGCTTCAGTTTTACGATTTTTATGTAAAACTGTCCGGGTACGTCTCGTAGACTTTTCCCGAAGCGATTCGTATGTATTTTTCAGGTGCGAATCGTACTTCACCGGTTGTACGGGACTTGTACGATTCGTACGTAAAAAAATACGGATACGAGTCGTACGGTAATTTTTTTTAACGGATTGGAATCGGCACCTTTGTGAAATTTTAAAAATAAAAAATTACATGTTTTCTAGTTTTCAAATTTATACTTAAAAAAAAATTCAAATACACCAAGTTTAACCCCTTCTGTGCCACAGCCTTTCCCCCTCCTGTGCCGGGCGTTACATTAGTGGGTGGGGTTCATGACGAGATAGTCTCGTCATGGGCACAGCGCAACCGTGCTCCATGACGGGACTATCTCGTCATGGGCACTGAAGAGGTTAATTTTCAATCATAAAACTAAAATAAAATTCATATTTTTTTAATTCTCATACCTCATACAGAAACAAAATACAATTACATCCCAAAAATCGTTTTTTTTATATTATTTGGAAATTATTTTATTCTAACAATTTTTGGGGGAATACATTACAAAAATAAATGCAATTTAAAATTTGGAAAAATAATTTATTTCAAACAAATATACTTTAAATTTCTCCCCACCCTTATCCCCTACATACCCAAAATCCAGCTCCTAAAAAATATACATCAACATTTTTTTAAATATATTATTTCCTAAAAATAGAAATAAAAACTTTAAAAACTACAAATAACATCAACAAAATAAACATACATAATATACACATAATATACTTCAGAATAAAATTACAAAAAAATCGATATTATGAACAACTATATTTTTAACATTGACATTTTCAAATTCGATGACTTATAATTACACAAATTTGGATATCAATCACTTCGATATTCTTTTTCAATGATATTCTTGACTCGATATCCATGTCAGTCAATATTTCTGCTTTGTTATTCTGTCTCTGCACCATTATTAGCCTATTTGTTTATTTCCCTAGCACATTTTCTATCACATATTCATTCAAAGTGCTTTACAAAATTACATGATGTTGCTGCACAATCAATGCATGCCAAAATAATAACTTAAAATGTCGAGAAGAATAGAAAGAACGTAAAAACAAAATGATGCTCAAAAATCCAAAGGAGATAGATCATGACAATATAGTTTACCTTCAGAATGAATACATCTCTTGCAAAGGATGCCAATTCATAAGGAGCTATACCTCCAACCTTGCTTGCCATTTGATTGTGCAGAAAACCGGTCCTGAAGTCAAGCGCGCCAACATCATTAGAAGCTGTCTGGATGAGTTGGAAGCTATTTGCTTCCATCATGTCATATATTTTAGGTCAATCTGCCCCCAAGGGGCACAGAAGCCACAAGACCACTATGGATCATTTTACTTACAGCTTGTTGTTTTTCGGGAACGGCCTCTTGGGCAAGGGTCGCTCCCCTTTAGGGGGTACATGTTTTGGCTGTTTCTGCACCTTTGTGGAAAAATCGGCCATATAGACGTATCTGTCCCCAAGGGGGGCAGAAGACACTAGACCACCAGGGATTATTTTACCTGCTCATTGTTGTTTTTAAGGAGCGGCCCCTTGGGCAAGGGTCACTCCCCTTTATAAGGGACATTTATTTTGTCCATTTCTGCCCTCCCTTTGGGGGACGTTTGACCACATTTCTAGGCCCATCTGCCGCCAATGGAGGCAGAAGCCACTAGCCACCAGGTATTTATTTAGTTGTATATGTTGGGGAGTTGCCCCTTGGGGAAGGGTTATTCCCCTTTATTGGGGCATGTATTTTGGTCATGTCTGCCACCCTTGGGGACAGATTGGCCATATTTTTAGGCCTGATTGGCTCCACAGGAGGGCAGAAAACCATTAGACACCAGAGAATGTTTCTGTGTGTGTGTAATTTGGAGTTCAATTCATAGTCTGCGTTTACTTGGTGTGTGTGGGCTAGTGCTTGGCTGGCAGTGTGTGTGGACTGGTGCTTGGCTGGTGGTGTACATGAAGTGATGCTTGGCTGGTGGTGTGCGTGGACTGGTGCATGGTTGGTGGTGTGCGTGAAATCACCCTTTGCTGGTGGTGACTGTGGATGGTGTTTAGCTGACTTACCTTCATTCATCCATATTCCGGTGTTTACATTTCTCCTCCCCCGCCCCGCCTCACTGCCCCATGGAACTCCCTCCACGGACCGCTACTGGTTTTAGGGTGTAGAGTAGATACAGAAAAAGTTTTGTCCATACATTTATTTCAGTTTTTTATGGATGATGTTTTTTTGGAGGCGATTTTTGATCAGACTTATTTGTATGTTGAACAGTATTTGAGGGGCAACAGTCCCAGGCTTAATCCCCACTCTAGAGCTACCCGATGGACTCCCACAAATCGGAATGAGTTGGAGAAGTTGTTGGATTTAACTTTTTTGATGGGCCTGATAAGGAAGCCGTCACTGTCTTCATAATGGTCTAGCGGTCCCTTGATGGCAGCGGCTATATTTCCTGCAACCATGAATCGGAATCAGTATTTGCTTCTTCTTTGGATGCTTCATTTTGTTGATAATGCTTTAGTGTTACTGCAAGATCACTCTGATGGATTGTGACAGTCTTTGTAAGATTCGGCATGTCCTTGATCACTTTGCAGATCAATTTTCAGAGATCTCTGTTCCAGAGAAAGAAATTGCTGTGGATGAGTCTTTGGTCCGGTTCAAGGGCCAATTGAATAGGAGTGTCTGTCTGAGAGTAGTACTGGATATCTATAATTTCAGAGAGTACAGTGGAAGGGATTCCCTTATTGACCCCCTGGTTGTCCGTACACTTTTGGAGTTACTGATAAAATAGTTTGAGAACTTGGTACAGGATCTTTTAACAAAAGTCACCATTCATACATACATAACTTCTACACTGGTGTGCAATTGTTCAGGTATTTGTTCAACGGGGGACACTGTTGCTTATGGCACATTTTACTCCAATGGTAAAGGTTACCCAAAAGAGCTTGTTCGTAAAAAAACTTGAGAAGGGACAGTGCAGCGCCTTGCGTAGCGATGAACTTCTAGCTGCTGTGAAATATTTAGACAAGAGAGATGTCTACATGCCGATTACCATCCATGATGAAAGTACTTCACCTGTGACTGTTTGGGGTCAGGCTACTGAAGTGTACAAACCTGTGTGTATTTTAGACTTCAATAAGCACATATGGGGTTTAGATAAAGTAGATCAGTGGTTGGAGCCTTACACTGATGTTTGTAAGGCTTATATTTGGTATAAGAAGTTGGCTATCCATTTTCTCCATTTAGCAACCTTCAATCATTTTGTTGTATTCAAGGATTGTTCTCCAGATTCAAAGATTACATTTCTAACAAATGAAAAGGAGCATACAATTATATAATCAATATAGCTCAATTGACAGCATTAGGACAAGTTCCATATAATACTGAATCAGCAAGTAACATCCATTAACATTCCTCTGGAGCCTCGCATGTGTATTTCAAATCTGCTTCCAATTGGTTTGAGTTTTCTTTTTTGTTAAATAAAATTGTGATGGCGGTGTGCCTGAACTGGTGCTTGGCTGGTAGTGTGTGTGGACTGGCGTTTGGCTGGAGGTGTACATGGACTGGTGTTTGACTGGTGGTGTGCATGGACTGGCATTTGGCTGGAGGTATGCGTGGACTAGTGTTTGACTGGCAGAGTGCGTGGACTGACGCTTGGCTGGCAGTGTGCGTGGACTTGTGCTTGGCTGGCGCTGTGCATGGACTGGTGTTTGACTGGAATTGTGCTTAGACTGACACATGGCTGGCAGTGTGCATGGAATGGTGCTTGGCTGCCAGTGTGTGTGGATTGGCTTTTGGCTGGCGGTGTGTTAGTAGTGACTTGCTGCTGGTCACTAGACACACTGCTAGCCAAATGCCAGTGCACACACTTTGTCAGCCTTCAGCTGGTGTGATTGTGGTATCAGTCATGTGAGTGCACGAAAGTGATGGTCCATGAATGCCACTGTATGTTGATGTGAGTGTTGTAGTGTGCTGGGCCCACAGCTGGCGATGTGAATGGTCTTGTGTGTCTCACATATGAAAGGTGTTTGAATAGCCTTTGAAGCAGTTGCTGAGTCATTATTAGACATCCAAATTATCCATCACAAAATGACCTGGTTTGGAAGGAGATCACCTGGATTTTTGGTCCCGGGCACGGCAACCATCTAGGGAAACATACTAAACCCAGACATTTCTGAAAACTGGACACCTAGAAATCTCAGTGTTGAACTGATGCTTTCTTCAACCCTATTTTGGTCATCCCACTGCCAATAATGTTTTTTTAACATCTTGGTCGTCAATAATGGGTTAGACGGTGGATTGTGCCAAATAATTTTCAGACCTATGGCTATTAATTACTTTTTAATTTATCTAGGCCAGCTGATTTTAAGGAATCTGTCAGCCTTCATCATGTCCTTTAGGGCAATGGCATACTGGGCAAGTTTGGGTTGTTGCCATATCCTCCCCAAAACAACAAAGGGCAGAGCCTAGCTTTATCTGCTAGAGTGTTCCTACCCATGTCAATCATCAATGGCTTTAATAAGGTGGCAGCCGGACTGAGTTTCTCAAAAACCTTTTTTCGTATCTAGTCAGGAAAGATATGTTTGAAAATCCCCATATTTCAGATCCATACAGTTTGTTTTTGACACTTAACCACGAGCGCCAAAACTCCCAGGCCGCTTGCGAGCCTGCGCTAGATTTCTCACACCGCTAGCAAGCACCCACAAGACTTTGCGCTTACTCGCACGCCTTCCGGCCGCTACAGCACCAATCTAGCGTTCTTGGAGCAGATTGCGATCAAAAACGAAGCAGTCGAGCAGCTTTTAAGCTTGAGAATGCAGCCAAGAGGCATTTGGAGTGGATTTTCTTCTCAAACTGGCCTTTGGAGTTGTTTTTTTGTGTGAGAAAACATTTTTTCCAGAAGGAAGTGCCCCAGAGACTCCAGCTTCCTGTTCTTGTCCAGCAAGCTCCTCCCAGTGCTTTGTCCCTCTCCTGGTAACCTTTCAGTGGGATTTGGAGCTGGAAAGGAACACTCTTCTTATCTGCTGCAATTATACCATTGGATTTAAGGCTTTGTTTTTGAGATGTCACAAGTACGGCTAAATAACATAATTAATTATCTCTCATAAATTAGCCACACTTAGAAACTCTCTATGTTCACTACAAACACTGACAATAACACTTTATGCAAAGGACATACACAGCGCGAGACACGCACAGCGACCCGTGTCCGCCTTCAGTGTTGTCAGTTTCTTTTTCCAGATGCTACTCACACCGGCACTGATCGAAGACACTCAGAACACCAAGGTATTTAAACTCCCAAACTACAACGGCCCACATCGACGGAGTTCCGATGCAGGTGCAGTAGGTATGGGCAGAGAGCCGCATACCTTGACAAAGTAAGTGGGGTGTGCCAGGGGGATGTTTCTCTAACGAGCCGGCAAGCAGAGACAAGCTCTCACGCTGCCGGGCTTCATGCTACACACCTCTTTGTTTTTTTCTTTTCCTCAAAGCACGCAGTGTGTGACAATAGGTCTGACCCCCCAAGGAACTCATGGGGATCATTTCTTAAAATTTCAGAGTAAGAAAAACATCATTCTGGTAACTTTTATCACTCATGCCAAACAATGTTTATGCCCTAACGCTATTGAGCCACTGCACAGTAGCGCATAATTCGACGACATCTTTACCCAACGTCACGTTCCCCCCTCACAATCGCTCATTTACTGCATATGAGCACGGACACGATGCTACTCAATCACATAAATTAGTGTGTCAAAAGAAGCCATTTATTTCAAATGTCTGTTTGTATGTCTTTGTCTGTCTTTTTTATCCGAAACCGGTATTGAGCTACTAGAGGAAACCATCCTCTTCCAATTATCGCACCTTAGCGCGTGTGACACATTTTGGTCTGAAAACACACAGTTAGACCACCACTAATTACTACTCACATAGGTCCTGATTAAAGCCAGTTTACATTGAGACCTGGCTGAAACATGTTGACCACACAGGACATTGGAGACATAAATTACCTCCAGTAATATCCGCTTCTCTGTTTTTTAAGGCTGCCAAGGGCCCAATATTAAAATAGTTCTTTGAGCATATGGGGCCCTTTGGTCAGTTTTTTAACTCACATACTTTGTACTTTCACTGCACACAACCTGCTCCGCTGTAATCAGGCGTTGAAGCACTCCCAAGGTGCACTCGTGACCTTGGGTGGGACCCAATGATGAAGCATGCCACCAACTAGGTTGGTGGGTGAGGGTCTTCCTGAACAAAAAACAAATGTTTTTCCATTTGAAAACATACATATAGAGCTTCTACTCTGTATCTAGTTCCCATTGATCTTTGCATAGGCCACTATATGACTTTGTTGTTCACGAATCATTATGCCATATGGCCATATGGCCAAGGGCCATTTTGTATAGTTGGTGGCCACCGTAGGCCTGCATGTGTTCTTTGTTTCCAGGCCTACTGCTTGTTGTTGTTGTGACCATGTGGTTGGCGGACACTTTGTGTAGCCACCCTGTGTGCTTTCCCCATAGGACTACATTTCTTCTTTGCTCGTGGCCATGTACCCTTGCTGGTTGTTGTGACCATGTAGCTGGCACCCATTTTGTGTAGTCAGCCAGTGTGCTTTCCACAGAGGCCTTCATTTCTTCCATGTTTGTGGCCATGCCCCCTTGCTGGTTGTTGTTGGAACCATGTGGCTGGTGAACATTTTGTGTAGCAAGCCAATGTGCTTTTGCCATAGGCCTCCATGTCTTCTCTGTTTGTGACCATGCCTCCTTGCTGGTTGTTGTAGTGACCATGTGGCTGGCAGCCATTTTGTGTAGCCAGCCAATGTGCTTTCCTTGTAGACCTGCATGTTTTCTCTGTTTGTGGCCATGCCTCCTTGCTTGTTGTTGTTCTAATCATGTGGCTGGTGGCCATTTTGTGTAGCCACCCAGTGTGCTACTGCTTTCGCTACAGGCCTGCATATCTTCCCTTTGTTCCCCATCTCTCCTTGCTTGCTGTTTGACCATGTGGCTGCTGGCCATTTTGCGTAGGTATCCAGTGTGCTTTTGTCATATGTTTACATGTGTTGTTCTTCTTTCATTATGTTGTGACCATGCCTCCTTGCTTGTTGGTTCACCATGTGGTCAGTCAGTGGCCATTTTGCTAGATTTCTCACACCGCTAGCAAGCACCCACAAGACTTTGCGCTTACTTGCACGCCTTCCGGCCGCTACAGCACCAATCTAGCGCTCTTGGAGCAGATTGCGATCAAAAACGAAGCAGTCGAGCAGCTTTTAAGCTTGAGAATGCAGCCAAGAGGCATTTGGAGTGGATTTTCTTCTCAAACTGGCCTTTGGAGTTGTTTTTTTGTGTGAGAAAACATTTTTTCCAGAAGGAAGTGCCCCAGAGACTCCAGCTTCCTGTTCTTGTCCAGCAAGCTCCTCCCAGTGCTTTGTCCCTCTCCTGGTAACCTTTCAGTGGGATTTGGAGCTGGAAAGGAACACTCTTCTTATCTGCTGCAATTATACCATTGGATTTAAGGCTTTGTTTTTGAGATGTCACAAGTAAGTTGAAAAACTAGTGTATAAGGGTGGTGTTAGTTTGACTGGGAGCATGCACATGGATTTATTTGTACTTTTGTTCATTTTTTTAAATGTATTGTGGTGGGTGGCCTGCAGTTTTAGAACGGGCCTATTTTGATTTGTGCATGAAATGTATCTTCTTTTGTAAAGGAATAATGTTGCACAGTTCAGTACATTTTATTCTCCATTGATTTAATCCACTATGTGGCCTAGGCTACCAATGGAACTTCAAGCTAGTTGGCCCTGTACTATTGATGAGTGCATGAAACAACTTTTTCGGTGGTGTCTGTAGAACTGAAACATCATTTAGGCCATGGATGGCATTGGAATAAAATACAAAAAGTGTTTTTTTGGGTTCTCAAATTATTTTCCCCTGTAAACATTGTTTAGGTGGGGTAATGCATTTGGAGGATGTGTGTTGTTGTGAACATGTATAGTCGTGTTAAATTTCATTTTTGGCATTGCTGAATTAATGCTGTGTTCTCTGTGTCACATTGCCTCTTTTGTTTGGCCACTGTGTGTGTGTATGTGTGTTTGGCATAGGCCACTATATGATAAGTATCAAGCGAGAGAGAGAGGAAAAAGCATGCGCTAGTTCACTTCCCCTGTTGAGTATGCGAAGATCAATGGGAACTAGCTACATAGTAGAAGCTCCATGTGTATGTTTGTAAATGGAAAAACATTTGTTTTTTGTTTAGGCAGACCCTCACCCACCAACCTAGTTGGTGGCATGCTTCATCATCGGGTCCCACTCAAGGCCCTGAGTGCACTTTGGGTGTGCTTCGATGCCTGATTAAAGCGGAGCAGGTTGTGTGCAGTGAGTGTGCAGTGAAAGTACAAAGTATGTGAGTTAAAATACTGTCCAAAGGTCCCAGATGCTCAAAGAACTATTTTAATAGTGGACCCTTGACAGCCTTAAAAAATTAAGAGGTGGATATTACTGGAGGTAATTTATGGCTACAATATCCCGTGTGGTCACCATGTTTCAATCAGGTCTCAGTGCTAAACTGGCTTTCATCAGGATCTATGTGAGTAGTAATTAGTGGTGGTCTTACTGTGTGTTTTCAGACCAAAATTGGTCGCTAGTGCTAAGGTGCGATAATTGGAAGAGGATGGTTTCCTCTAGTAGCTCAATACCTTTAATTAATTTATCTTTTCTTTACCCCCTAAACCGCTAAAGCACAAAACACATAAATTAATTATCTCTCATAAATTAGCCACACTTAGAAACTCTCTATGTTCACTACAAACACTGACAATAACACTTTATGCAAAGGACATACACAGCGGGAGACACGCACAGCGACCCGTGTCCGCCTTCAGTGTTGTCAGTTTCTTTTTCCAGATGCTACTCACACCGGCACTGATCGAAGACACTCAGAACACCAAGGTATTTAAACTCCCAAACTACAACGGCCCACATCGACGGAGTTCCGATGCAGGTGCAGTAGGTATGGGCAGAGAGCCGCATACCTTGACAAAGTAAGTGGGGTGTGCCAGGGGGATGTTTCTCTAACGAGCCGGCAAGCAGAGACAAGCTCTCACGCTGCCGGGCTTCATGCTACACACCTCTTTGTTTTTTTCTTTTCCTCAAAGCACGCAGTGTGTGACAATAGGTCTGACCCCCCAAGGAACTCATGGGGATCATTTCTTAAAATTTCAGAGTAAGAAAAACATCATTCTGGTAACTTTTATCACTCATGCCAAACAATGTTTATGCCCTAACGCTATTGAGCCACTGCACAGTAGCGCATAATTCGACGACATCTTTACCCAACGTCACGTTCCCCCCTCACAATCGCTCATTTACTGCATATGAGCACGGACACGATGCTACTCAATCACATAAATTAGTGTGTCAAAAGAAGCCATTTATTTCAAATGTCTGTTTGTATGTCTTTGTCTGTCTTTTTTATCCGAAACCGGTATTGAGCTACTAGAGGAAACCATCCTCTTCCAATTATCGCACCTTAGCGCGTGTGACACATTTTGGTCTGAAAACACACAGTTAGACCACCACTAATTACTACTCACATAGGTCCTGATTAAAGCCAGTTTACATTGAGACCTGGCTGAAACATGTTGACCACACAGGACATTGGAGACATAAATTACCTCCAGTAATATCCGCTTCTCTGTTTTTTAAGGCTGCCAAGGGCCCAATATTAAAATAGTTCTTTGAGCATATGGGGCCCTTTGGTCAGTTTTTTAACTCACATACTTTGTACTTTCACTGCACACAACCTGCTCCGCTGTAATCAGGCGTTGAAGCACTCCCAAGGTGCACTCGTGACCTTGGGTGGGACCCAATGATGAAGCATGCCACCAACTAGGTTGGTGGGTGAGGGTCTTCCTGAACAAAAAACAAATGTTTTTCCATTTGAAAACATACATATAGAGCTTCTACTCTGTATCTAGTTCCCATTGATCTTTGCATAGGCCACTATATGACTTTGTTGTTCACGAATCATTATGCCATATGGCCATATGGCCAAGGGCCATTTTGTATAGTTGGTGGCCACCGTAGGCCTGCATGTGTTCTTTGTTTCCAGGCCTACTGCTTGTTGTTGTTGTGACCATGTGGTTGGCGGACACTTTGTGTAGCCACCCTGTGTGCTTTCCCCATAGGACTACATTTCTTCTTTGCTCGTGGCCATGTACCCTTGCTGGTTGTTGTGACCATGTAGCTGGCACCCATTTTGTGTAGTCAGCCAGTGTGCTTTCCACAGAGGCCTTCATTTCTTCCATGTTTGTGGCCATGCCCCCTTGCTGGTTGTTGTTGGAACCATGTGGCTGGTGAACATTTTGTGTAGCAAGCCAATGTGCTTTTGCCATAGGCCTCCATGTCTTCTCTGTTTGTGACCATGCCTCCTTGCTGGTTGTTGTAGTGACCATGTGGCTGGCAGCCATTTTGTGTAGCCAGCCAATGTGCTTTCCTTGTAGACCTGCATGTTTTCTCTGTTTGTGGCCATGCCTCCTTGCTTGTTGTTGTTCTAATCATGTGGCTGGTGGCCATTTTGTGTAGCCACCCAGTGTGCTACTGCTTTCGCTACAGGCCTGCATATCTTCCCTTTGTTCCCCATCTCTCCTTGCTTGCTGTTTGACCATGTGGCTGCTGGCCATTTTGCGTAGGTATCCAGTGTGCTTTTGTCATATGTTTACATGTGTTGTTCTTCTTTCATTATGTTGTGACCATGCCTCCTTGCTTGTTGGTTCACCATGTGGTCAGTCAGTGGCCATTTTGTGTAGGTAGCCAGTGTGTTTTTGCCATAGGCCTGAATGTCTTCTCTTTGTTCCCATTCCCAATGCCTCTTTGCTCTGTGTTGTTGTTGATGATCACATGGCAATGGCAGGCAGCCATTTTGTGTGTCACAACAGTGTGCTCTTCTGACATATGCTTCTATGCATGGTTTAGCACAGTTTAATAAATTAAAACGTATATGCTTGAGGATAATGTCACTTATTTATAATTATTATTTACATTTTTTTCAATTTGAGTTTTCATTTTTTTATTTTGTAATTATTTTGATATATTATTTTTAACCATTTTCATAACATCTGGCATCAATAAATCAACCCCATGTCTGCTAAGGATGCACAACAGCAATCATTGTCTAAGGATTATTTGATTGTCATTTGTCAGCTTTACCTCCTTGAGTGCCATATATGACATGATGCATTGCACTTAAAGCAAGCAGTTACAGATGTAATGTTTTGTTGTTGTTGTTGCTCTTTCTAATCCTTCCTGAGTGTACAGTCACCATGAAAGTTTATGTTGGTGTAGTTTTCTGTTTTATGAATGAACACTGTATACTATTGGTAATTATTTGTAATAACTTAAGTAACCACACTAAATTGTTTTTGTTACTACTTGAACTGCAACAATGCCACGTTTCACTGAGGTTTTTCTTGTTTCTTTTCTTTTAGATTTGCAAGAGAAGAGACATCACCCACAGTACTACCAGACAGACGGCCTTTACATGATGTGACACATGACTGACTATCCAACACCGTCATCTCTTCAGCTTGTTGTTAAGCTAAGTCCCACTGCCAAGTGACAGCTTCAAGATGGCCCAAAAGAAAGGTGCTACCAAGAAAAAGCTAGTTGGGAGCAGAATAAGCAGACTTCCACCACTGGCGTGCCAACCACAGCCTTTTTCAGGCAAGTTGTGCCTGCTGCACCGGCCTTGGACAAGCAAGCTGAGAGCAGCACTCTTGCATTAACAGCACCACCTCCCCAACCTAAGCCCATGACCATGTCTGTCAGTGATGCATCCAGTGCAATCATGTTGATGCCAACGAGTAGTGATGTTAAATTGGATTTGTCCCTTGCAAAGTAAGATACAATCTTTTCAGGAACCACATCAAAGTGGACAGCAGCCACTGCCAGCAATGGATTTGTCTGAAGTTGGAACAGAACAAGAGGTTGAGCTTCTGTAAAAGCAAAGTGTTGAACCTCCTCTTTTAGAATCATTGGCTCCCACATCCCCAGCAAAGAAAAGGAAGGCCACTTGCACCATTTTCTCCAAGTACCACTTCTGATGATGATGGTAGGGATATGGAGTGGATCTGGACAGAGACCAGGAGACAACAGGAGAGGCAAGGGAAAAGAAATGTTCCAGAAAGACATGGGGACAGATTTACAAGAAACTGACACATCTGTAGAGATGCATCAGTATCCCTGCACCAGACTGCAATACTCTTGCGCCACCATGGATGCGGCTTATTTACAATACGGAGCACCATGGCACAAGGATTGACAGATGCGTCAGAAATTGTGATGCATCTGGTGGCCCAAAAGTCACACATTGCTGGAGTCATATCTCAAGCATGACGCAACTCCTGCAATGCATGTTGTGGCCTATACTTATTGTACTGTGTCACTCCTTATGCCTGCTTCAAGCAGGCGTAAGGTTTTGACGCAGTGGCGCCGTAGAAGTGGTGCAGTGAAATCTTATATATTTCACTTTGCCACTTTTATGAGGCTTTGGTAACGCCCACCCTCCATACATTATACCTGACACAGGTATAATGTGAAGCATGGCTTTACAATGTGATGCATCTCCCTAGATGCATAACGTTGTTAATTGGCCGCATTGTTCACACTGCCGCTGCATCCCAAAAGCGACGCAACCGCAGTGCAAGTGTCGCAAGGGGCTTGTAAATCTGCCCCTTAGACTTATGGAAGGGGATGAAGAGGAAGATGACGATGACGATGGCGAGGTAGTCATGGTGGAAGGTGACACAGAGGAATCTAACATTGCTATTCAACCAGCTCTGAGGCATGTGGCACAGGTAGCACGCCACCAGCTCCCATATTTGCAAAGCCTAAGCTGAGACCAGCACCAATACCTGCCTAAGGAGAAGCAGAATGGCAATCGGCGACATGCTCACCTACCTCCAGTTCGTCTTCAGGCATTGGCAGTGGCCCGGTAAAAAAGTACTCCTCCCCAGTACGGAACTTTTTTACAGTTAGCAAAGAGGGGAAGCCCATTACAGTATGCACCATTTGCCACACAAATGTTCGTCGAGGTAAGCCTGGTACACATTATGGTACTGGAGGCCAGACAACTCATAAGAAAAAACACCACACAATCAAGTGGGAGCAGCACCTTAAAAAGATTGCTGAACGTTGTGGTGGTGGGGAGAGCCAGAGTACATCAGCTACAAGTCCAATTCGGGGGGAAGCGGATGATGATGAGGAAGAAGAGGAAGACATCTTCTTCACACAAAGCAGCCCTGTCTTGTAGCAGTGTGGCAGCAGATTCACCCACCTCAGTGACTTCACTATGGCACAAGAAGACTCAGAGTGAACTGATGGAGATACCGCAGCATACAGTGACTGCCCCACCAGCACGACACACATTGAGTCTACCACTAGCTTCTACTTCTCAAAATATGCCTGTGTTAGTGCCCCAAGAAAAGAAGAAAATCCAGGCTACTATCACAGGCATGTTTTAGACAGGGGGACCCTATGAGAGAAGCCACCCAACCGCACGTTTGTACAATGGGAAGCTGGCAAAAATGTCAGCGCTGGAACTCCTCCCTTTTTGATTTGTGGAAGGAGTGGGAGTTTTAAGATTTTTGGCAGCTATCTGCCTAAACTGGAAGGTACCAAGTAGGACCTATTTTGCCAGAGTGGCTGCACCAGCACTGCATCCCGATGTGCTGCAATTGGTTGGACAAGCTTTGCAGCAAAGTGTTGTTCATACCATCCACCTGATGACAGACATATAGACGAGTCATTAGGCGACTGATTACGTGTGCATCACTGCACACTGGATATCTTTTGTAGGGGTAAAGCAAAAGATATCTTCAGGTCTTAGCCCTGAAGAAAGTTTTAAGAGCGTTTGGCGTCAAGGATATTTCAGAGGCCTGTGTCTGGCCCATTGAATCAACCTGGTGGTACAAGACTTCCTCAAAAAGGAAGACATAGTCAGCAACATACTGACCACCTGCAGAAGACTCTGCACCCATTTCAGCCATTCCTTTAAAGCCTGGAAGCAGCTGTGCATTATTCAGCATATTAATAGAGCACCAGTTAAAGCCCTGATCCAGGAGGTGCAACACGTTGGAACTCCACCTTTTACATGCTGCAACATCTGTTTGAGCAGTGCAAACAGATCAATGACTATGTCATTTAAAGAGGAGGGGATGCAGTTGGGAAAGCTATGACTATGGATACGGTCAAATGTTCCTAGTCAAATGCCTGACACAGAGGCTACTCCTTTTGAGGTTTTCACATGGGAAGTTAGCAAGGAGGACAGTACGATGGGCCAAGCTATCCCTTTGCTGCATCTCCTACCAGGTAAAGAAGGCATCTGAAAGGTTCACCCCTGCAGGTGTGAATGAAAACACAGAAGCACATGCCTCGGTTTAGAGCTTAGTCCTGCGCTTGGCTTCTAATAAAAGGCTGCAACATGACATAATCAGGTCCAAAGAGTACATTTGTGCCACACTACTTGATCCATGGTACAAAAAACATTCTGCCCACTTTCATCCCTTTTTCTGAAGGGGATGTTTTAGAGTACAAAGGGTGGATTGGATTGTAGAGCAAGCTTGAGACTAGGAAGAAGAACAGATGGAACTTCAAGTCCCACCCCGCAGCTCTTGTGTGCCACCTTAAACCTCTAGAGAGGGCAGTCTTGTCTCACAGTAGCCAACAACACCATCTACCAGAACACCATCAACAACAGCAAAAGAAGTACCAGACCCAACCTCTGCATTGTATTGGTTTCAATTGGCAGGGCTCAAGTCCAGTGCAAAGGCAATGGCAAAACAGGTAGAGCAATTAGAAGCACCAATGACCATCCACAGGATGTTCTAGAAGTATATGGATGATCCATAAGAGGTCTATGTGGATCAAAATCCATTGATGTATTGGTATGGCAAGATGTGCCAATAGCCAGAGCTCAGCAGGCTGGCAAGAAAGGATTTGGCGTGTCCTAGAGCCAGTGTGTTTGCTGTATGTGTGTTCAGTGCATCTGGTACGGTCGTCACAGTGAGTAGGGCCAGTCTCTCACCTCAAAATGTGGCGAGAATGACTATGATAAAAATGAAACAACATTTTATACCATACAATTACACCGTTCCTGAAACACCAGCACAGGAGGAGGAAGAGGATGATTGGTCCAAAATGTGTTCGCTGACCAACTTCTGGGTGAACCACCTGAGTCTGAGGACGAATTCTACTTCTCGGACTAAGTATGCCAGTCTCCTCATAGAACTTTTTTAATTTTCTCATTGAACTTAGTTTTTTCTTTGCAAAACAACAAACAAGAAAAATCCACTAGATGAACATTATTATTTTTGTGTCAGATTCATGTTGCCCCACATTTGTTTTATTAGTCACATATATATTTCCGGATTGCAGTTGGAGCAGTGTGCATTGAAGAAGCACCCATAATTGCTTCATGATATTGGGGACGATGCCTGCCCCCCTTGCATGCCTATTGCCTAATGCCTATCTTTTTTGCATCGCTTAGTACTAAAACGGCTGCCCCATAAAATCATTTATTATGTTCAGGACTGCCTGCTAATACCAAATTTGAATGTCTTGCCTGCATGAAAGATGATTGAATGCCTAATACCTGAACTACTCGTGCTTGCCTTGGAGGTAACTTCAACTATTGCAAAGGTGAGTGACTGCATGAGTGATGATTTAAGTTGATGATTCATGTGGTGGCAGACACTCAGTGAGGGTGTGTATTGAAATGTAATAGGGGAAATTTCTTGAGGTGACTATTGATTTGCATTGCTTGATGCTTGAGTGATGGGCGCTCATTTTTTTGCCCTGTAGGTGCTGATCAGCCCTTTCACACTTAGCCAGATTTAATTAATTGCAGGGGTGTTCTCCTTTTTTCTGGTTCTCCAGACACCAGAACAGTCACTTTAGGAATCAAACAAAAACCTATGCAAAATAATGCAATTCAGTTTAATTCTCTACTTGTTCTTCAACAGCAGTGCACTGCACTCCACAATCTGTCTTGCTCGGGCCCTTGAGATTCATGATGATGATGATGATGACTGGTCTGTTACCGGGTTACTTGGAGTCACTAAACTCTGTTGGGGTAGCATGGAAGACTGGGAACAGCAGGACTACCTTACCAACAGCAAGAAGCATGAAGTTATCGAGTATCGACTTCAGTTTAAAGATAAACCAAGAGTCTGAGGCCTAGCACTACTCAGCTATTTGTAATAGAGAGAGGTGTATTTGTGAAATGCCGCTCTGTGTGTGCGTGTGTGTTGGAATTGTGGCAAAAGTGAAACTCTGAGTCCCACTCTTGTTTTTCTTACCCTGCCTCCGAGTCTTCTCATCTTGATACATTCCTTATGAAGGGTACCTCCCTTCTGTCCTTCGCTTTGACTCTAAAATACAGTTTCTCTTTTCCAATCCACAGGCCTTCTTCTAGTCTCCTTTACGAATGAAAAGTGAAAGCTATCTGAGCTCAACAACACTCCCGCTTACCTAATGGACCAGTGTAGAGAGGCCATAAAGAGTGGACATTCCCGAGGAGAATACAGAGGCACCACCAAATTTTGCAATACAGTATAATTTTTCTTTTAACAATCATATTAATTAAGAGAAGTGGGTGGGAGGGTGGGTTCACTCCCTAACCTAGAAGACAGAACATTTAGAACGTATCTAGCAGGAATACCGGCACCTCGTGGTCCTTAAAGAGGAGGAGGAGGAAATCAACGGATATCTCCTCGCAAACTGTACGAGCTACATAGACAAAGTCACAGAGAGAATGTGCTACTCAGGGATTCAGTATAGTGACAGAAGAAACAGTCTGCAATGGCTTCTTAATTAATCAGCCAAAGCGGGTGCCTGATAAATCGATTAGGTAGCAGCACCTGCCTAGCAGAAACTATAGACTGAATCACACAATAATGTACTAGTGTAAACTTTACTAAACATAACTTACCTCTGAGTGTGAGCAGCATGCTATTCTGATTTTTTTTGTAGCATTATAGAAAACAAACCCAACAAATAATTAATACTCACTGAGCCCCTGAATCTCGACGCCTAGCAGGTTCTGCTCCCGGTCGAGAATGTCGGCCCTGCGTTGTCTCAGCTGCTGGGCAGTGCATTAAACCTCGCTGGTGCGCCGCACCCACCGGAGCACCAGTGCTGCTGATGCTCCCACAGGGAGTAGCTGCTACTGGGCCTGCTGCCAGCATAGAAGAGAGGTGGTGCTGCACATAAAAAACTAAAGCTGCCACCTACTCTCCAAAGATCGCCCAGGGCTGCACACCTGGGCAGCGGACCTGCCCACATGGAAGCTGCCACTCTGGTGCTGGGTGGGAAAAAATTAAACTTAGAAGGTAAAGAAAGGGAAAGGAAAGAAGAAAGAAATATTGAAAGAAGGGGAAATAAAGTATGTAAAAAAAGTCACAAAAATGTAAAAGAAAATGTAATATACAGGAACACAAAGACACACACTATAGTAAAAAGTAAATTAGGGTTAGAAAAGTAATAAAGGAGGAGGACCACAAAGTTTAACTAAAGATTAAAAATTAGACCCAGCACCATAACAGAGAGCATAAAAACAAGATGGCGACACCCATGCGGACCATGTGGTGCTGTTCGTGTGTGATTTAGAAATAGGAACACACTTCAGGACCACCTAGTGGTGTTCCTGTGCGATTTTGGAGTGCACAGATGCACTCAGCATTCCCAACGCAATGCGAAAGGGCGCACAGTCAAACTCCGCCCAATCGGGAAATCCGCGTAGCGCAGCTGAGTTCTTTTGTGATTCCACAAAGCGGGACTGTGCAAACTCCGTCCACCCCTATGGGAAATATGAAGCACTGGTAAAAAGTGTTTCCTGAAGGAGGTACTATGCTCTCTTGCTACAGCACTCATGGTCTTCCTATGCTTAAGTCAAGAGTCTGTAGTTCCACCTGGGGTTTTCCATGAGAGGCTGGAAGACAGAGTAACACCTAGGTAACTGAAGACATCTTGCCTCTTGAGTAGTGTATTCCCTAACTCGAATCTGACTCTGAATAACTTATGTTTTTTGAAGGACATCAACTTAGTCATAGCAGAATTCATCTTGAATCCACATTTATCGCAAACTTTCTCAAAGTGGGATAATGCATGCTGGAGCCCAATTGGTGCCTTAGAGATCCATAAGGTGCTGTCCACAAATAGCAGTATAGGTATCTTTATGCCAGCCAGGGAAGGGGCATCAGTTTGAGTACTAGAAAAAAAAGAAAAATATCAATAAAGAATAGGGAAAACAAGGCGGATGCCAGGACGCAGTCTTGGTGTTCTCCTTTATTAATAGGAAACTTACTTGGCCCTGGCTACCCTGGCAAACCTTGGCATAGGTTCCCTCATGATTACAAATCAGTAACCTCAGGAGGTTCTTAGGAATACCTATGTTGCTCAGCACCTAAAGCCTTTTACATAGAACCAAGTCAAAAGCTGATTTGAAATCAACGAAGGCAACATGCATGCTTTACTCTGTCGATCACCAGAGTCCTCCAGTACAGAAGGAAAAAGCTAAAAACATACTTCATCATGGATATAGTTTCTGAAAACTAGCCTGGAATGAGTATATGATATCATTTTCGACAGTACACTCCTGTACTTTGTCCAAAACTAGACGAGCAAAATTTTTTCATATGCAGTCAATCAGACTGATTGGCCTATAATTACACGGGAGCAATTTATCACCTTTTTTTATATATCGGGATGACCTCTGCTTCCTTCTAGGTGTCCGGTATTGTGGCTCTGCGTACAATGGCATTTGACAAAGTGAGGATATACCAGCACCAGTTTGATCTATTCTGCAGAAATATGTCTTCGGAACGCCATCCAGTCCTGGCACCCTGCTTTGTCAACTACATTCAAAGCAAGGGAAACATAAGCTAGATCAAACTAAAGGTCAAATGCGACAGAAGGATCCTCTATGCAAAAGGCCCTTGATTCTTCATCCATTCTGGTAAGAGAGGGAGTAACCAAATAAAGATTTGCAAAATGATCAACTCAAGCCAAAGGAGCTATGTTGTGTTGTGGTATAGGGGCTCAGGCATCCCTTCCCCATTTCACTAAGGCCCAGAATCAAGTTGAATTCTTGGTTATACAGGCTGATTTCAGGCCTTGCCACTTTTTAACATCCAACTCTTTTTTGGCATGGAAATGAGACGATTTATACATATTCCTTGCCAGAAGTATTTGCTTGATATCCTTCGTTTTCAATACCTGGGCCAAACATCTACATGAGGATCTACACTCCATATTGAACCAGCTATTAGCTCTCGGAAGGCTCCTTCTGGATCTGTTTGTGGGGGATGGAAACATTTAACAAATGTTTCTAAACTACTTATTTTATACATGCCAATTATCGTCTCACTACTTAGTGCATAGAAAGAGATTTCAGGTAGTTCCAATAGTCAGTATTGAATATCGTCATTTATTTTCAGAAGGGTATCTGGGGACTTCACAACCTGAGACCGTTTCTTTTGCTTTGGAATCCCCAACACATGACAATACAACACTAAACACTACTTTCTGTCTTTTTGAACCTTGTATTGTCCATTTCTTTATAAATTCTGCAAGGTTTGCGAAACCTTTAATTTTATATATATTATATATATATATATGTCCAAACGAAGTCTGACAAATAGAGCTCCACAGCCTTTCGAGTCGGGGCCGGTCACAGGTGTGTCAGACACCTCATAAATCCAAACAAAGCACACGCCAACCAACAGCAGCGTGAAACCGGCCCCACCAGCGTACTTATAAAATCTTTTATTCCGGGCAAAACAGCATGACGCCTTTCGAGGTCAGATACCTCTTAATCATATGCACAGTTGAAAGGGTGGGATCGTCAGCTATTTCAAACGTAACCTAAACATTGAAAGAGGACTAATGTCCATTCATTTAAAGAGGCAGTCTGTTTTTACATTTTCAATTCATTATGTGTCGTTACGGTATCGAGTACTTATTTTATTCTTTTGTTGAAATGCAAGAAAGTTTCTTTTCAAATACTTCAAGTTCACCGTAACTTTAGTACTTTATGTATTTCCTTACGCTATTATCGGACTACACAGCCCACAATGCCTCTTAATTTCTCTCCAATGTTCAACTTTGCAAAACTTCCCAAATGTCATTGTTTGCCAAATGCTTCCAAAGCCTTTACTTGGTCAAGTACCTTGTTATGGCTGCATCCGATGGCCACAATGACACTGTAGAATTCCACAACCACCCTAGTTTCAACCCGTTCTTCCTTGCCTCAATGGAGTAGAATTCAACTGCAAAGTTGAACATTGGAGAGAAATTAAGAGGCATTGTGGGCTGTGTAGTCCGATAATAGAGTAAGGAAATACGAGGCGTGGCGATGGGCGCAAGCTTTTCACCAAGTTATGCCTGCCTCCACATGGGGTGGTGGGAAGAAATGGTTTTACACAGAAATTATTCGGACATTCTCAACAATAATGTAAAATGTTGGTGGCGTTACATTGATGATTTGTTTTTAATATGGGATGGGACTGAGTTGGAGGCGAAAACATTTGTTGACAAGCTAAACACAAATAATATCAATTTGAATTTCACATATGAAATTAGTGCTTCTAAAGTTACTTTTTTAGATGTTGAAATTTATATACATAATGAAAGGATTGAAACTAAAATACATCGTAAACCCACGGCAGTCAACTCAGTCCTCCACGCAACTAGTCTACACGCCAAACATTTGATTCAGAGTATTCCCTACGGAGAAATGATCCGGCTAAAGAGAATCTGTAGCACTAAAGAGGAACTACTAAAAGCTCAGCACAATAGCCGTATAAAGTTCTTACAACGAGGCTATTCTAAAAAATGCGTCGAGGCAGCCATCTCCAAATGTGCCACACTAGATAGAGAATCTCTTCTCAAAATTCATCCTGTCGAATCATCCAAACACACACCTAACTCAGCAGCCACCCACGAAAAAGCCAAATTCCGGATGGTATTGGGTTACAGTAAACAAAGCCCAGAAATCAATAGGATTGTGCAGAGAAGTTGGCCTTTGATTAGAAATGATCCTATCTTAGGCCCTACTTTACCTACAAAACTGTCCATTACAAACAAAAGGGCACCAAATATGCGCGATAAATTAGTGCAAAACAATCCAACGGTGAAACTTAAGGGCAACTGGCTAAGCCAACGTAAGGGCTTTTACAAATGTAGCAATTGCAAAGCCTTCCAATGTGGCATTAACACACTTACTTACAAGACTGCATTCAGCGACTGAGATGTTATCATCAACAAAACACTTTCTTGCAAAACTGAGTATGTAGTCTATATCCTTGAGTGCTCTTGCAAGCTTCAATACGTGGGCAGCACCAAGCTGCAGGGGCATAAAAGGATATTACAACACATTCGAGCAATAACTAACAATGACCCTTCATATCCGGTAGCTCGGCACTTTGCTGAATATCACCATTCAAATCCCAAACTTCTAAAATACTACATAATTGACTGTGTGCCATTTAATAAACGCGGGGGCAACAGAGAAAAGACCCTCAGGCAAATGGAGACTCGATATATTCTAGAACTAGACTCCAAAAGCCCCAATGGCCTCAATGCAACGGAAGACATGTACACCTACCTGTAAAATAATTATAAACAACTAACAGTACATGTCAGCACCCCAATACCAAATGACTTTGTCGCCTTTTATGAACCTCACTATATACAACACATCATGGGCACATAACAGACATTTCTGTTGATTTGCAGTCTACCTCAGTCTTGGTGTACACAGAATCTACATAAGGACGCATTTACGCAATGTTAAGGTAGAAACTAGCAACCTCACGACCCTCAGAAGTCCCCTTCTGGATATTAAAACCCAAATATCCTGTTCTTAACACACACATTAATTTTAGGTCTGATCTTCTAGGTGTCCTTTTAAATCATCAAATTTTTGTCTAAGGCTTTTTTCAATATTTAGGATGATTTGCACCTTTTTGCACATAACTTTCTGCACTATTTTTATCACTTTTATTGTGCACCGGGGGTCAGTTAACATGTTACAAAGTCCTAAAAACACAAGCAATACTCGTTATGATAAAATCCACACATGTAAGGACAAAAAGACACAGACATGGTATTTAAATCATAATTGTGTATTCAATGACATTTGGATTTCAAACAAACCTGCTAATAATATCCATGAGGTTTTATCCATTTCATTGATCTTTTTAAATTGCTCTTTTTTATATAACTGTAATCATGGGCTTTTAAAAAAACTGAAATTATTGGTTTTTAAAAAATACATACGTGTGATAAATGTTATTTATACATATTTATTTATTTATGTATGTATTTATCATATTTTTTAACGAGTTACGTATACTACATGAAATTATGAATTACATCAATATACAGACTGTGGTTTGCCCATGATCTCCACGTGTGGACACGGTATTTTACCGAGATGTTAAATAACCAACCCGTAAGGAAATTTGTATATAGGCACTTAGAGCACTGTCACTTTAAGACAGACCGGAAGTTAAAATCATGCAAAAAAATAAAAAAATGTATATATACCATCAGGTGACTTCATGGCGTGTCATGTGATCAAGGCTCCACAGAGTCGAAACGCGTCATGGCAGGCATACCTTGAGCTAATAAAGAATTATTGTATGCACCGAATTGTGGTCCGTGCTACTTTCTGTGGATCTACAGGCGCTTTCCAGGGCGTAGGCGAAGGAGTGCTTTGGATCTATATATATATATATATATATATTACCTACTGGCGGTCGCCAGTAGGTAGTAATGATTACAACCTATTTTCCATAGGAAAAGCATTTATTGTTTTCCCAATAACTCTGGCGTCGTTTGACGAATCATCGTAAAATTTTCAGAACTGGTGGAGCGCTCCAGTCAGCTCCTGCTTTGAAAGTTTCGGGGTGATTCGCAAAGCGGGGGTCGAGATAAAAGGGGGGTCCCAAAACGTGTTTTCTTCATGTTATTTTCCATAGGAAACTTTAGCACGGCTACAGCCCGAACTGCTGAACGGAATTATACCAAATTTTACTAAAAGGTAGCCCTTGGTTCAGAAAGAGCCCTTTTTGTTGAATAGTGTAAATCCGTTCAGTAGTTCCTGAGAAATTCAAAATATAGAGGTTGGAAAATCAATTTCCCATAGGAAACTTTAGACACAGCTACAGCTCAAACTGCTTAACGGAATTACACCAAATTTGCCAAAAAGGTAGTGCTTGGTTCAGAAAGCGTCCTTTTTTTAAAATGGTGGAAATCCGTTCAGTAGATTTGAGATATTAAAGGAAAAAAATCTTTATATATCTGGGCGGGACCGAACTACATAAGCTCAAGCTTAGTTATAATTGGCTGCCAACACTTCAATCCAGGAAGCGTTAGTAGCCATCTTGGTGCAATGCTTTTAAGCTATCGCCTTGAGACGCAGCGCATGCGCTGTTCACTACACAAACAACACTGCACTGCCCTAAACCCTAAAACACTACCCCTGCATGACCCCTACACTGCCCAGACACCACTGCACTGCCCTAAACCCTAACACACCACCCCCTGCACAACCCCCTACACTGCCCAAACACCACTGCCCTAAACCCTAAAACACCACCTTCTGCACGACCCGCTACACTGCCCGAACACCACTGCACTGCCCTAAACCCTAAAACACCACCCCCTGCACAAACCCCTACGATGCCCGAACACCACCGCACTGCCCTAAACCCTAAAACATTACCCCAGCACGACCCCTACACTGCCCGAATACCACAGCACTGCCCTAAACCCTAAAACACCACCCCCTGCACAATCCCCTACGCTGCCTGAGAACCACTGCACTGCCCTAAGCCCTAAAACACCACTCCCTGCACAACCCCCTACACTGCCCGAAGACCACTGCACTGCCCAAACCCCTAAAACACCACCCCCAGCACGACCCCCTACACTGCCCGAACACACTGCACTGCCCTAAACCCTAAAACACCAACCCCTGAACGACCCCCTGCACTGCCCGAATACCACTGCACTGCCCTAAACCCTGAAATACCACCCCATGCATGACCCCTACACTGCCCAAACACCACTGCACTACCCTAAGCCCTAAAACTCCACACCCAGCACGACCCCCAACACTGCCAAAACACCAATGCACTGCCCTAAACTTTAAAACACCACCCCAGCACGACACCCTACACTGCCTGAACACCACTGCACTGCCCTAAACACTAAAACACCCCCCCAGCATGACCCCTACACTGCCCGAACAGCACTGCACTGCCCAAAACCCTAAAACACTACCCCAGCACGACCCCCTACACAGCCCGAAGACCACTGCAGTACCCTAAACCCCAAAACACCACCACCAGCACGACCCCCTACACTTCCCGAACACCACTGCACTGCCCTCAACCCTAAAACACTACCCCAGCACGACCCCCTACAGTACCCAAAGACCACTGCACTACCCTCAACCATAAAACATGAGCCCCAGCATGACCCCTACACTACCCAAAGACCACTGCACTGCCCTAAACCCTAAAACACCAACCCCAGTATGACCCCTTACACTGCCCAAACACCACTGCACCGCCCTAAACCCTAAAACACTACCCCAGCATGACCCTCTACACTACTCAAAGACCACTGCACTACACTAAACCCTAAAACATGACCCCTTACACTACAAAAACACCACTGCACTACCCTAAACCCTAAAAATCTAACCCCAGCATGAGCCCCTACACTACACAAACACCACTGCACTACCCTACACCCTAAAACACTTCCCCCTACACTACACAAACACCACTGCACTACCCTAAACCCTAAAACACTACGCCAGCAGTATCCCCTCCACCACCCAAACACCACTGCACTACCCTAAACCCTAAAACACTACCCCCAGCACGACCCCTACACTACCCAAACACCACTGCACTACACTAAACCCCATATACACTACCCCAACACGACCCCCTATACTACACAAACACCACTGCAATACCCTAAACCCTAAAACACTCCCCCCAGCACCACCCCCTACACTACCCAAACAGCACTGCACTACCCTAAACCCTAAAACACTACCCCCAGCATGACCCCCTAGACTACCCAAACACCACTGCACTACCCTAAACCCTAAATCTACCCCCAGCACGACCCCCTATACAACCCAAACACCACTGCACTACCTTAAACCCTAAAACACTACCCCCAGCATGACCCCCTACACTACCCGAACACCACTGCACTACCCTAAACCCTAAAACACTACCCCAGCGCAACCCCCTACACTACCTAAACACCACTGCACTTCCCTAAACCCTAAAACACCACCCCCAGCACGGCCCCTTACACTGCCCAAACACAACTGCACTGCCCTAAACCCTAAAACACTACCTCAGCATGACCCCCTACACTACCCAAAGACCACTGCACCACCCTAAACCCTAAAACACGACCCCCAGCACGACCCCCACACTACTCAAAGACCACTGCACTACACTAAACCCTAAAACAACACCCCCTACACTACACAAACACCCCTGCACTACCCTAAACCCTAAAAATCTACCCCCAGCATGAGCTCCTATACTACACAAACACCACTGCACTACCCTACACCCTAAAACACTTCCCCCTACACCACACAAACACCACTGCACTACCATAAACCCTAAAACACTACCCCCAGCATGACCCTCTACACTACCCAAACACCACTGCACTACCCTAAACCGTAAAACACTACCCCAGTAGTACCCTCTAAACTACCCAAACACCACTGCACTACATTAAACCCTAAAACATTACCTCCAGCAGTACCCCCTGCACTACCCAAACACCACTGCACTACCCTAAACCCTAAAACACCAACCCCTGCACGACCCCCTGCACTGACCGAATACCACTGCACTGCCCTAAACCCTAAAACACCACCCCCTGCACAACCCCCTACGCTGCCCGAACACCACTGCACTGCCCAAAACCCTAAAACACCACCCCCTGCACGACCCCCTACACTGCCCGAAGACCACTGCACTGCCCTAAACCCCAAAACACCACCCCCAGCACGACCCCCTACACTGCCCAAACACCACTGCACTGCCCTAAACCCTAAAACACCACCCCCTGCACGACCCCCTGCACTGCCCGAATACCACTGCACTGCCCTAAACCCTAAAATACCACCCTATGCATGACCCCTACACTGCCCAAACACCACTGCACTGCCCTAAGCCCTAAAACTCCACCCCTAGCTCGACCCCGTACACTGCCCGAACACCAATGCACTGCCCTAAACCCTAAAACACCACCCCCTCCACAAACCCCTACGCTGCCCGAACACCAGTGCACTGCCCTAAACCCTAAAACACCAACCCAGCACGATCCCCTACACTGCCCGAACACCACTGCACTGCCCTAAACCCTAAAACACCACCCCCTGCATGACCCCCTGCACTGCCCGAATACCACTGCACTGCCCTAAACCCTAAAACACCACCCCCTGCACAAAGCCCTACGCTGCCCGAACAACACTGCACTGCCCTAAACCCTAAAACACCACCCCCTGCACGACTACACTGCCCGAAGACCACTGCACTGTGCTAAACCCTAAAACACCACCCCCTGCACGACCCCCTGCACTGCCCGAATACCACTGCACTGCCCTAAACCCTAAAATACCACCCTATGCATGACCCCTACACTGCTCAAACACCACTGCACTGCCCTAAACCCTAAAACACTACCCCAGCACGACCCCCTACACTGCCCGATCACCAATGCACTGCCCTAAACCCTAAAACACCACCCCCTGCACGACCCCCTGCACTGACCGAATACCACAGCATGTGCCCTAAACCCTAAAACACCACCCCCTGCACAACCCCCTACGCTGCCCGAGCACCACTGCACTGCCCTAAACCCTAAAACACCACCCCCTGCACAACCCCCTACACTGCCCGAAGACCACTGCACTGCCCTAAACCCTAAAACACCACCCCCAGCACGACCCCCTACACTGCCCGAACACCACTGCACTGCCCTAAACCCTAAAACACTAACCCCTGCACGACCCCCTGCACTGCCCGAATACCACTGTACTTCCCTAAACCCTAAAATACCACCCCATGCATGACCCCTACACTGCCCAAACACCACTGCACTGCCCTAAGCCCTAAAACTCCACCCCCAGCATGACCCCCTACACTGCCCGAACACCAATGCCCTGCCCTAAACTTTAAAACACCACCCCAGCACGACCCCCTACACTGCCCGAACACCACTGCACTGCCCTAAACCCTAAAACGCCACCCCCAGCATGACCCCTACACTGCCCGAACAGCACTGCACTGCCCAAAACCCTAAAACACCACCTCAGCATGACCCCCTACACTGCCCGAAGACCACTGCAGTACGCTAAACCCCAAAACACCACCTCCAGCATGACCCCCTACGATGCCCGAACACCACCGCACTGCCCTAAACCCTAAAACATTACCCCAGCACGACCCCCTATACTGCCCGAATACCACAGCACTGCGCTAAACCCTAAAACACCACCCCCTGCACAAACCCCTACGCTGCCTGAGAACCACTGCACTGCCCTAAACCCTAAAACACCACTCCCTGCACAACCCCCTACACTGCCCGAAGAATACTGCACTGCCCAAACCCCTAAAACACCACCCCCAGCACGACCCCTACACTGCCCGAACACCACTGCCCTGCCCTAAACCCTAAAACACCAACCCCTGAACGACCCCCTGCACTGCCCGAATACCACTGCACTGCCCTAAACCCTGAAATACCTCCCCATGCATGACCCCTACACTGCCCAAACACCACTGCACTACCCCAAGCCCTAAAACTCCACACCCAGCACGACCCCCAACACTGCCAAAACACCAATGCACTGCCCTAAACTTTAAAACACCACCCTAGCACGACACACTACACTGCCCGAACACCACTACACTGCCCTAAACACTAAAACACCACCCCCAGCATGACCCCTACACTGCCCGAACAGCACTGCACTGCCCAAAACCCTAAAACACTACCCCAGCACGACCCCCTACACTGCCCGAAGACCACTGCAGTACCCTAAACCCCAAAACACCACGTCCAGCACGACCCCCTACACTGCCCGAACACCACTGCTCTGTCCTACACCCTAACACACCACCCCAGCACGACCCCCTACACTTCCCGAACACCACTGCACTGCCCTAAACCCTAAAACACTACCCCAGCATGACCCCCTACAGTACCCAAAGACCACTGCACTACCCTCAACCCTAAAACATGAGCCCCAGGATGACCCCTACACTACCCAAAGACCACTGCACTGCCCTAAACCCTAAAACACCAACCCCAGTATGACCCCTTACACTGCCCAAACACCACTGCACCGCCCTAAACCCTAAAACACTACCCCAGCATGACCCTCTACACTACTCAAAGACCACTGCACTACACTAAACCCTAAAACATGACCCCTTACACTACAAAAACACCACTGCACTACCCTAAACCCTAAAAATCTAACCCCAGCATGAGCCCCTACACTACACAATACAACTGCACTACCCTACACCCTAAAACACTTCCCCCTACACTACACAAACACCACTGCACTACCCTAAACCCTAAAACACTACCCCCAGCACGACCCCCTACACTACCCAAACACCACTGCACTACACTAAACCCCATATACACTACCCCAACACGACCCCCTATACTACACAAACACCACTGCACTACCCTAAAGCCTAAAACACTCCCCCCAGCACTACCCCTACACTACCCAAACAGCACTGCACTACCCTAAACCCTAAAACACTACCCCCAGCATGACCCCCTACACTACCCAAACACCACTGCACTACCCTAAACCCTAAATCTACCCCCAGCACGACCCCTATACAACCCAAACACCACTGCACTACCTTAAACCCTAAAACACTACCCCCAGCATGACCACCTACACTACCCGAACACCACTGCACTACCCTAAACCCTAAAACACTACCCCAGCGCAACCCCCTACACTACCTAAACACCACTGCACTTCCCTAAACCCTAAATCTACCCCAGCACAACCCCCTATACTACCCAAACACCACTACACTATCTTAAACACTAAAACACTACCCCAGCACGACCCCCTACACTGCCCGAACACCACTGCTCTGCCCTAAACCCTAAAACACCACCCCCAGCACGACCCCCTACACTACCCAAACATCACTGCACTGCCCTAAACCCTAAAACACCACCCCCAGCATGGCCCCTTACACTGCCCAAACACAACTGCACTGCCCTAAACCCAAAACACTACCTCAGCATGACCCCCTACACTACCCAAAGACCACTGCACCACCCTAAACCCTAAAACACGACCCCCAGCACGACCCCTACACTACTCAAAGACCACTGCACTACACTAAACCCTAAAACATGACTCCCTACACTACACAAACACCCCTGCACTACTCTAAACCCTAAAAATCTACCCCCAGCATGAGCTCCTATACTACACAAACACCACTGCACTACCCTACACCCTAAAACACTTCCCCCTACACCACACAAACACCACTGCACTACCATAAACCCTAAAACACTACCCCCAGCATGACCCCCTACACTACCCAAACACCACAGCACTACCCTAAACCGTAAAACACTACCCCAGCAGTACCCCCTACAGTACCCAAACACCACTGCACTACATTAAACCCTAAAACATTACCTCCAGCAGTACCCCCTACACTACCCAAACACCACTGCACTACCCTAAACCCTAAAACACCAACCCCCTGCACGACCCCCTGCACTGACCGAATACCACTGCACTGCCCTAAACCCTAAAACACCACCCCCTGCACAACCCCCTACGCTGCCCGAACACCACTGCACTGCCCAAAACCCTAAAACACCACCCCCTGCACGACCCCCTACACTGCCCGAAGACCACTGCACTGCCCTAAACCCCAAAACACCACCCCCAGCACGACCCCCTACACTGCCCGAACACCACTGCACTGCCCTAAACCCTAAAACACCACCCCCTGCATGACCCCCTGCACTGCCCGAATACCACTGCACTGCCCTAAACCCTAAAATACCACCCTATGCATGACCCCTACACTGCCCAAACACCACTGCACTGCCCTAAGCCCTAAAACTCCACCCCTAGCACGACCCCGTACACTGCCCGAACACCAATGCACTGCCCTAAACCCTAAAACACCACCCCCTGCACAAACCCCTACGCTGCCCGAACACCAGTGCACTGCCCTAAACCCTAAAACACCACCCCAGCACGACCCCCTACACAGCCCGAACACCACTGCACTGCCCTAAACCCTAAAACGCCACCCCCTGCATGACCCCCTGCACTGCCCGAATACCACTGCACTGCCCTAAACCCTAAAACACCACCCCCTGCACAAAGCCCTACGCTGCCCGAACAACACTGCACTGCCCTAAACCCTAAAACACCACCCCCTGCACGACTACACTGCCCGAACACCACTGCACTGCGCTAAACCCTAAAACACCACCCCCTGCACGACCCCCTGCACTGCCCGAATACCACTGCACTGCCCTAAACCCTAAAATATCCCCCTATGCATGACCCCTACACTGCTCAAACACCACTGCACTGCCCTAAACCCTAAAACACTACCCCAGCATGACCCCCTACACTGCCCGATCACCAATGCACTGCCCTAAACCCTAAAACACCACCCCCTGCACGACCCCCTGCACTGACCAAATACCACAGCATGTGCCCTAAACCCTAAAACACCACCCCCTGCACAACCCCCTATGCTGCCCGAGCACCACTGCACTGCCCTAAACCCTAAAACACCACCCCCTGCACAACCCCCTACACTGCCCGAAGACCACTGCACTGCCCTAAACCCTGCACGACCCCCTACACTGCCCGAACACCACAGCACTGCCCTAAACCCTAAAACACTAACCCCTGCACGACACCCTGCACTGCCCGAATACCACTGTACTTCCCTAAACCCTAAAATACCACCCCATGCATGACCCCTACACTGCCCAAACACCACTGCACTGCCCTAAGCCCTAAAACTCCACCCCCAGCATGACCCCCTACACTGCCCGAACACCAATGCCCTGCCCTAAACATTAAAACACCACCCCAGCACGACCCCCTACACTGCCCGAACACCACTGCACTGCCCTAAACCCTAAAACGCCACCCCCAGCATGACCCCTACACTGCCTGAACAGCACTGCACTGCCCAAAACCCTAAAACACTACCCCAGCACGACCCCCTACACTGCCCGAAGAACACTGCAGTACCCTAAACCCCAAAACACCACCTCCAGCACGACCCCCTACACTGCCCGAACACCACTGCTCTGCCCTAAACCCTAAAACACCACCACCAGCACGACCCCCTACACTTCCCGAACACCACTGCACTGCCCTAAACCCTAAAACACCACCCCCAGCATGACCCCCTACACTACCCGAACACCATTGCACTGCACTAAACCCTAAAACACTACCCCAGCACGACCCCCTACAGTACCCAAATACCACTGCACTACCCTCAACCCTAAAACACCAACCCCAGTACGACCCCTTACACTGCCCAAACACCACTGCACCGCCCTAAACCCTAAAACACTACCCCAGCATGACCCTCTACACTACCCAAAAACCACTGCACTACCCTAAACCCTAAAACACGACCCCCAGCACGACCCCTACACTACACAAACACCACTGCACTACCCTATACCCTAAAACACCCCCCTACACTACACAAGCACCACTGCACTACCCTAAACCCTAAAACACTACCCCCAGCAGTATCCCATCCACCACCCAAATACCACTGCACTACCCTAAACCCTAAAACATTACCCCCAGCACGACCCCCTACACTACCCAAACACCACTGCCCTAGCCTAAACCCTAAAACACTACCCCCAGCACGACCCCCTACACTACCCAAACACCACTGCACTACTCTAAACCCTAAATCTACCCCCAGCACAACCCCCTATACCACCCAAACACCACTGCACTACCCTAAACCCTAAAACACTACCCCCAGCATGACCCCCTACACTACCCGAACACCAATGCACTACCCTAAACCCTAAAACACTACCCCAGCGCAACCCCCTACACTACCTAAACACAACTGCACTACCCTAAAGCGTAAATCTACCCCCAGCGTGACCCCCTACACTACACAAACACCACTGCACTACCCTAAACCTTAAAACACTACCCCAGCACGACCCCCTACACTGCCCGAACACCACTGCTCTGCCCTAAACCCTAAAACACCACCCCCAGCATGACCCTTTACACTACCCGAACACCACTGCACTGCCCTAAACCCTAAAACACTGCCCCAGCATGACCCCCTACACTACCCAAAGACCACTGCACTACCCTAAACCCTAAAACACGACCCCCAGCATGACCCCTACACTACTCAAAGACCACTGCACTACACTAAACCCTAAAACATGACCCCCTACACTACACAAACACCACTGCACTACCCTAAACCCTAAAAATCTACCCCCAGCATGAGCTCCTATACTACACAAACACCACTGCACTACCCTACACCCTAAAACACTTCCCCCTGCACTACACAAATACCACTGCACTACCATGAACCCTAAAACACTACCCCCAGCATGACCCCCTACACTACCCAAACACCACTGCACTACCCTAAACCCTAAAACACTACCCCCAGCACGACCCCCTACACTTCCCGAACACCACTGCACTGCCCTAAACCCTAAAACACCACCCCCAGCATGACCCCCTACACTACCCGAACACCATTGCACTGCACTAAACCCTAAAACACTACCCCAGCACGACCCCCTACAGTACCCAAATACCACTGCACTACCCTCAACCCTAAAACACCAACCCCAGTACGACCCCTTACACTGCCCAAACACCACTGCACCGCCCTAAACCCTAAAACACTACCCCAGCATGACCCTCTACACTACCCAAAAACCACTGCACTACCCTAAACCCTAAAACACGACCCCCAGCACGACCCCTACACTACACAAACACCACTGCACTACCCTATACCCTAAAACACCCCCCTACACTACACAAGCACCACTGCACTACCCTAAACCCTAAAACACTACCCCCAGCAGTATCCCATCCACCACCCAAATACCACTGCACTACCCTAAACCCTAAAACATTACCCCCAGCACGACCCCCTACACTACCCAAACACCACTGCCCTAGCCTAAACCCTAAAACACTACCCCCAGCACGACCCCCTACACTACCCAAACACCACTGCACTACTCTAAACCCTAAATCTACCCCCAGCACAACCCCCTATACCACCCAAACACCACTGCACTACCCTAAACCCTAAAACACTACCCCCAGCATGACCCCCTACACTACCCGAACACCAATGCACTACCCTAAACCCTAAAACACTACCCCAGCGCAACCCCCTACACTACCTAAACACAACTGCACTACCCTAAAGCGTAAATCTACCCCCAGCGTGACCCCCTACACTACACAAACACCACTGCACTACCCTAAACCTTAAAACACTACCCCAGCACGACCCCCTACACTGCCCGAACACCACTGCTCTGCCCTAAACCCTAAAACACCACCCCCAGCATGACCCTTTACACTACCCGAACACCACTGCACTGCCCTAAACCCTAAAACACTGCCCCAGCATGACCCCCTACACTACCCAAAGACCACTGCACTACCCTAAACCCTAAAACACGACCCCCAGCATGACCCCTACACTACTCAAAGACCACTGCACTACACTAAACCCTAAAACATGACCCCCTACACTACACAAACACCACTGCACTACCCTAAACCCTAAAAATCTACCCCCAGCATGAGCTCCTATACTACACAAACACCACTGCACTACCCTACACCCTAAAACACTTCCCCCTGCACTACACAAATACCACTGCACTACCATGAACCCTAAAACACTACCCCCAGCATGACCCCCTACACTACCCAAACACCACTGCACTACCCTAAACCCTAAAACACTACCCCCAGCAGTACCCCCTACTCTACCCAAACACCACTGCACTACCCTAAACCCTAAAACATTACCTCCAGAAGTACCCCCTACACTACCCAAACGCCACTGCACTACCCTAAACCCTAAAACACTACCCCTGCATTATCCCTACACTGCCCAGACACCACTGCACTGCCCTAGACACTAAAACACCACACCCTGCACAACCCCCTACACTGCCCGAACACCACTGCACTGCCCTAAACACTAAGCCACCACTCCCTGCACAAACACCTACGCTGCCCGAACACCACTGCACTACTCTAAACCCTAAAACACTACCCCAGCATGACCCCCTACACTGCCCGAAGAACACTGCTCTGCCCTAAACCTTAAAACACCACCCCCTGCACGACCCCCTACACTACCCGAACACCACTGCACTGCCCTAAACCCTAAAACACCACCACCAGCACGACCCCTTACACTGCCCAAACACCACTGCACTGCCCTAAACCCTAAAACACCACCCCAGCATGACCCTCTATGCTACCCAAAGACCACTGCACTAACCTAAACCCTACAACACGACCCCCAGCATGATCCCTACACTACTCAAAGTCCACTGCATTACACTAAACCCTAAAACATGACCCCCTACACTACAGAAGCACCACTGCAGTACCCTAAACCCTAAAAATCTCCCCCCATCATGAGCCCCTACACTACACAAACACCACTGCACTACCCGACACCCTAAAACACTTCCCCCTACACTACACGAACACCACTGCACTACCCTAAACCCTAAAACACTACCCCCAGCACAACCCCCTACTCTACCCAAACACCACTGCACTACACTAAACCCCATATACACTACCCCCAGCACGACCCCCTACACTACACAAACACCACTGCACTACCCTAAACCCTAAAACACTCCCCCAGCACCACCCCCTACACTACTTAAACAGCACTGCACTACCCTAAACCCTAAAACACTACCCCCAGCATGACCCCCTACACTACCCAAACACCACTGCACTACCCTAAACCCTAAATCTACCCCCAGCACGACCCCTATACTACCCAATCACCACTGCACTACCCTAAACCCTAAAACACTCCCCCCAGCATCACCCCCTACACTATCCAAACAGCACTGCACTACCCTAAACCCTAAAACACTAACCCCAGCACGACCCCCTATACTACCCAAACACCACTGCACTTCCCTAAATCCTAAATCTACCCCCAACACAACCCCCTATACTACCCAAACACCACTGCACTACCCTAAACCCTAAAACACTACCCCAGCATGACCCCCTACACTGCCCGAACACCACTGCTATGCCCTAAACCCTAAAACACCACCCCCAGCACGACCCCCTACACTACCCGAACACCACTGCACTGCCCTAAACCCTAAAACACCACCCCCAGCACGACCCCTTACACTGCCCAAACACCACTGCACTGCCCTAAACCCTAAAACACTACCCCAGCATGACCCCCTATACTACTCAAAGACCACTGCACTACCCTAAACCCTAAAACACGTGCCCCAGCATGACCCCTACACTACTCAAAGACCACTGCACTACACTAAACCCTAAAATATGACCCCCTACACTACACAAACACCACTGCACTACCCTAAACCCTAAAAACTCTACCCCCAGCATGAGCCCCTATACTACACAAACACCACTGCACTACCTTACACCCTAAAACACTTCCCCCTACACTACACAAACACCACTGCACTACCATAAACCCTAAAACACTACCCCCAGCATGACCCCCTACACTACCCAAACACCACTGCACTACTCTAAACCCTAAAACACTATCCCCAGCAGTACCCCTACACTACCCAAACACCACTGCACTACCCGAAAACATTACCTCCAGCAGTACCCCTTACACTACCCAAACACCACTGCACTACCCTAAACCCTAAAACACTACCCCCAGCAGTACCCCCTACACCACACAAACACCACAGCACTACCCTAACCCCTAAAACACTACCCCCAGCACGACCCCCTACACTACCCAAACATCACTGCACTACACTAAACCCCAAATACACTACCCCCAGCACGACCCCTACACTACACAAACAACACTGCACTACACTAAACCCCTAAAACACTCCCCCCAGCACCACCCCCTACTCTACCCAAACAGCACTGCACTACCCTAAACCCTAAAACACTCCCCAGCATCACCCCCTACACTACCCAAACAGCACTGCACTACCCTAAACCCTAAAACACTAACCCCAGCACGACCCCCTATACTACGCAAACACCACTGCACTTCCCTAAACCCTAAATCTACCCCAGCACAACCCCCTATACTACCCAAACACCACTGCACTACCCTAAACCCTAAAACACTACCCCAGCATGACCCCCTACACTGCCCGAACACCACTGCTCTGCCCTAAACCCTAAAACACCACCTCCAGCACGACCCCCTACACTACCCAAACCCCACTGCACTGCCCTAAACCCTAAAACACCACCCCCAGCACAACCCCTTGCACTGCCCAAACATCACTGCACTGCCCTAAACCCTAAAACACTACCCCAGCATGACCCCCTACACTACCCAAAGACCACTGCACTACCCTAAACCCTAAAACACTACCCCCAGCACAACCCCCTACACTACCCAAACACCACTGCAGTACACTAAACCCCATATACACTACCCCCAGCACGACCCCTACACTACACAAACACAACTGCACTACCCTAAACCCTAAAACACTCCCCCCAGCATCACCCCCTACACTACCCAAACAGCACTGCACTACCCTAACCCTAAAACACTTACCCCAGCACGACCCCCTATACTACCCAAACACCGCTGCACTTCCCTAAATCCAAAATCTACCCCCAGCACAACCCCCTATACTACTCAAGCACCACTGCACTACCCTAAACCCTAAACCACTACCCCAGCATGACCCCCTACACTGCCCGAACACCACTGCTCTGCCCTAAACCCTAAAACACCACCCCAGCACCACCCCCTACACTACCCGAACACCACTGCACTGCCCTAAACCCTAAAACACTACCCCAGCATGACCCCTTACACTGCCCAAACACCACTGCACTGCCCTAAACCATAAAACACTACCCCAGCATGACCCCTACACTACACAAACACCACTGCACTACCCTAAACCCTAAAACACTCCCCCCAGCATCACCCCCTACACTACCCAAACAGCACTGCACTACCCTAAACCCTAAAACACTAACCCCAGCACGACCCCCTATACTACCCAAACACCACTGCACTTCCCTAAACCCTAAATCTACCCCAGCTCAACCCCCTATACTACCCAAACACCACTGCACTACCTTAAACCCTAAAACACCACCCCCAGCATGACCCCCTACACTACCCAAACACCACTGCACTACCCTAAACCCTAAAACACCACCCCCAGCACTACCCCTTACACTGCCCAAACACCACTGCACTGCCCTAAACCCTAAAACACTATCCCAGCATGACCCCCTACACTACCCAAAGACCACTGCACTACCCTAAACCCTAAAACATGACCCCCAGCACGACCCCTACACTACCCAAACACTACTGCACTACCCTAAACCCTAAAACACTACCCCCAGCACCACCCCCTACACTACCCAAACACCACTGCACTGCCCTGAACCCTAAAACACTACCCCAGCATGACCCCTTACACTTCCCAAACACCACTGCACTGCCCTAAACCCTAAAACACTACCTCAGCATGACCCCCTACACTACACAAACACCACTGCACTACCCTAAACCCTAAAACACTCCCCCCAGCATCACCCCTACACTACCCAAACAGCACTGCACTACCCTAAACCCTAAAACACTAACCCCAGCACGACCCCCTATACTACCCAAACACCACTGCACTTCCCTAAACCCTAAATCTACCCCAGCACAACCCCCTATACTACCCAAACACCACTGCACTACCCTAAACCCTAAAACACTACCCCAGCATGACCCCCTACACTGCCCGAACACCACTGCTCTGCTCTAAACCCTAAAACACCACCCCCAGCACGACCCCCTACACTACCCGAACACCACTGCACTGCCCTAAACCCTAAAACACCACCCACAGCACGACCCCTTACACTGCCCAAACACCACTGCACTGCCCTAAACCCTAAAACACTACCCCAGCATGACCCCCTACACTACCCAAAGACCACTGCACTACCCTAAACCCTAAAACATGACCCCCAGCACGACCCCTACACTACCCAAACACTACTGCACTACCCTAAACCCTGCAACACTACCCCCAGCAGTACCCCTACACCACCCAAACACCACTGCACTACCCTAAACCCTAAACACTACCCCCAGCACGACCCCCTACACTACCCAAACACCACTGCACTACACTAAACCCCATATACACTACCCCCAGAACGACCCCTACACTACACAAACACCACTGCACTACCCTAAACCCTAAAACACTAACCCCAGCACGACCCCCTATACTACCCAAACACCACTGCACTTCCCTAAACCCTAAATCTACCCCAGCACAACCCCCTATACTACTCAAACACCACTGCACTACCCTAAACCCTAAAACACTACCCCAGCATGACCCCCTACACTGCCCGAACACCACTGCTCTGCCCTAAACCCTAAAACACCACCCCCAGCACGACCCCCCACACTACCCGAACACCACTGCACTGCCCTAAACCCTAAAACACTACCCCAGCATGACCCCCTACACTACCCAAAGACCACTGCACTACACTAAACCCTAAAACATGACCCCCTACACTACACAAACACCACTGCACTACCCTAAACCCTAAAAATCTACCCACAGCATGAGCCCCTATACTACACTAACATCACTGCACTACCCTACACCCTAAAACACTTCCCCCTACACTACACAAACACCACTGCACTGCCCTAAACCCTAAAACACTACCCCAGCATGACCCCCTACACTGCCCGAACACCACTGCTCTGCCCTAAACCCTAAAACACCACCCCCAGCACGACCCCCTACACTACCCGAACACCACTGCACTGCCCTAAACCCTAAAACACTACCCCAGCATGACCCCCTACACTACCCAAAGACCACTGCACTATAATAAACCCTAAAACATGACCCCCTACACTACACAAACACCACTGCACTACCCTAAACCCTAAAAATCTACCCACAGCATGAGCCCCTATACTACACTAACATCACTGCACTACCCTACACCCTAAAACACTTCCCCCTACACTACACAAACACCACTGCACTACCATAAACCCTAAAACACTACCCCCAGCATGACCCCCTACACTACCCAAACACCACTGCACTACCCTAAACCCTAAAACACTACCCCCAGCAGTACCCCCTACACCACCCAAACACCACAGCACTACCCTAAACCCTAAAACACTACCCCCAGCACGACCCCCTACACTACCCAAACACCACTGCACTACACTAAACCCCATATACACTACCCCCAGCACAACCCTACACTACACAAACACCACTGCACTATCCTAAACCCTAAAACACTCCCCCCAGCACCACCCCTACTCTACCCAAACAGCACTGCACTACCCTAAACCCTAAAACACTAACCCCAGCACGACCCCCTATACTACCCAAACACCACTGCACTTCCCTAAACCCTAAATCTACCCCAGCACAACCCCCTATACTACCCAAACACCACTGCACTACCCTAAACCCTAAAACACTACCCCAGCATGACCCCCTACACTGCCCGAACACCACTGCTCTGCTCTAAACCCTAAAACACCACCCCCAGCACGACCCCCTACACTACCCGAACACCACTGCACTGCCCTAAACCCTAAAACACCACCCCCAGCACGACCCCTTACACTGCCCAAACACCACTGCACTGCCCTAAACCCTAAAACACTACCCCAGCATGACCCCCTACACTACCCAAAGACCACTGCACTACCCTAAACCCTAAAACATGACCCCCAGCATGACCCCTACACTACCCAAACACTACTGCACTACCCTAAACCCTGCAACACTACCCCCAGCAGTACCCCTACACCACCCAAACACCACTGCACTACCCTAAACCCTAAACACTACCCCCAGCACGACCCCCTACACTACCCAAACACCACTGCACTACACTAAACCCCATATACACTACCCCCAGAGCGACCCCTACCCTACACAAACACCACTGCACTACCCTAAACCCTAAAACACTAACCCCAGCACGACCCCCTATACTACCCAAACACCACTGCACTTCCCTAAACCCTAAATCTACCCCCAGCACAACCCCCTATACTACTCAAACACCACTGCACTACCCTAAACCCTAAAACACTACCCCAGCATGACCCCTACACTGCCCGAACACCACTGCTCTGCCCTAAACCCTAAAACACCACCCCCAGCACGACCCCCCACACTACCCGAACACCACTGCACTGCCCTAAACCCTAAAACACTACCCCAGCATGACCCCCTACACTACCCAAAGACCACTGCACTACACTAAACCCTAAAACATGACCCCCTACACTACACAAACACCACTGCACTACCCTAAACCCTAAAAATCTACCCACAGCATGAGCCCCTATACTACACTAACATCACTGCACTACCCTACACCCTAAAACACTTCCCCCTACACTACACAAACACCACTGCACTGCCCTAAACCCTAAAACACTACCCCAGCATGACCCCCTACACTGCCCGAACACCACTGCTCTGCCCTAAACCCTAAAACACCACCCCCAGCACGACCCCCTACACGACCCGAACACCACTGCACTGCCCTAAACCCTCAAACACTACCCCAGCATGACCCCCTACACTACCCAAAGACCACTGCACTATACTAAACCCTAAAACATGACCCCCTACACTACACAAACACCACTGCACTACCCTAAACCCTAAAAATCTACCCACAGCATGAGCCCCTATACTACACTAACATCACTGCACTACCCTACACCCTAAAACACTTCCCCCTACACTACACAAACACCACTGCACTACCATAAACCCTAAAACACTACCCCCAGCATGACCCCCTACACTACCCAAACACCACTGCACTACCCTAAACCCTAAAACACTACCCCCAGCAGTACCCCCTACACTATCCAAACACCACTGCACTACCCTAAAACATTACCTCCAGCAGTACCCCCTACACTACCCAAACACCACTGCACTACCCTAAACCCTAAAACACTACCCCCAGCAGTACCCCCTACACCACCCAAACACCACAGCACTACCCTAAACCCTAAAACACTACCCCCAGCACGACCCCCTACACTACCCAAACACCACTGCACTACACTAAACCCCATATACACTACCCCCAGCACAACCCTACACTACACAAACACCACTGCACTATCCTAAACCCTAAAACACTCCCCCCAGCACCACCCCCTACTCTACCCAAACAGCACTGCACAACCCTAATCCCGAAAACACTAACCCCAGCACGACCCCCTACACTACCCAAACACCACTGCACTTCCCTAAACCCTAAATCTACCCCCAGCACAGCCCCCTATACTACCCAAACACCACTGCACTACCCTAAACCCTAAAACACTACCCCCAGCACGACCCTCTACACTTCCCAAACAACACTGCACTACCCTAAACCCTAAAACACTACCCCCAGCACAACCCCCTACACTACCTAAACACCACTGCACTACTCTAAACCCTAAAACACTACCCCAGCACAACCCCCTACACTACCCAAACACCACTTGCTCTACCCTAAACCCTAAACACTACCCCAGTACGACCCCTACACTACACAAAATCCACTGCACTGCCCTAAACCCTAAAACACTAGCCCCAGCACGACCCCCTACACTAGATAAACACCACTGCACTACCCTAAACCCTAAAACACTACCCCCAGCACGACCCGCTACACTACACAAACACCAATGCACTATCCTAAACCCTAAAACACAAACCCCAGCATAACCCCCTACCCTACCACAACATCACTGCACTACCCTAAACCCTAAAACACTGCCCCAGCATGACCCCCTACACTACCCAAAGACCACTGCACTACCCTAAACCCTAAAACACTACCCCCACATGACCACCTACACTACCCAAACACCACTGCACAACCATAAACCCTAAAACACTTCCCCCAGCATGAACCCCTACACTACCCAAACACCACTGCACTACCCTAAACCCTAAAACACTACCCCCAGCAGTACCCCCTACACTATCCAAACACCACTGCACTATCCTAAAACATTACCTCCAGCAGTACCCCCTACACTACCCAAACACCACTGCACTACCCTAAACCCTAAAACACTACCCCCAGCAATACCCCGTATACCACCCAAACACCACAGCACTACCCTAAACCCTAAAACACTACCCCCAGCACGACCCCCTACACTACCCAAACACCACTGCACTACACTAAGCCCCATATACACTACCCCAGCACAACCCTACACTACACAAACACCACTGCACTATCCTAAACCCTAAAACACTCCCCCCAGCACCACCCCCTACTCTACCCAAACAGCACTGCACAACCCTAATCCCGAAAACACTAACCCCAGCACGACCCCCTACACTACCCAAACACCACTGCACTTCCCTAAACCCTAAATCTACCCCCAGCACAACCCCCTATACTACCCAAACACCACTGCACTACCCTAAACCCTAAAACACTACCCCCAGCAGGACCCTCTACACTTCCCAAACAACACTGCACTACCCTAAACCCTAAAACACTACCCCCAGCACAACCCCCTACACTACCTAAACACCACTGCACTACTCTAAACCCTAAAACACTACCCCAGCACAACCCCCTACACTACCCAAACACCACTTGCTCTACCCTAAACCCTAAACACTACCCCAGTACGACCCCTACACTACACAAAATCCACTGCACTGCCCTAAACCCTAAAACACTAGCCCCAGCACGACCGCCTACACTAGATAAACACCACTGCACTGCCCTAAACCCTAAAACACTACCCCCAGCACGACCCCCTACACTACCCAAACACCACTGCACTACCCTAAACCCTAAAACACAAACCCCAGCATAACCCCCTACCCTACCAAAACATCACTGCACTACCCTAAACCCTAAAACACTGCCCCAGCATGACCCCATACACTACCCAAAGACCACTGCACTACCCTAAACCCTAAAACACTACCCCCACATGACCACCTACACTACCCAAACACCACTGCACAACCATAAACCCTAAAACACTTCCCCCAGCATGAACCCCTACACTTCCCAAAGACCACTGCACTACACTAAACCCTAAAACACTACCCCCACATGACCCCTATACTTCCCAAAGACCGCTGCACTAGCCTAAACCCTGAAATACTACCCCCTACACTACCCAAACACCGCTGCACTACACTAAACCCTAAAACACTATCCCCAGCACAACTACACTACACTACCCTAAAACCTAAAACACTACCCCAAACCCTAAAACACTACCCCAGCATGACCCCCTACACTACCCAAACACCACTGCACTGCCCTAAAATCTAAAACACTATCCCCATTACGACTCCCTACACTACCCAAACACTACTGCACTACCCTAAACCCTAAAACACTCCCCCAGCACAACTCCCTACACTACCCAAACACCACTGCACTATCCTAAACCCTAAATCTACCCCCAGCACTACCCCTTAACTACCCAAACACTACTGCACTACCCTAAACCCTAAATCTACCCTCATCATGACCCCTACACTACCCAAACACCACTGCACTACCCTAAACCCTAGAAAACTACCCCAGCACAACCCCCTACACTACCCAAACACCACTGCACTACCCTAAACCCTAAAACACTACCCCAGCATGACCCCTACACTGGCCAAACACCACTGCACTACCCTAAACCCTAAAACACTACCCCAGCACAACCCCCTACACTACACAAACACCACTGCACTGCCCTAAAGCCTAAAACACTACCCCCAGCATGACCCCCTTCACTAAAAACACCATTGCTTTACCCTAAACTCTAAAACACTACCACCAACACGACCCCCTACACTACACAAACACCACTGCACTACCCTAAACCCTATAACACTACCCCAGCACGTCCCCTACACTACCCAAACACCACTGCACTACCATAAACCCTAGAAAAGTAACCAGCACCCCATTCCCAATCCCCCTTACCTCTCACTCCTTGTAGTTCCTTTCTGCTCGTGGTTCCTGCATCATGTCATCTCTGAGGGGCGGTGCACGTCGTTGTGAGTAAACGTAACAGCCTCTGTTTCCGTACAACGACGTGGATCATCTAAATTTTGTTAGAACTCATGGTCATTTACCATACATACCTTTACAACAAAATTCGTTGTAAAGGCATGCTTGGTAAATGACCATGCGTTCTAAAAAAATGCGTTGTAATGACTTCGCGATGTACAACGCATGCGTGGTAATCCATGCGTTGTAATGGTACAGCGAAGTAAAAAAGTCATTGTAATGGCTGTTTACCGATCAAAGCTGGCCCCTGTTCTTCAGTGAGTCATTTATTTGATAAATTAGCAGGAAGGAATGTGTTTTTTTTACCAAAAAGTGCATTCCCGGGTGTTGTATTGTGAAAGTGTCCGCGTGGCCTGGTTTCACTTCTGGGGAGAGAGTGGAAGAGTCTGTTTGGATCTAAAGGGGTTCTGCTGTTGGACAAGCCGGCACTACGCGTCATCAGAAAACACAGCTAAAGGAAAGCGGTGTCCCCGAAGTGTGGAGCAGTGTCATGAGAGGTCAACAAGTGTGCGCTCCACCGCAGTATGACCTTACCGCGTGACCCATGTGCCGCCTCCAGTGTATGGAAGGCAGAAGTGGCATCCATCGCAGGTCCTCTTGTAGCACTAATTCTACATTTTAGACCTAAGGGATTTTAACCTTGTTGTTCCTGCCAGATCCAAAGAGAAGATCGTGTGTTATTTGTATTTGTAATTGAACTTATACCGCGCAACTATCACCCAACGGGTATCTTGGCGCTCGGACTGTGATGGAGAAAAACTTCTGAACTAACAAAGTGTGTAGCAGCAGTGACAGAAAGAACGAAGGAAGATAGAAAGCGGATACCGATCGAGGAAATGGGAGATTAGGAGGCCATATGCCCTCCCCTGGGAAAGAGCCAAGTCTTCAAACTTCGCCTGAAATCCATCAAGGAGTTAGCCTGTCTAATATTCAGGGGGAGTTCATTCCAAAGTCGCGGGGCCACTATACTAAAGGCCCTACCTCCCATCCTGGCCTTCTTGATCCTACCAGTGTTTAGCAAGAAGGCATTTGATGAACGGAGAGTCCTTTGAGGCTTGTACCAGGATATTTTCTCCTGTAGAGTGATAGGGCCAAGACCGTGTGCCGCTCTGTAGACAATGCACAGGGATTTAAATTTAGCCCTTTCCACCATGGGAAGCCAATGAAGTTCTTGAAGTGCCAGCGTGGTTGAGGAGCCACGTTTCCTATTCAGCGCCAGTTTGGCTGCCATAGACTGGACCCTCTGCAAACTCTGATAGATGTAAAGAGGAGCTCCTAGATACAGAGAGTTGCAGTAGTCCAGCCTACTTAAGATGATACTACGAATCACCACAGGTCTTTTCTCCACAGGCAGGAGAGGTAGAATCTTCCGTAGGGCTTTCATGAGAGCACAGCACACCCCCACTGTTTTTTTAGCTTGAGTGGCCATCTGTAGATCATTGTCAAACATGACCCCCAGATTCCGCACCGTTGTCACTGGAACAGTGGGTTCCCCATCTGGGGCCATTCTGAACTCAAAAGGCAAGTCTCTTACTCCCGCTGGGGGGCAGTAGAGCACCTCATTTTGCCTCCGTTGAATTGCAGTGAGTTAGCCCTGAGCCAGTCCGAGGTCTGACGCATACACTTTTGGAAATCTTCCATATTCAAAGCTCCTTTGCCCTCCAGTGAGAACACTAGTTGGGTATCGTCCGCGTAGTTAATAAGATCGATCCCATACGCTTTGATAATAGAAATTAATGGCTGCAAATAAATGTTGAAGAGGATCGGGCTGATAGCCGATCCCTGAGGAACCCCATGTTCCATCAAGGTCTTACCGGAGGTAAAAGGGGGCAAAGAGACCACCTGTTGTCTCCCTGTGAGATAGGATTGTATCCATCTCAAGGCACATCCCTTCACTCCCAAATACTCCAGCCTATTCAACAGAATTTGGTGGTTTACCGTATCGAATGCGGCTGACATGTCCAAAACTGACGAAAGGCCTCTGTCAGCCCGCATCCGAAGGTTATCCAGCACCGTGACCAGGGCTGTCTCCGTTCCGTGACCTGGTCTAAAGCCAAACTGGCTCTTATCCAGGAGATGGAACTCCTCCAGATACCCAGAAAGAGATCTGCTCACTACCTTTTCAATAATCTTTATAGGAAAAGGCAGCAGAGAGATGGGTCTGAAACTAGCAGGATCTCCTGGGTCCAGAGAGGGCTTCTTTAGCAGTGGTCTAACTACTGCCAGCTTCCAGGTTTCAGGCACCACCCCTTCCTCCAAAGATTGGCAACATATCTGCCACAGCCGAGGGAACAGAGCCGACGCATGCTCTTTCAAGATCTTATTGGGTAGGGGGTCTAATGGAGACCCGGACCTCACATTCTGTGCATAGTTGTTAAACAACTCATTAGTGAGAGGTATAAAATGCTCCAGTGAGGTTGCCATCCCTCGTTCTTCCTGAGACATGTGTCCATTATCATTTAGAGGAGAGGGGCTGCACATATTTAACCCCCCTACAATTTTTGCGATTTTCTCCTCGAAATGAGATGCGATTCTGTCGCATAGCGCCTGTGACGTGACCACTTTATTTCCCACACTAGTGGGATTAGAGAGGTCTCTAATGATCTTAAAAAGGGCTCTGGTGCTATTTGGTGCTGACAGAATGGAGTTGATGAAAAAGTCCGTCTTGGCCTTAGCCATTAACTCTTTATACTGAGCTTGTACCCTTTTATAGGCCACTTTATCCTGCTCAGCCTAAAGCCTGCGCCATTTCCTTTCCGCCTGTCGACAGGATCTACGTTTTATGCTCAGCTCTTCAGTGTACCATGGTGCAGAATGTTTTAGTCTGGCCTTCAGGTGTTTCAGAGGAACATGCTGATCTAGTACACCGAGGATATAATTCTGATACAGACGATAATTCACGGCCACTGACTCATGCGGATCAAAAGGAGGCAAATTTTGAAAAAGTGGCTCAGCCCTGCTCCTCATGAGTTTTGCCCATTCTCTCCCCATACGATGAGTAACAGGTGGGGGTCTAGTGGTTTTTCCATCAGGTATACAGATCAGAAACTGGATCAGCGAATGATCGGTCCAAGTCTGGGGTAGAATATTAACCACCTCAGTTTCGTTGAGATCAGCAAACAGGAGATCCAGAATGTGCCCTCCTTGATGGGTAGGTTGCTGGACCAACTGATGCAGGCTAAGACTCTCACAGGTTTCCATGAGATCTCTTAGGTGGCCATCTAAGGCACCATTCTCCCACATGTTGAAATCCCCCAGGAGCAACATTCTTGAGTGAGTCAGTGACTGGGCCGCAATAACATCCAGGAGCGCTTGGTACTGTGTGTTGGAACTTGGGGGTCTGTAGCAGACCATCCCTGTAAGGAGCCTCCCTCTCTGTTCTTGTAGGGAGAAACCCAGTAGCTCGATACCCGCCACCTCATCAACCTCAAACGGGGCAAAGCCCCAGATATCCTTAAACATCACCCCGACCCCTCCACCCCGTCCAGTAACTCTGGGCTTGTGAAAGATCTTATAGCCCTCCGGGCAAGCAAGCCCTAGTTCTACCGAGGAGTCGTTACTGCACCATGTCTCCGTGAGGAATAACACATCCAAGTGCAGATCTTCCACCATATTAAAGACTTCCTGATGATGTTTTGCCAAGGACCTGCAGTTAATCAGGCCACACTTAAGGACCAGGCTGGTCTGTGGCGTCACAGTAACTTTCTTCCCCCCACTAACCTTGTTCCTTATGACTAATAGTTGCTCCCTAGTATATTTAACTGATCTTACCCCGATTCCCGCATCGTGGCTGGTGCTGGGTGCAACCGAGGCGCGGACGGGCGCAGACGGGCTTGCCTCTGGCGCGCCAATGGCGCGCCCGCTGCGCGCGCGCGCTGCGCGCTTGCATGGCCCCTCCTAAATAGAGGGTCTGCTGTGTCGAATGAACCACTAGAGCGTCAACAAAAATGGCGGCGCTGAGGTGGCACCCGGAAGTGAGGACAATAATTTCTCAGCCGAACGTTGCCGGTGCTCTATCCCTCGCAAACGCGAGAGTGAATCAGATTTTTAAAGTGCGGGTAAGTGCATATATTTTAAAATTCTGTAACAGTCTTCAAGCTGCACACAGTTCATAATTCATTAAAAACTTCTCCCAACCCCGATAAAAGCCCCACAGATAGTGCAATACAGAGATCGCAAGCGCGCTCTCTTATCAGCCCAATCAATCCGTATCACAGCGCAACACACATTAGTTAAAAGCAGTCTTAGGACTGCGCGCTTGCATGGCCCCTCCTAAATAGAGGGTCTGCTGTGTCGAATGAACCACTAGAGCGTCAACAAAAATGGCGGCGCTGAGGTGGCACCCGGAAGTGAGGACAATAATTTCTCAGCCGAATGTTGCCGGTGCTCTATCCCTCGCAAACGCGAGAGTGAATCAGATTTTTAAAATGCGGGTAAGTGCATATATTTTAAAATTCTGTAACAGTCTTCAAGCTGCACACAGTTCACACAGTTCATAATTCATTAAAAACTTCTCCGGAGGCGGTGGGACAGTGAGGAATCCATAGGCAGATACTGTATCCACCAGTAAAAGCGTTACCAAAGGTAAGTAACTTGCTCTTCTGATGGATACTTGTGCCTGTGGATTCCTCACATTTTGAACAGAATCCTCAAGCCGTACTTACCCGGAGGAGGGTGTCCACCTGACTAGACCAAAAAATCTTGCAAAACAGATTGAGCAAAATGGCCATCCCTCCTAACCTCAGAATCCTATACTAATCGAATAATTTTTAGTCGAAATTATATTGAAAATAATACTTTAAAAATACTTTTATTAATACATTTAGACAAACACTTAAAGGAAAACTTTATTTATAATTAATTTAAAGTTATTTCATACTTTACAAATTATGCCGAAGTCGCGACCCCAGCACGACTTTTCAAGTCAAGTCAAGTTCCACTTTATTCGATTAATTAAAATCATAAAAGCATTCTACAACAAATACCAAAGAATTCATCTAAAACAGTATTAAACAATTCATAAATTTAAAAAACAGAATAAAAAGGCATTATTTGCTTAAAATACATTACAAATGCACTCAAATATGCGATAAAGATGGATACAAATTTCTATTGTTCTTCCAATCTTAGCCTTAGTCTCTTGCATCTAACAGATGCGGCCAAAAAACTAGCAGTACAGTACATAATTAATGGAGAAAGCAACATCTGTAAATATAACAATGCAGGCTTATACTGGATAAAACCCAGGTCCTTCAAAATAGATTTTAAATATCTAATACGAGGTTCATGATAGAAGGAACAAAAAAACAAAAAGTGGGCATTATCCTGAATAGAGAAACCATCGCATTTGAATGGAGACGATTCCTCAAGCTTGCACCAGTCTTTCTCATCCCACAGTACCGTATAAGTTTGATTAAACCGAAATTTGGATAAAAGCCATCTATGAAAAGGGTTGGTTACCGTTATTAAATAAGGAGCCAGCACACAAGATGGAGTTATCAGAACATGGGCCCTCACAGAGGGTTTACATAGATCGTGAGCTTCGCGCTCGGCCATGCGTATTCTCAGAAAATTTGTTTTCACCCACGGCAGGTCAGCTCTACACAGGGCTTCCGGTCTACTAAAGATTTCAGGGCGTCCCAGAAGTGCTGTCGTAGTTTCAATGTAAGACAGCCACTGAATATCCCTCCTGTGATCAAGTTGGAGACAATCTTTGATGATCCGATGATTAAGGCTAAGGTTTGGGTTAAGCCAAAGCTTTATCCACATCAAGAGTGGAGCTAGATTGATTATGTCTAGGATGTAGCCCATCCCCAACTCAAGGTGTACTGAGTAGGTAGCAGTTGACTGGGGTAGACCCAGCAATGAGCGAAGAAATTTATTTTCCTCAGTCTGGATATCTTTAGAATTAACGTAACCCCAGACAGCTGCACCATATCTAGCAATTGCGATAGTCTTAGCTTTATAGACGGCCATAATAGCCTCCATAGGTTTCCCCCCCAATCTCTTAGCAAAACCCAAAATTGCAGCATATGAACTTCTAACCGCATTCATTTTAGATGTTAGCTGCGGTGTCCAGGTTCCCCTTTGGTCAAAAATCACACCCAAGTAGGTAAAGACTTTGACACTAGTAATCACCTCTCCATCACAAAAAAAGGTTTTTTCTTTACGCTTACCACATCCTACTGACATGGTATGTGATTTGCTTTTGTTGATCACCAGGTCGAGACTAGTCATAAAATTGCCAAAGGCGTCAAGTAGCTTTTGTAGGGCAACTGGGGTCCTAGCTATAAGTACCGCGTCATCGGCATAGAGGAGCACCGGAATTGGTGCACCCCCCATGCTCGGGAAATCCTTTGTGGCAGACGTTAGGTAGCCCTCCAAAGAGTTCACGTAAAGCGTGAACAACATTGGCGCCAGGATGCATCCCTGGCGGACCCCTCTAGTGGATCTGAAACTCTCGGTACACTTTCCGTCGGTGGTCATTCTGATGCGGGCCCTCAGATCTTTGTGGAGCTCCACCAGAAAGTGTACCAAGGGACTGTCGAGGCCCATCTCCAGCAGCATTGCCCACAGCTTAGATCTATTAACAAGATCAAAAGCTGTGGACAGGTCCATGAAACCAAGGAATAAGCTGCCCCCTTTTGCTCTCGTGTATTTGGACAGTATGAGGTGGAGATTGAGGCATTGGTCCTCAGTACTCCTCCCTGACCTAAAGCCAAATTGTGCCTCGGACAAGATGTTATTCCCCTTAGCCCACGCAGAAATCCTCGCCAGGACAGCCTTACCTAAAATTTTTACCGAGGAGTCCAAAAGCGATATTGGTCTATAGCATTTTGGGTCTCCTCTCTGCCCTTTTTTGAATATTGGGACGATTGTAGCTAAGGACCAGGACTGAGGGAAACCCACTATTGCAGCAGCGTTAAAAACTCTAGTTAAAATATTTGCCCAAAACAGCGGATTTGCCCTGAACATGTCCGCTGGCACTCCATCGGGGCCCGGGGCCTTGCGACCTGCTGTCTCCTCTATGGCTCTAAGTACCTCACTGGTTTCAAATCTCACAGGCTCCATGGGGCTCTCATGTGCTGAGTTTTGAACACCTGTAAGTAATGGGGAATTTATTATTGTCCAAAACTCAGCGCTATTTTTTAGAGTGGCTTTATCCCTTAAGTCCTCCCAAGCTTTGCTTTTTAATTCATTTTTACGCAAAGTAGTGGCCGTGTTATAATCCTTTCTTAATCGCGCCACAAGCTCCTTATCCCTTGGGCGAATATTGAGGGCTATTTTAAGGCGGTTATGAGCTTTACTGCAATTTTTATCAAACCAGCCTTTAGCCGGCTTTTGTTTGGCCCCCTGCCCTTTGGCTGAGAGACTGCTAGACACAAACCGGCAAATATCTTCAAAGGAAGATATAATATCATTGTGCCCAGCTGACGGAGTGGCACACACAATTAACTCTTCCGCGACTGAGTTGGATAAAGTTAAGAAAAATTTTTCCGGTACAACCGTCTCCCATTTAAGTCTTCTCCCCTGATCTTTTTCCTTTACAGGCAATATAGTCCGATGGAGAACAACAGATTTCGACAAGAAAGCACTATTTGTTAACACCAATCCAACAGGATTATGATCACTCATAGGCATAGCAATTGCATTATATGAAATCACATAATTAAGAAAATATCTCGAGACAAAAATAAAATCAATTATCAAATCGCTAGCCCTTCCCGTGTAGGTGGCAACCCGAGTACTATTGTCATAAAATTCAGGTTCAAATAGCTCATTTTCCTGCAGTACATGTTCAAGTGCCCGACCCTTCTGTGTGTGTTCTAAATGAGGGGGGGACACGCTGTCTGGCCCGTCTGATTCCACCATAACACAATGTGAGCACAAATGAACATTAAAATCACCCATTAAAATGAATCGATACAGAGTGGAATGCTTGTCTCCGTAGAGAATTAAAAAATCAGATAACCAATTAAAATGCATGGATTCTGGATTGCTATTAGGAGCACTATAACAGTTAACCAAAAGTAGTTTACCACCATCCTCTAAAGTTAACTCCAGAATAATAAAATTCTTGGAGGCGCAGTCTATCGGGATCAATTTGCCTTTTAAATTCCCCGAAACCAGCATCATGAGACCTCCTTTGTTCCGTCCGGCAGGAGAAGGCAAAGCAGGGACAAAGAAGGATGTGAAGCCATCTATCCAGTAATCACACTCCAAGTCCCAAGTCTCTTGCAAGGCGATAACATCGTAACGCTTTACAAAGTTTTCCCAATTGGGGTCTCCCTTCTTAGCCCGCAACCCAGCAATGTTCCAAGATAACAGTCTAACCGTGTCCCCATTGTCAATAATAATCTCTGGTGAACTGTTCTTGACCGCCTCAGAAGAAGGTACAAGGACCGCTGGTGTGGGGGTTGCTACGGCGGCGTCCTCTGTACCCTCTCCCTCACCCCGTCAATCACAGAGGTCGAGGCCTGAGAGCACATTAAATCTGTTATATGTTGTAATGGGGGGACCAAATGTACTAGGGTTATCACGGCCCTGCAACGAACTTTGATGAGCCCAACTTGACCCTACCGGGGTGAATGGATTTGATCTTAGTCTGGGCAAGGAGGGAAAATTGGCCTGGTTGTAGAAATACCCAAGCGGACGAACTCGGATACTGTTACTGTCCTCCAACAGGGATGCTGCCCGTAGGAGGACTGTGGCCACATGTTGTGGGTATTTAAAGTTCACAACCACGCAATCCCCTCTACATGATTTCCTTGATGGGCCAATCCAGTTCACTCTCCTCGTCGTAATAATATCTCCAGCATGTTTAGAAGGGAAACCACATTTAGCACCTAACCAGGCCACCACTTTGTTTTTAAGCGAATCATGCGCTTCCTCTTGCGGCTCAGAATTACCTGAGCAAAACGACGGAACATTTGCAAGTACGATGACATAAGGGGCGCAATCCGGGGGCAAATTAATAGTATTGATGCGCCTACATTGTGCAGCATTAGTGTTATATAAGGGGCCAGGTCTCTGGAAGCCCCTAACCTGATCAGCATCCAAGTCTACTGGTGGGGGATGGATGGCTGGGGGAACAGTAGGGTTGTTAACCGGGCAACTAGCCGGAGGGATCGAGGAAGGTGGGTTGGGGGCTTTTGTGGCACTTTTTCCCATGACTTCGGGGCTTGCTAAACTAATTTGAGGGGGTAAGGGATTCACCTGAGAAAGTTTAGCCAACTGTTGGTCCAAAAGACCTCCTAGTCTTTTAAGCTCCGCATTTGCGGTGTCCAATTTGACTGTAAGACAGTCAATGGAAGCCTTAAGTTTTAGGTCAACAGCCGCCTCTATACGTTTAATTAGCAAACCAAACTGCTCTGGGCTCAGTGTAATACTGGGTTCCTTTATGATCTCTGCATTTGGTTTGGATTTGGGGGAGATGTAGCTATCCGGCAGGTGATTTTCCCCTCTTCTCCTGTGGGCGGTCTTACCCCCCCTCTTGCTTTGCTGCCTTCTGCATGATCTAAAGGGTCTCTTTCCCCTAATATCTTCCAATACTTCTGCCTCTTCCTCAAAGTCAGAGCATAACGTATCATTCATTGTAGGGTCCATGATTACAGTATCAGGCTCCCGGTGGATGGAAGCTACTATAGTACTTATTGGCTCGGTAGCGTTTTGTTCGCCTAACGTGCAGTCCACGCTTCTTTCGCCTTCTTGGGAATCCTCCAGTGTAGCAGCTCTAGCTGGAGGGAGGGCGTAATCTAGAGCGTCTGCTTTACCCAAAGAAGCCCTTCTATCATCGTTGATTTTTGTCACCATTTTAACGAGGAAATTATTCATGGAACCAGCCCCCGTGACCACCTTGTTTTTCTTAGAGCCAGACATAATAGGATATGGGCCGAGATTAAATGTCAGCTATAACTACTGACTTGCTGCCTGCAAGGTCTCACAGCCTTAGACCCAGGCTACTCCAGGTAATAATGCGCGGATTAACTCTCACGGGATCTTGGAACAGTTAATATCTCTACTCTTGCATGACAGTTGTCAGAGACCAAAAAGTCACGAGCAGGCTCACAGATGTTACGAGATCCAAATTTCAGCCAATATACACTATCACTAACCGACTCCACAGCAACACTCATGGAGCAAGAATATGGGAAACAACAGCAGTACCTGATATGGGGCAGATGTCCTGATGTCCGAAGTCAGAGGGATGGCCCAGCCCTGCCTCCTTCTGCCCCTGACGGCCACAGACGGTCCGCCCTTTGCCCGGGCTTAGCCCGGCGCGGTCCCGCGCGCGACCCGCGAAGCGGGTCTGCCCGGTCTCTTGAAGCGTCACCTGGCGCTCACAGCGCGTCAGCTGTACGCGCCGCCGCTGGGGCTGCCGGGAGATTGAGTCCCGGGGCGGCGACGCGGTGGTTATGCTCCTCTGCTGCTCGTTGGCCCCCAAAAATGACTCCTGGCGGTGGCGGCGTAAAGCGGGTAAGTATTCCTGCTCTCCCCCCTGCTCCGCCGGTCTGCCCGGTCTCTTGAAGCGTCACCTGGCGCTCACAGCGCGTCAGCTGTACGCGCCGCCGCTGGGGCTGCCGGGAGATTGAGTCCCGGGGCGGCGACGCGGTGGTTATGCTCCTCTGCTGCTCGTTGGCCCCCAAAAATGACTCCTGGCGGTGGCGGCGTAAAGCGGGTAAGTATTCCTGCTCTCCCCCTGACTTTTCAAAATGGCTACCGGAATGCGAGCAGCCATCGTGTAGGATGCGTGAAGGGTGCGCGACTTCTGTATATTATAAAAAAAATTAATGAAAATAGTTTTCCTAACTAAAAATGATGCACCATTTTTTAAAATATATATATGTATATATATATATATTCAATGAAAAAACCATAGGTTTCAGGCCTGATATAGTTAGGAATTAGCATTTAAAAACCCTTAGAAATTCACTGAAAAAACAATAGGTTTTAGGGGTGTTATAGTTAGCTGGACATTTCACTCGAACAAAACCATTGAAATTCCTCCGATATAGTTAGTTGTACTAACTGCATCTTGCGTGCCCGCCATCCACTGCTGATGATGTCACATATTACATCATTCATGACATGGTCAGTGGCATCACTGATGTCATCTCAAATGACTGATGACATCACTGATGACATCATCCAGTGAATGTGGTTTGGTTCGTTATTTAAATATGTATTATATATATATAGCAATTTGCATTGAAGAATGAGTGGATATATAAATATAAATACCTGGATGGAGGATTTAGTATTGACTGTTTACTTGACTAATTTATAGTGTCTCACTAAATATATTGGATAGTGACTAAACTGTGTGAATATCTGTATCACTTTGTAAGTTGTTGTGTAAACTGCTGCACCAGTTGGTTACTAGCTACGTGAAAGTCTATATTATTTATTGATTAGTTAACTGAGTATTTGTATGGGAGAGTGAATGTGTGGTTCGGTGGGGGGGGGTGTGACTGCCCAAAGATGTGTGAATAGTTGATTCAGTAGGTATATGAAGTTAAAAAAAACTACATGTTATAACAGTTGTTTGGGTGAGTGAATATCTTTATGGGTGTGGTGATGAGCAAATACATATCTCAATGGTACATGTCCAACAAACTAGGAAAATAAAAGCCAGTGTATGAGTCAGTTGTCGTATATAAATAAGTATATATATATGACTCAGTGATTGTATGAGTGACTCTATGGATAACTGGATACTTGTAATAGTGTTTTTATAACACACTAAGTATGATTTATTATCTATATAAATAGATGAAGTGGTGTTTTTATAAGTGTATAGGTAAGTAAAAGTAAGTATGATCCATTGTTTGCATAAGTGAGTAGGATGACTTCATAAGTGATTAGAATGTGTGCTGTTGTGTAATGTCGATATAGGTGTATAAGTGATAGTGTTCTATTGATCATTGACAGCATGTATGAGTGAATCTATAGGTAAGTGATTAGATGTGTGCATAGATCTAGGAATCACTGAATGGGTGTTTAGAAACTTGTATTGGTGTGTCAATGGTTTTAAATCTGGCACTATTTTACAGTGACTGATGAAAGGTTATACTAGTGTATGATGAGGTGTATCTGATTGTCACGTGGATGATGCCATCAGTGATGTCATCAGTGATGTCATTTGAGATGTCATCAGTGATGTCACTGACCATGTCATGAATGATGTAATATGTGACATCATCAGCAGTGGATTGCGGGCGCGCGAGATGTAGTTAGTACAACTAACTATATCGGAGGAATTTCAATGGTTTTGTTCGAGTGAAATATCCAGCTCACTATAACACCCCTAAAACCTATTGTTTTTTCAGTGAATTACTAAGGTTTTTAAATGCTAATTCCTAACTATATCAGGCCTGAAACCTATGGTTTTTTCATTGAATTTCAAAGGTTTTTTAAATGCTAATTCCTAACTATATCAGGCCTGAAACCTATGGTTTTTTCAGTGAATTTCAAAGGTTTTTTAAATGCTGATTCCTAACTGTATCAGGCCTGAAACCTATGGTTTTTTCAGTGAATTTCAAAGGTTTTGTAAATGACAATTTTTCATGTATTAATTGTTATACTGATGTTTTTGATACTGATTTACTACATTTTTTAAACTATTTATTTTTAGATTTTTTTTATTACATTATTATTACATTATACATTACAATACAAAATATACTTTCTCAGAATGAATTACTTTAGTTTAAATACTTGGCAAATAGGCAACAGACTTTTAAGTACAGTAGTTACAGTTGTTGCAATGGCCAACACAATTTAAACACAAAGCAACATTGAGCTCAATGTGAATTTCTAGTTAAATGCAATTAGATACTTTATGGATTACTTTTCTAACCACAGGACTGGATCCTAGATTTAGTCCTTGGACATCTCCTGTAAACAGCTGAGTAAAAGCGTTTTGGTTACAGTAGTTATTTTTAAGGAATATTATTGTATTTTAAAAGTTGACACTTAGAAATTTTTTCACATAGAATCACCAATGTTATCCTATGGCAGAAAATTCACTTAGCAGGTAAGTAGTGTTATCGTTACTTTTTCTTACTCAGTGGTGGATCCTGGATCCAGCCCTGGCCAACCTCCTGTAAACAGTTGAAAGAATGTGTTTAAGTCATACAGACGATTTTTTAGGAATATTTTTAGTTTGTGAAAATAGACACTTAGAAACTTTTCTGCTGAAAACCACACAATGGATTCCTATGGAAGGAAATACAAGTTACTGGTAAGTACGCTTAAAATTACTTTTCAGGGTCAGTGCTGGGCTAAAATATGCAGCACTGGGTTCTCTCCTGATTACAGGTGCGTAAATCGGAATTCGTAGTTCGGCTGATTTTAGAGGAATATTTGTACGTTTCATAAATGAACACTTAGAAAATTTTCTGCTGAAAACCACACAATGGATTCCTATGGAAGGAAATACAAGTTACTGGTAAGTACGCTTAGAATAACTTTTCAGAGTCAATGCTGGGCTAAAAGATGCAGCCCAGAGTTCTCTCCTGATAACAGGTGAGTAAATCAGAATTCGTAGTTCGGCTGATTTTAGAGGAATATTTTTAGTTTGTGAAAATAGACACTTAGAAACTTTTCTGCTCAAAACAACACAATGGATTCCGATGGAAGGAAATACAAGTTACTGGTAAATACGCTTAGAATTACTTTTCAGGGTCAGTGTTGGGCTAAAAGATGCAGCACTGGGTTCTCTCCTGATTACAGGTGAATAAATCGGAATTCGTATTTCTACTGATTTGAGACGAATATTTGTACGTTTCATAAATGAACACAAAAACTTTTCTGCTGAAAACCACACAATGGATTCCTATGGAAGGAAATACAAGTTACTGGTAAGTACGCTTAAAATTACTTTTCAGAGTCAGTGCTGGGCTAAAAGATGCAGCCCAGGGATCTCTCCTGATTACAGGTGAATAAATCGGAATTCGTATTTCGGCTGATTTTAGACGAATATTTGTACGTTTCATAAATGGACACAAAATATTTTCTGCTGAAAACCACACAATGGATTCCTGAGGAAGGAAATACAAGATACAGGTAAATACGCTTAGAATTACTTTTCAGGGTCAGTGCTGGGTTAAAAGATGCAGCACTGGGTTCTCTCCTGATTACAGGTGAATAAATCGGAATTCGTAGTTCCGCTGATTTTAGAGGAATATTTGTACCTTTCATAAATGGACACAGAAAATTTTCTGGTGAAAACCACACAATGGATTCCGATGGAAGGAAATACCAGATACTGGTAAGTACGCTTAAAATTACTTTTCAGGGACAGTGCTGGGCTAAAAGATGCAGCACTGGGTTCTCTCCTGATTACAGGTGAGTAAATCGGAATTCGTAGTTCGGCTGATTTTAGAGGAATATTTATACGTTTCATAAATGAACACTTAGAAAATTTTCTGCTGAAAACCACACAATGGATTCCTATGGAAGGAAATACAAGTTACTGGTAAGTACGCTTAGAATAACTTTTCAGAGTCATTGCTGGGCTAAAAGATGCAGCCCAGAGTTCTCTCCTGATAACAGGTGAGTAAATCAGAATTCGTAGTTCGGCTGATTTTAGAGGAATATTTTTAGTTTGTGAAAATAGACACTTAGAAAGTTTTCTGCTCAAAACCACACAATGGATTCCTATGGAAGGAAATACAAGTTACTAGTAAATACGCTTAGAATTACTTTTCAGTGTCAGTGCTGGGCTAAAAGATGCAGCACTGGGTTCTCTCCTGATTACAGGTGAATAAATCGGAATTTTTATTTCGGATGATTTTAGACGAATATTTGTACGTTGCATAAATGGACTCAAAAAATGTTCTGCTGAAAACCACACAATGGATTCCTATGGAAGGAAATACAAGCTACTGGTAAGTACGCTTAGAATTACTTTTCAGAGTCAGTGCTGGGCTAAAAGATGCAGCCCAGGGTTCTTTCCTGATTACAGGTGAGTAAATCGGAATTCGTAGTTCGGCTGATTTTAGACAAATATTTGTACGTTTCATAAATGGACACAAAAAATGTTCTGCTGAAAACCACACAATGGATTCCTATGGAAGGAAATACAAGCTACTGGTAAGTACGCTTAGAATTACTTTTCAGAGTCAGTGCTGGGCTAAAAGATGCAGCCCAGGGTTCTTTCCTGATTACAGGTGAGTAAATTGGAATTCGTAGTTCGGCTGATTTTAGACGAATATTTGTATGTTTCATAAATGAACACTTAGAAACTTTTCTGCTGAAAACCACACAATGGATTCCAATGAAAGGAAATACAAGTTACTGGTAAGTACGCTTAGAATTACTTTTCAGAGTCAGTGCTGGGCTAAAACATGCAGCCCTGGGTTCTCTCCTGATAACAGGTGAGTAAATCGGAATTCGTAGTTCGGCTGATTTTAGAGGAATATTTTTAGTTTGTGAAAATAGACACTTAGAAACTTTTCTGCTCAAAACAACACAATGGATTCCGATGGAAGGAAATACAAGTTACTGGTAAATACGCTTAGAATTACTTTTCAGGGTCAGTGTTGGGCTAAAAGATGCAGCACTGGGTTCTCTCCTGATTACAGGTGAATAAATCGGAATTCGTATTTCTACTGATTTGAGACGAATATTTGTACGTTTCATAAATGAACACAAAAACTTTTCTGCTGAAAACCACACAATGGATTCCTATGGAAGGAAATACAAGTTACTGGTAAGTACGCTTAAAATTACTTTTCAGAGTCAGTGCTGGGCTAAAAGATGCAGCCCAGGGATCTCTCCTGATTACAGGTGAATAAATCGGAATTCGTATTTCGGCTGATTTTAGACGAATATTTGTACGTTTCATAAATGGACACAAAATATTTTCTGCTGAAAACCACACAATGGATTCCTGAGGAAGGAAATACAAGATACAGGTAAATACGCTTAGAATTACTTTTCAGGGTCAGTGCTGGGTTAAAAGATGCAGCACTGGGTTCTCTCCTGATTACAGGTGAATAAATCGGAATTCGTAGTTCCGCTGATTTTAGAGGAATATTTGTACCTTTCATAAATGGACACAGAAAATTTTCTGGTGAAAACCACACAATGGATTCCGATGGAAGGAAATACCAGATACTGGTAAGTACGCTTAAAATTACTTTTCAGGGACAGTGCTGGGCTAAAAGATGCAGCACTGGGTTCTCTCCTGATTACAGGTGAGTAAATCGGAATTCGTAGTTCGGCTGATTTTAGAGGAATATTTATACGTTTCATAAATGAACACTTAGAAAATTTTCTGCTGAAAACCACACAATGGATTCCTATGGAAGGAAATACAAGTTACTGGTAAGTACGCTTAGAATAACTTTTCAGAGTCATTGCTGGGCTAAAAGATGCAGCCCAGAGTTCTCTCCTGATAACAGGTGAGTAAATCAGAATTCGTAGTTCGGCTGATTTTAGAGGAATATTTTTAGTTTGTGAAAATAGACACTTAGAAAGTTTTCTGCTCAAAACCACACAATGGATTCCTATGGAAGGAAATACAAGTTACTAGTAAATACGCTTAGAATTACTTTTCAGTGTCAGTGCTGGGCTAAAAGATGCAGCACTGGGTTCTCTCCTGATTACAGGTGAATAAATCGGAATTTTTATTTCGGATGATTTTAGACGAATATTTGTACGTTGCATAAATGGACACAAAAAATGTTCTGCTGAAAACCACACAATGGATTCCTATGGAAGGAAATACAAGCTACTGGTAAGTACGCTTAGAATTACTTTTCAGAGTCAGTGCTGGGCTAAAAGATGCAGCCCAGGGTTCTTTCCTGATTACAGGTGAGTAAATCGGAATTCGTAGTTCGGCTGATTTTAGACAAATATTTGTACGTTTCATAAATGGACACAAAAAATGTTCTGCTGAAAACCACACAATGGATTCCTATGGAAGGAAATACAAGCTACTGGTAAGTACGCTTAGAATTACTTTTCAGAGTCAGTGCTGGGCTAAAAGATGCAGCCCAGGGTTCTTTCCTGATTACAGGTGAGTAAATTGGAATTCGTAGTTCGGCTGATTTTAGACGAATATTTGTACGTTTCATAAATGAACACTTAGAAACTTTTCTGCTGAAAACCACACAATGGATTCCAATGAAAGGAAATACAAGTTACTGGTAAGTACGCTTAGAATTACTTTTCAGAGTCAGTGCTGGGCTAAAACATGCAGCCCTGGGTTCTCTCCTGATAACAGGTGAGTAAATCGGAATTCGTAGTTCGGCTGATTTTAGAGGAATATTTGTACAATGGTGAAGGAAGGGGGCGGGGCCTGAGGTGACGTGTGCAAACACGCCCTGTGGCGCGTTTTAGGTTGGGGAATTAATTCCTCTTCAATCCTGAGGTACCCTAGAGGCCAACTAGCCCACCAGGTACCTCCAGTATGCGCCAGGGGGCTGCATTGCAGAGAGGTGTTCAGAGGCCACGCCCCTTTTTACAACACTCTGCAACGCAGCTCCGTGGTGCTTACTGGAGGTATCTGGTGGGCTAGTTGGTCCCCAGGGACCCTCAGGATTCAAGAGGAATTAATTCCCCAACTTAAAACGCGCCACAGGGCGTGTTTGCACACGTCACCTCAGGCCCTGCCCCCTACATTCACCACTGTGCAAACGTGCCCCGTCGCGTGTTTTAAGTTGGGAGATTACGTCCCCTTGAATCCTGAGGTCCCCTGGTGGCCAACTAGCCCACCAGGTACCTCCAGTAAGTGCCTGCCCCCTATTTTATTTTTTTTTTAAACTGTGGAGGGGGGCCGTGTGGCCCCCCTCCCAAGGCCTTAATTTGCCCCGGGACCCCATGCCCCGGGGCATGGCCCGTTTTTTTGGGGGGGAGGGGGGGCTGCCTTGCCCCCCTCCTGTGGCCTCTTTTGGCCCCGGGGACCCCATCCCCGGGGCCGTTTTTTAAATTTTTATTTTTATTTTTTTTTATTTTGGGGAGGGGGGCCGTGTGGCCCCCCTCCTGGGCCACTACTGGCCCCGGTGACCCCATCCCCCGGGGCCTGGCCTCCATTGGGGACCGTGAGGGGGTCCCCAATGCCCTCACGGCCCCGCCGGCCCCCTCCTGCGGGAGCCGGCATTGCTTTTCCACATGGGGAGCAGCTAGCATGCTGCTCCCCATGTGGAAAAGCAATCTGCTTTGCTATTTGGAAGAGAGAGCAGGTTTCCCTGCCTCTCTTCCAAATAGCACAGCAGTTTGCAATGGCAGGGTGGGAGCCGTGAGGCTCCCGCCCTGCCATTGCAAACAGCAGTGTCCCGGGGGTGGGCACCCCGGGACACTGCAGGAGCCGGCCCTGGGGGGTGGCGGTCCCCAGGGCCACGACAAGGCTCCAGGAGGGTGGTGGTCCCCGGGGCTTGGGGGTCCGTAACGGACCCCCTACTTTAAATATGTAGTGCCCCGGGGAGGTGGCGGTCCTCGGGGCATGTGGGGGGGCTCGAGCCCCCCTGCATACATTAACTTTTGCCCTGGGGGGTGGTGGTCCCCGGGGCTGGGGGGCCCCTCTGGGCTCCCCATGACTATGAAAATAGCGACTCGATCTGAATTGTAAACACTGCTGTCTGCAGTGTAGGCCAGAGAGCGGTCAGCAAAGGTCCACAGCCACGTGGTGTTGACTTGAGCTGTCTTGTTTGCCGTACGCAAAGCAACCAAAACCGTATGCGGACCCTGTGATGATGCGTATGCGTGGTGCGGACAGAGCGCACTGGAGCAATGTCTTTTGCCTACAGGACTGCGTCATCTACAATAGCGACTAGCTCTGAATTGTAAACACTGCTGTCTGCAGTGTAGGCCAGAGAGCGGTCAGCAAGGGCCCACAGCCACGTGGTGTTGACTTCAGCTGCCCAGTTTGTCGTACACGAAGCAAGGAAAACCTGCTGTCTGCAATGTAAATTAAAGGCAGTAGTGAGCACAGTCTTCCATGAATACTTTTTCTCACCTCCTCTTCACAAAATACAACAACATCAATTACTCAAACTCTGCAACAAATAAATCAAAACAATTTGAATTACTATCTCTGCTGTCCACTGTGTACACTGTTTTTCAGTGTTCTTTACCACTACCAAGAAGAATTTGGTCATTGTACTAGACCTATAAGTCATCTTAAAAAATGTCTTCAAGCAAGTGTACTAAAAGCCTATTGTGTATATTTCAATCAATCAAGCTTTATTCGACAGTTGAGTCATAAAAGCACATTACAATCATAACACAAAAACATATAAACTACCTAAAATTTTTAAAACTAGAATTAAATTCCTATTACAACCGTCGCAAAAGCTAAAAACAATCTAAAAACTATACATTTGTTCTCAGAATAAAGTAACACAGTTTGGTGGAATTACTGTTTGTGCTTCCAACCTGAAATGAGCTTTAAATGAGACTTGTACAATTGTGGATGTTTACAAGGAATTACCATCATGTCTCAATGCTTTGGTCCATATGCCCCAGGCCCACCCTAGGAACTTAGCCACTGCTATGCAAATAGAAGGAGCAGTGTCAGTGCTCAGGATACGAAGGGCTATGGTATAGTTCCTGATACCCAGTGATCTACAGACGGGTTTTATCCAGGTTTTCCGGGGTGCCGCATACATAGGTCAGAAAAATAACAAATGTTCTACAGATTCACGTTCCTCTGTACATCTATAACATTTGTCACATTTGTTTTGGTGACCCCCCCAACCAGCGGTGAATTCTGCAACCGGTAGGGTGCCCACCCGTAGCTGGAAATACAACTTGCGATCAGAGGGCCTCTCTATTATATCCCAGTACCTCTCAAGCGATGAACTAACTTTTAGATCGAGCAAGCGACCTCTTAGATGGGAGGAAAGACCTTGCGTTGTTTCTATCATAAAAACCCATTCCCAATATATAGCTTTCAGCTTATCCTTAGGAGGGAAAATAGCGTTTTGTGGGTCATTCCATAGTTCAATCAATCCTATACTGCCCAAGAGGGACTTAATACTACGCAACCAGTGTATATTGTGTGATAGATCAGATTTTAGTATATCACTAAAGCCGCTCTTGTAATGTATAAGTTCATCTGTACACCAAAGCCGGCGCCAATAAAGTATTGGACGTAGCTTCACGAGGTGTGCTAGTGGCTTTTTCCCTAAATCTAGCAGTAAAGGGCGCAATGGAGTACTAACAGGAAGGCTTGTAATCTTGCGTAAAAACGCATTTTCAAGCACCGTCAGATTATTCAAATTACTAAAGCCCCAGAGCTCAGACCTATATAAGCATGTACTCAATACCATTGTCCCATAAACTTCAAGGGCTGGTGAAATTGGTTTTGTACATGAGCTTTTAAATCTGGCTAGAAGAGCACCTGACTTTTGTTTATGTAGTAGTGCGGCTCGATCCAGTTGGGAATCCCAACGCATATCCTTCTGCAATGTGATAACCAAGTATGTAAAAGAGGTTACCTCCTCCAGGGGCAGATCATTCATAAGAATTCTTCCCCTGAATGATTTGTGTGCGTTGAAGGACATAAACTTAGTTTTTTCGGTGTTAACTACCAGTCCCCTCATTTTGCAAAACTCTTCGAAACGCCTGAGTGCCTTCTGTAGACCACTTGGGGTCTTAGAAATGATCAACGTGTCATCCGCAAACATGAGGATGGGAACGCGTGATCCAGCCAAAACGGGAGCGTCAGTGGGGGTCTGTGAGAGAAAGTCGGCCACCCCGTTGACAAAGAGCGAGAACAGGGTCGGCGCCAAGACGCACCCCTGCCTCACTCCCCTGCCAACCGGGAAGTCTTCCGTCACCTCCCCCACATCCCCCCAGCGGACCCGAGCTACATTACCCTCATGCAAGCGAATGACTACAGAAAGAAGTTCAGGTGCAAGTCCCATTTCTCTCATAACTTGCCAAAGTTTAGTTCGTGGAACAAAATCGAAAGCCGCTTTTAGGTCCACGAACCGTCTTCCAATAGAAGATGACAAAGCGGAAGATTTGGTCAATAGTGCTTGTCCGCCGGCGAAAACCTGCCTGCATAGGGCTTAGAATTTCCTGATCTTCTGTCCATGATAGAATCTTATGTAGGAACATACAGCCCACACTCTTCTGTATTGAATCTATTAGGCTGATTGGCCTATAGTTGGCCGCAATAGACTTGTCCCCCTTTTTAAATACAGGGACTATTTCTGCTCCCTTCCACGAGACGGGAATGTCAGCACCCTGGGCGATTGCATTTGCAAGGCGCATGATATACCTGCACCATACCTGCGCCAATAAACACGTCTGCAGGGATTCCATCCATGCCGGGAGCTTTGCCCCTGATCACTTTATCTAGAGCCTGTTCCACGTCTCTTTGAAGAAATATTGCTTCTTCATAATACACATGGCAGTAGGTAACACCGGAGTTTACTTCGTCACTGGGAGCTGCATACTGGGGTTTGAAATAGTCAACCCACGCGTTCTGAGCCACATTGTTCTGAGGGCGCTCTGGTAAGCCCCCCCTATCCCATTTGTATATTTCAATAGACGTTGTAGTTAGTTGCCTACTGGATTCTGTAATTAAACAGTCAACACTCGATCTGAATTGTAAGCCCTGCTGACCACAGTGTAGGCCAGAGGCTGTGGTCATTAACGACTCACAGCCTCGTGCTGTTGGATTCGGAAGCACGGAGTTGGTTGCAACTGATTGGAGGGGGCACATACAAATCATCACAGACTTTAACTTCTGACATCCTCAATCACCGAATCAATACCCCGTTTCACTGTTCCAACCTGCTGTACCGCGGTGTACTCCACTGACTGCAGTCAACCAAGCCCAATAACCATGTGCAGCAGTTAGCTACGGAAGCACAGAGTGTGATGCACGCCAACTGAGGGAGTTCTGTGAAAAACAAGCAGCAGGTAATATCAGACATCGTCCATTTTGGGATCAAGACACCATTCCACTGTTGGGACCTAGAGTTGGTTGCAGCTGGTCGAAGGGACTACTTTCATCTCCACTCTCACATACAGTTCCAACATTGTCCATTGTGGGATCAAGACCCTGTTTCACTGTTCGGACCTGCTGTACCGCGGTGTACTCCACCGACTGCAGTCAGCTAACCTCAATAATCATGTGCAGCACTTAGCTATGGAAGCACAGAGTCTGATGCACCTCAATGGAGGGAGTTCTGTGAAAACCAAGCAGCACGTAATATCGTACATCGTCCATTTTGGGATCAAGACACCGGTCCACTGTTGAGATGTAGAGTTGGTTGCACTTGTTCGAAGGGAGTACCTTCATCTCCACTCTCAGGTGCAGTTCTAACATCGTCCATTGTGGGATCAAGACCCCGTTTCACTGTTCAGGCCTGCTGTACCGTAGTGTACTCCAGCGACTGCAGTCAGCCAAGCCCAATGATCATGTGCAGCAATTAGCTACGGAAGCACAGAGTCTGATGCACGTCAATGGAGGGACTTCCGTGAAAACCAACAAGCAGCAGGTAATATCGGATATCGTCCATTCTGGGATCAAGACACTGTTCCACTGTTGGGACCTAGAGTTGGTTACACCTGGTTGAAGGGAGTACCTTCATCTGCACTCTCAGATGCAGTTCTAACATCATCCATTCTGGGATCAAGACCCCGTTCCACTGTTTGGACCTGCTGTACCACGGTATACTCCACCGACTGCAGTCAGCCAAGCCCAATGATCTAGTGTAGCACTTAGCTACGGAAGCACAGAGTCTGATGCACCTCAACGGAGGGAGTTTTGTGAAAACCAAGCCGCAGATAATTTCGGACATTGTCCATTCTGGGATCAAGACACTGTTCCACTGTTGGGACCTAGAGTTGCTTGCACCTGGTCGAAGGGAGTACCTTCATCTCCACTCTCAGATATAGTTCTAACATCGTCCATTGTGGGATCAAGACACCGTTCCACTGTTGGGACCTACAGTTGGTTACAGCTGGTCAAAAGGAGTACCTTCATCTGCACTCTCAGATGCAGTTCTAACATCGTCCATTGTGGGATCATGACACCGTTCCACTGTTGGTACCTGTTGAACTACTGTGTTAGTAGTATACCTAGCACTCCACGGTGCTGGGCCTCAGGCTGGGCGCTGTCTGCCTGTGTCGCAGTAGCCAGCGTTGATCTCAGGAGCCGTCCGAGCTCGCAGACCTCGGCCCAAAAGCTTCCGCCGGCATGTGGTGGGCCCTCTTCCACATACGGCGGTGTCGAAAGGTGGACTGTGAGGCATTTGTGTGTCACAGCGGTCATGACGGTTTCTGTGTACCAGCAGGCTGAGTGCATTATTCCCACAGCCACCTTCGCTCACAGCGTCAGCCTCGTGGCGGTGTAAGCTGTAAGCTGTGCAGATCTGACAGACATGTTCGCCATTCCGGAAGAGAACCACACCCAGAGAAACGTGCCTGTTATTCATACCCCTACGCTAGCCTTGCGTACGCCGAGCCAGCCCACTACGCTAAAGATTTGGGGGTGAGGGGGCACGTACTCGCTATGTTTTCGTAATCTTCCGTACTGACTGTACAATCATGGGTGCGTCCACTGTCCACTTCACTCAATAGACCATCAGTGTATGTTGACATGTACATGTCTGTGCTCAACACTTTGCATTGTATACTTTTGTAATCGAGAATCACTTGCCACCTTCGCACATACTTTGCTCCCATCTCTCCCCGCATTCTGCATTGTGTGGCACTGGTGCTATGTTTGGTGTGTGTACATGGCTAGCCACGGTTCCCACAGTACGTAGTATTGTTGTGTCTGCAAGGTGTACATTTTGTTTGTCATGTTGTATGTGATTATATAAGGTAGCGCGTTTATTTACGAGCAGTGATGTCTCCCATTTACATATCGCTGTCTTAAAGAGGATACCGACGTTTTTCTCACAGGTGTAAAGTGGGACCACAATGGCAGTCATTCATTACTATGCAAGAATGTTCAACAGCACGACGCTTCTAAGCTTACAACCCCCAATCTTGCGTGCTGACTCCCACAATCAGACCAACATTCAAACAGCTTTCTAACGGCAGTTATCTGCTTCTTAATAACATGGACTGCTACACAATGTGAGCAGGCATACCGAATGTCCTTACTGTTTCAAACTGGATAACTTCCTCTGGCAATCTCTATTCCCACCCACACAAAGTAACTCCCAAAGTTCAACTTGGCCTTCAATACCTACTTTGAAAACAGATTTTATTAAACGGAGCAAACTGAAAGCGCTTTTGCTTCAAACAGAAGTGTCCCTCTCTTCTCCAAAAGTAGTTTATGAACTGTAGATAGCACGAACTACAAGTAAAATACACTCCCTTTTAAATACAAACCTCCCACTACACTTTGTGAATTGTTACACAATTTTCAACACATCTGACATTTAAGGTCTGGCACACTTTTTTAACACTGTCTCCTCTGGCCTTCTCACAGGCTTTCAAACTGTTTTTAGTCTAATACCAGACTTCATTCATTCCATCATCTCTGGAATAACAGCAACAGTGCTCATAATTCTCGGTCTGTTTGCGGCCATCCTACTACTATTTTAGCTTGTTAAAAATGGCTGCTCTCCCTGTGGTAACAAGCATGTCCGACAGAATTAGCCTCTACGCAAAGCTACATCAATACCGTGATAAAATGGAACAACTTATCGGCTGCCTGCCTCTATCTATTATCGGAGCCAGCTACAACATGACATTTATTTACACATATACAATCTGCGTGCAACCATCTTTTAATTGCAAAACATGCCTAATCGACTGGCGAATGGATCTATGCCTTGCCAACATCCGAGCAAAATTCTCCCATTATCCAGCAGGTAATGGAGTATCTTTAAAACCATGAACTTGATTGTTTGGGCAGTGGAGCAATGGCGGATGCAGCGTAAAAAGGTATCCTGGTGAAATGGGATTTCTGTGCAGCCGTGAACGATCTCCTGCAACGTGCAACCTTTGACAACATCGCAGATTGCCTACCAATTCAAATTGCCGCTCCAATATTCGAAGAACATTACTGTCCCTTCGAGGATATGAATTGGATCACTTCACTTTTCTCACACGATGGCTACAACTGCCTCTTGGAACATTATGCATCTCAAGCCACTGAAGAATCTCCGGACTGCAATCTCCAAGACATGTAAGAAATTCACTTTATTCTTGGATTGATTTTTTCCAACTTTTTTTACTTTTTCCTATTAACTTTTTTAATACACTTCAATTGAACTATTTTCATATAATAACTTTCTAAGTATGCTTAGGCATTTGAACTGTGTTCATTATTGGCCCTTACCTCTCCACACTAACCAGGGATGGATGATGTATGGCCTAAGCAAATACGCTATTTACTTGCTAAATTATCCTAAACCCGACATCCATTTTGAAACCATATCTATTCTTTGTACACAATTCTCTCTACCTGCCTGTTATCCACGAAGCCCTTTCACACAAATTAGCTCATCCTCAGCCTTTGCTCACGAGCTGGCGATCAAGTTAAAAAAACACAGCATTGTTTAGGAACTGGTTGGCACAGTGCGGTAATTGTATCCTACCTTTATTTTCATTCTACAATTTACAGTCATTCATGTCTTATAGGTATTGTTTATGTCACATGGAACTGTAACATGTAATGTGAAATTGACTGATGCAGGAGCTTAGGTTTGAATACAGCAGAAGCAGTTGGAGTTTGCCTCAGCTGGATGCCTTAGCTCTTGCACCAGTGGTTCCATTTATGGCACTTAAAAAAAGAAACTTTTTATATAACTTGCATATTCCATCGCTTTATCCCACACAGACACTTTCTTAAACACACCTGATTTCACCATTTGTCTTCTGTGGCATTGCAGCATTCTGCATAATATTCTTCACAATGATTTCTTTATTCCTGCTTGCTAAAACACTCCATTTGAGTCTTCAGACCGGTAGGAGTGAGCAGTTTGCTTCCCACTCCCGCTATAGTCTAAACCCATACTAACACCACTTGCACAGCTATGCTACAGCGGCCAGTATGCTACAGCGCCCAGAGCACATCAGTTTACAGCAATCAGCTCACAGTTTCATTCCCTAGTGTACTGGCACCTCACCTCAGCACCATCTCACTCTGGGCAAAACAGCACTTTCACACTGCTAGGGGTGAATACTTCACTTCACACTCCCTCTATAGCACACCCTAACTACCCCACACAGCTCACAGCGCTATAATCTAAACCCATACTAACACCACTTGCACAGCTATGCTACAGCGGTCAGTATGCTACAGCGCCCAGAGCACATCAGTTTACAGCAATCAGCTCACGGTTTCATCCCCGACTGTACTGGCACCTCACCTCAGCACCATCTCACTCTGGGCAAAACAGCACTTTCACACTGCTAGGGGTGAATACTTCGCTTTACAATCCCTGTGTAGCACACCCTAACCACCCCACAGAGCTCACAGCACTATAGTTTAAACCCATACTAAGACCACTTGCACAGCTATGCTACAGCTGTCAGCATGCTACAGCACCCAGAGCACATCAGTTTACAGCAATCAGCTCATGATTTCATCCCGAGTGTACCGGCACCTCACCTCATCACCATCTCACTCTGGGAAAAACAGCACTTTCACACCGGTAGGGGTGAATACATCGCTTCACAGTCCCTGTGTAACACATCCTAACCACCCCACAGAGCTCACAGCACTCCTACCCTCCTCTTTCCTACTCTTTTTGCCCTTTTGTCCCCTTACTCGTTTCAACAGAATCACAAAATGGCTGCCACCACTTCCTAGTTGCAACCGCTCGCACCGCTTGCAGCCAATAAGCAGCAAGCTCGTGCTCATAACCCCTCAGCCAATCAGAAGGCACAATTCCCAAATATCTATATCTGTACATTTTGATATTTCTCCAAAACTACTGAATGGATTTACACCAAATAAACATAAGTGTGCTTTCTAGACCAAGACCCTTCTCCCTGCCAAATTTGGGGTAATTCCGTTCACCTGTTCGACCTGTAGCCTTGTCTAAAGTTTCCTATAGAAATTAACATGGAGAAAACACGTTTTGGGACCCCCTTTATTCTCGGTCCCACCTTGACGAATCACCCCTAAACTTTCAACATAGGAACTGATATGAACAAAGAATTAGTTTGGAAATGGAAAATTTTATGAAGATTCATCAAACAACGCCAAAGTTATAAGCAAAACAAAAAATGCTCTTCCTATAGAAACTTGGTCTTAACTATAACTACCCTACTGGCGATCGCCAGTAGGTAATATATATATATATATATATATATATATATATATATATATATATATATATATATATATATATATATGTATATATACATATATATATGCTCTTTGATGAGCCGTCAACTGCGCACTCGTGGACGGGTGCTTTACAAACGCGATGGGTGCGTCCGCGATATTTATACAAGCTCTGTTACATTGCCAATAAACTCTAGCAATTGCCAACATGAGTACTGTTTCTTTTCTTTTTGGGAAACAAGGAAACGGAGCTTTGCACAGTACAAATAAAAATTCCTGCTGGATAGAGATATCTGACTTTTCTCTAGTGGCAGTTTTGATGCCATAAAGGGCATGTTGGAAAGAACAGATCTGTATTATGTGGATAGCTAAGTGGAGTAGTAAAGCCACACATTAGAAACAGATTAAATGTATGTGAGACAGGTGCTAAGGAGAGATGAGGGGCCCATTTGCAAGGATGTTAGTGAGGGAGTCAAAGGAGGTCATAGTGTGCAATTGTAAAGCACCCGTTCACCCGTAGGCATCTTGGCGCCAAATTGATGGTCGCACTGGCTTCCACCAGCGCTAAAAGGCTGCAATGATGGTTATGTGGCAAGGTAAAGTAATACTGTGTCTTTTTTCTCTCTTTCTTAGTCTTTTTGGAGAGCGTATGGATTTCGCAAAGGAAAGGTAAGGTGACTTCGTCATTATTGACTGTTATACACTTCACTCATGCACACACCCACCTACACTTTAAAACCAACAACCTATCTGCCTTCTACGTAGGATAGTGTTTTAAAAGGATAGTTTTAGGCACTAGCAGAGATGGCATATCGTTGGATGAATGCTGCCCAGGCCCTAAGTCTGCTTCTGGAGTCCAGCTCTGAGGCAGGATCAGAGACTGAGACAGCAGATACTGAGACAGCATCTGAGGAGAGGACAATGGAGCCGAATCTGGGAGTGATTTTTCAGTCGGTGCAGTACCATCCGACGACACATATTCCACAATTCTGAAGGAGACGATGTCAGTCGTGCTGTCCCTTTGCCAGCACAGTCTGTGTAGCAGGACACCATTAACAGGTTAGAGCAACCCAGAGTGCAGGCACGTGCGGCTGCAAGCACAGATGGAGTGCTGTCTTAGCAGCCTCCCAATTTAGTTCAGCCCCAAATTCTGCCTTTCACTGGTGATGCTGGATGTAAAGGCTAATTTTTTGTCAATTGACTATGTCCATTTCTTTTTGGATGTTGACTTCCTTGACGAAATTGTGCAGCAAACAAATTTGCGTGCCGAACAATTTCTGATTGAGCAAGGAGGCACTCTTGGGCCTCATTCTACGGTGTGCAAATAGGCTCCCACTTCTCTAGGGGAGTTGAAGATATTTTTGGGCCTCACGCTTAAAATGGGGTTAGTACATAAACCTACCTTGCTATCCGACTGGTCTACTCGCACAGTTTGGTTAACCCCATATTCGCACCATACATGAGCAGAGATTGTTTTTTGCTATTGAAGCGCATGATGCATTTCAATGACAATTCTGCTGCATTGCCCCGGGACCATCCTGACCATGACAGGTTGTTAAAAATTCGGCCTGTCGTGGAACATTTGTCTGCCAGGTTTCCAGAGGTTTATACTCCTGGAAAAAATATAGCCATTGATGAGTCCTTGATCTTGTATAAAGGGCGGCTGCTGTTTAGGTAGTACATTCCGAGCAAATGCGCTCGCTATAGCATCAAGCTGTACATGCTGTGTGAGAGCTCGACTGGCTATATGTACAGCTTGAGAGTGTATACAGGGGAGGACACAACTCTTAACCCTGTAGGTTGCCCTCCCACGCTAGGGGTCACAGGAAAGATCATATGGGAGCTTGTCCAGCCACTTCTTCACACAGGAATAACCTTTATGTGGACAATTTCTATACAGGAGTAGAGCTGTTCAGTGAGCACTGCAAAGCTGGCACTGTGGCTTGCAGTACAATTTGTTGTCGCCGCAAAGATATTACCGCAGGAGCTTGTTTGCAAGAAGCTCCAGAAATCCCAGAGCACTGCGTTGCATTCCAACGAACTGCTCACAGTCAAGTTCTCAGATAGGCGTGACGTGTACGTGCTCACTACCATTCATGCTGAGAGCACTTCCCCTGTCACGGTTTGGGGTCAGATGGCCGAAGTCCACAAGCCCACCTGTATACTTGATTACAACAAGTACATGGGCGGAGTGGACAAGAACAACCAGGTTCTTCAGCCATACAATGTGAGTCATAAAACTCGCACTTGGTATAAGAAACTGTTTACCACCTGATCCAGATGGCAACATACAATGCATATGTTGTTTATCGTGAGACCACCACAGGAAGACTCATGTCTTTCCTTGACTTTCAGTTGTCTGTGATTGAAAGTCTCACTGCTACAGAAGCAGCAGCCTCCACTTCATGTGTTCTGGAGGACGGGGCAAGGCTGCAGGAGTGACACTTGCTGATAAAATTCCTGCAACACCCAAAAAGGAGCGACTATGTCGTCGTTGTAAAGCGTGCTTGATGCAAGGAAAGAGGCAGGAGACTTCTGTTTGCTGTTTCCAGTGCCCATTTAAGCCTGCCTTCTGTTTTCCTACGAGTGAGGCACCATTCTTATCGGGAGACCTGGGGGAACGCTGGGAGGTAGGAAATTTGTGTCAGCCCAGTGATGCCACAACTTTCCCACACAAAAAGGTGTGGAAAAAGTGATTTTTTCAGCTACATTTGAGGTTTGCAGGGGATCCTGGGTAAGAAAACGTTGGGGGATACACGCAAGCCATACCTCCCTGGAATCCCCTGGGTGTCTAGTTTTCAGAAATGTGTGGGTTTAGTAGGTTTCCCTAGCTGGCCGCCTCGCATGGGGCCAAAAGCCCAGGTGAACCTCCTTGCAAAACCATCTTGTTTTGTGATAGGCAATTTTGATGTCTCCTCAATACGTTTTGGGCCCTTGCCTGTCGCGGGTACTTGGGCCTCCCACACGAGTGAGGCACCATTTTTATTGGAAGACCTGGGGGAATGCTGGGTGGTAGGACATTTGTGTCAACCCAGTGATGCCACAATTTTCCCACACAAAAGTGTGTGGAAAAAGTAATTTTTCCAGCTAAATTTGAGGTTTGCAGGGGATTCTGGGTAAGAAAACATTAGGGTATCCACATAAGCCATACTTCCCTGGAATCCCCCCAGTGACTAGTTTTCAAAAATGTGTGGGTTTGGTAGGTTTCCCTAGCTAGCCACCGAGCACAGGGCCAAAAACCCAGGTGACCCACACTTGTAAAACCAGGTTGCTTTGTGATAGACAATTTTGATGTCTCCTCAACACGTGATGGGCCCTTGCCTGTCGCGGGTACATGAGCAAAAGACACATAATTGATGGACGTAATGCAGAGCAAATCAAAACATTCACCCCCAGTCAAGAGATCTGGGATAAATCCATCATTATTTTGCTCACCATGCCACCCCAGTTTTAGACTTGGCCATATGCAAATCAGTCTTGACCCTGTGCCTCATGGGAACAGTCCAGCCCGAACTGCCAAACCAGGTCCTCCCTGGACCCGAAACAAGCATCCTAGGACTTGTATTTTGGCTAATTTCTGGGTCCCCTCCAGCGGAATCCACAAACCCTGGGTACCTTTAGAATCTCCATGATGTTGGAAGAAAAGGACACCAATTTGGCGTGGATACCTTATGTGGTCAAAAAGTTACAGACGCCTAATCAGGAACTACCCCAAATAGCTAAAAAAGGGGTCAGCACTGGGGGGAAAAGGTTAAAACTAATATAGTTCCATGGATTTTATGTGGATGAATCACTTCCTTTATTTTCCCTCCTCCTAAGGGAGTGTTACTATTTTTTCTGAACCCAGACTGAACAAACAAAGACATATTGTTTCACTTAATTGTCCCCTATGCTACTGCTCTGCCATGGTTTCCTCCTTTGTAACATAACTTAATTTAGCCTGAACTGTTTTAGGTGTTTGACCTGGCTTTGACTTCAGTTTGTCAAATCCTTGACTTCAAGTGACTGCTATCCTGTAGGAAGTCTGGTTTTCTTCAGAAATGCTGTTTATATAATCGGAAAACTGTACATATATTTACCTCCACATTATAATTTTGAATACAAAATATGTTAAATGTTTTTTTCTTTCATTTCTCCTCAATGCCTTATTTTATGCATGAATCACTTGCTTTCATTGTTCTTCACATCTGATTGTCTTCATTCAACCGTATATTTTCCTCTGGAACTGCATTTTTTATGAGATAAATGTTTCAATGTCCAATGTATTTAGGCATTTATTTCTATTAAACACTGTCAGCCCAAACAATGATACTTTCAAATCCAGATGTTTCTTCTCTGTTTTCCTGAATGTTAAACTCTGTTTAATTACCTTGGCTTCACAGTGTAGTTGTCACTAGACTTTATGTGATCAACAAAACAAGAGCTTTCAGAGTACTATTGAGAGAGGGTCTTAGGGTCCGCCCACATACTGGTTTTCCTGAGTACAGAATTGTATTATTAGGATGAAGTTGTGTGAGACCACTGAAAAGAGTGCTTGTATTGTACTCTTTACCTTGTGGCAAAGTGTATACTCAATACAGCATGACTGAGTTGGTTATGGGGCATGCCAATGACAATGGCTATAGAAAAGATTTGTTTATTCTGAAATGTTATGATGAAGGCATTAGGTCTGATTGGTTTATTGTAAAACGCATATGTTAACATCAATCCATTCAAGGGTGAATAGTTCTTACTCTGTATGAAAGCCTACAGAGAAGAATTTAGTAACCTGGAATTTTACAGATTATTGTTGTATAAGGGTTTTGGTGCTGGTCACCCCTGTGACAAACCAAGGACATGTAAGAATTGCTTCTATTAGGAGAGATAGGGCCATATGTAGGTACCTAAATACCGGTCGGTAACGGCCGAAATTCGGTAAATATCCCGTTACCGACCGGTATTTAGTCAAGTGAGATGTAGGAGGCCAAAAACCAGTTTTCGGTAAATATGAAGCGGTAAATACCGATTCAAAATTACCGATTTCTAAAATACCGATTCATATTTACCGAATACATATTTACCGAAGTGGTAAATATGAAGTGGTAAATATGAAGTGGTAAATATGAAGTGGTAAAACTGAAAAAGACATGTAGGTAAAATCGGTAATCCATGAAATTCGGTAATTAAGAGTCGGTAATTAACACAGTTTGAAAGCAGGTGGTAAGCATCAACAGTGCATATAAGCAATCCCAAAATGCAACAGCGTGGCCAACATGGCTGCTCTGTATGTCATTGCAAGGCGCCTACGTCTACAGGCAGCAGGTCTGAGGATTTGGAGACGGGAGGAACGCATCTACAGACAGCGCATCACACTCTTTCAACAGACTGACGCAGAGATACATGAAAGGTACAGGCTGCACCCACAAACCATCATGGACCTGATCAGGGACCTGCACCCACTCCTGGACCAGCCAACAACAAGGGCGCAGCCATACCACCACATGTGCAGGTGCTCTGCAGCCTACATCTACTCGCATCTGGCAGTTACCAGGGGGTGATAGCTGCGGTGGGCGGTGTATCCCAGAGTTGCCTGTCCCGTTTCTTCAGGAAGTTCCTGGATGCCATGATGCAGAGAATGCACCACTACATCAGCTTCCCAAACACACAGGCTGAACTGCAGAACACTAAAACTGACTTTTATCACATGGCACAGTTCCCCCATTTCATTGGCTGTATTGATGGCACACACATCCCAATCTGCCCACCAGTTGCCACTGAGCACATCTACAGGAACAGAAAGTCCACCCACTCCATCAATGTGCAGGTAATCTGCGATGCAGGGAACATCATCACTGATATTGTTGCGAAGTTTCCTGGGAGCACCCACGACTCATACATCTTCCAGAACAGTGGGATCTACACACGACTGCTTGCCGGAGAATTTGGAGAGGGATACCTGCTAGGTAAGTAACAGTGACGCCCCATGAAACCTGGAAATCATAGTGTATTGAGGCATGTGACTGATGGTTCCCTTTTACTCACCTAGGCGACAGTGCATATGCCGTGCGGTCATTCATCCTCACTCCCTACCTACACCCAGCAACCCAGAGTGAGAGACGATATAACGTGGCACACAAATCTACACGCAACGTGGTGGAGCGCACGTTTGGACTATTGAAAAGCAGGTTCCGCTGCCTCCACAAGAGCGGAGGCGCACGCCAGTACACACCCATCATCTGTTGCAAGATCATTGCCACTTGTGCAATGCTGCACAACCTTGCCACGAAGAGAGGTACAGAGGTGGAACTAACAGATTTTGAGGACAATGAGGATGATTCAGGTCAGCCAGAGGCCAACGCTGCTGGATTGCCAACAGCAACAGATGGGAGAGAGAGACGGGCAGAGATCACATGCAACTATTTCTGAGTAAGTAAGGGGACACAGCCAGTTGTTGTATGTCATGACGTAGTTTTAATGCGGCACTACGCCACAACACCAAGAATATGCCATTCTGGCAACAATGCGTATTTACAAGTAGTAAGTCCAGGGTTACATCACCCAATAGTCTTTGGCTATGCGGTGATGCATTAATGCTTGCGGCCACGCGCCACAGAGTGGGATGGCACAGATTGACCCTCCTCACTAGTGCCAGCCCCAAGCCGCCTGCTGCTCCTGCGGGTATCTGGGAACGGGGGTGTTATGCTGCTCCTGCTGCTGGTGTCGATGCTTTCAGCAGCATCCCCTCCACCAGTTGTGGCCGCCTGACTAGTCAATAGCACCTCAAGTGCACTTGTGACCTGCACCATCCCCCGAGAGACGTCGCTGCTGCAGTGTGTCAGGCCCTCCTGCATAGCCACAGAGCGCCGGCAGAGTAGTGACGTGGCAGTTGCCAGCCGGTTGAGTGCCCTGGTGTGACTGTCCCTCCTCTGCCGTTCCCGGCGCCGTGCAGCTCTGTCAGCATCATATTTGCTGCACAACAGCTTGATGGACTGGGACATGTCCTGAATGCCCGCTGCCATGTCACCCATCCCCACCGCCATGGCGCTGATGTTCCTGTCCATGTTGACAAAAGTGCTTTTCAGTCCCCGCATATGTCGCTGCACTGACATGACTGCCTTCATTTGCAGGCGCTGTTGCTTCAGCATGTTGCCCTCGAGCCCCGCGAAGACCCCATGGCTGTCGACGTCTGCTGGTGGACTCTGCACCCGCGACCTGCGGTGCCGTCTTGCACCCGTGTGTTCTCCCTGTGAGGTGGAGGGCACAGTGGCATGGCTCCCATCCTGGGGCATAGTGTTTGGCTCCGGGCCCCTGCTGTCGTCAGATGAGGTGTCTAACGCTCGCAACCTGGCAGCAGCACGCCTCCTCGACCTCACAACTGCAGGCGGTGATGTGGCCAGTGACTCAAACATGAGTGGCGATGCTGGCTGTGGTAGAGGTGACGCTGGCTGTGGTTGAGGTGATGCTGGCTGTGGTAGTGGTGATGCGGGCTGTGGTGGTGGTGATGCTGGCTGTGGTAGTGGAGATGCTGGCTGTGGCAATGCTCCCTGGGCAGAACTTGTGCTGGCCAGAGCTGACCTGTCTTGCCGGTGTGCCCTCTCTCCTGTAGCTTGTGCAGTCCTGCGCGATGTTACATCTGTGGACAGAAATGCAACATCAGCTCAGTGTACCTGAAGCCCTGCATTGCTAGCATCACAATAAATATATTTAACACTCTCACATTGTCCTCTGCCTGCTTTTGGCTAATGTGTGTACCATGCATTGTTGTTCTGTGCTATTCAGTTCATGGTTGGGGTTTCCCTGACTACATCTCCCATAATGCATTGCCTGTCTGCACTAACACATGGACTGGAGTGGGATACTCATTTCACAATGGGGGATGTGGGATAGGGGTGGGGGGGCTACATTGCTTTGCATTCGTCTTACCTTGTTGGGTGGCGGCTCTGGCAGAGCTGTCGGCATCCCCAAGCCCCACGACACTCTCGGGCTCTATTGTCGACTCCACCAGCTCCTCCAGTTCGGTGAGGGCAGGTGCCCTGTTAATTCCACCTCCTGTCCGGCTGGCCTCCTTCTGTATTTCCCCCATCTTCCTCTTTGTGACGATCCTCAGGTCGTACCAGCGCTTTTTCAGTACCTCTATGTCCCTGGGGGTCACTCCAACAGCATTGACCTGCTCCTGGATTCTCAGCCAGATATTGCGCTTCTCTGACTGTGGCACTTGCAGGGACTGCCTCCCAAACAGCTTCTGGTGCTGCTTCACCACCTCCTCCACTAGCACCTGGAGTTCCCTGGGGCTGAACTTCTGCTTCCTCCTCCTTTCCCCTCCATCTCTCTGTGTCCTCTGGCTGGACATAGTGATTCTGAGCTGCACAATCAGGCACTGGCTCCCTGCCTCTCCTCTGCACTCCCAGCCTCTCCAGGGTCTGTTGATTGTGTGCACCTGCCTGGGTGTGGCCACTTCCTGGTTGGGTGGGGTGTGGTTGCACAGGATTGGCTGTTTCATCCAGTCATGTGTTTTCGTTTTTCCGATTCGGTAAATACCGAATCGGTATTTACCGATTCGGTAAATACCACTTCGGATTTTACCGATTCGGTAAAGTCCACTTCGGAATTTACCGATTCGGTAAATACCACCTCGGTATTTACCGAATCAGAAAATTCCGATTCTTGAATACCGAATGTTACCGATTCGGTAATTTTTACCGAATTAATACCTACATATAACTTACCGATTCATAAATACCGATTCGTTAAAGTTCGTTATTTAAGAATCGGTAAATTATATTTACCTACATGAGGCCCATAGTGTTTTGTTTAGCCTATTATAATGTTGTATACCTTTGTAATTTTAAGTTTGTGTGCCTGATGGTTGTCTTGTGAGAAAGTTTACCCTCAAACAATTGGCCTGGGTTGAGCTAAAAGTGTAATTCATGCATTGGAAACAGTTATGTTGATGCCATACGTTTTATCTGCTTATTATAAAATATTATGAAAAAGGAAGTAGACCTAGCTTTTTTATCGTGAAAGTCAAATGTTGAAAACAATAGACCCTTACCAAGTGGGCTAGTGCTACATTGTGTTACAGCTTATAAACAGGCATTTTGTTATATGTAATCTCACAGATCAACATAGTAGGCAAGAGCTCGGGCCCTTCTGGTGTAGACAGATGAACGGAGCAAATTGGAGCCTCATTTCACCGCAAAATGGGCCATTATGGACATCGGAGGACAGGGTGATACCTCCCATATGCTGCATGAATATTTTTTGTCTCTTTTTGAGACTATTGTGAGGTCTCTCTTTTTTTCTTCTTTACAGCAGCCATTCTGGATACTTTTGGCTTATGTCTGAGGAGGTTTCTTGTTTTCCTACATTCTTTGCTGTGCCTCTCCAGGAGGTTTGTTGACTTGCTTTGCTGCAAACATGGTTTTCTCCTGATGCTGTACATGTCTCTGGCTTCCATGCTGTGTTCTACTTTGCTTATTTGAGGGTCATTATGCGGAGGTAATTTTTCCCTCTTAGTTCTTATGCAACGCTCTATTTTTCCAGCACCAGAGGCGGGAGGTTGTTATCTCGACCAGCCCTTCTTTACTGTTTTTTTGGGGGACAGTCTCCCTGTACAGTTTGTGGGCAGACTGAAGCAATTCAAGGCGTCTCCTCTTCACGCAGCCTCATATTCACAACATTTGTCATCATTTTGAAAATCTACTACCTGTCCATCGAGGTGTAATCCATCTACATCGAACATGCCATCCTCATCCTCTTCTTCTGCTAAAATTGGTGCGGCCGTGACCTTGTCTACCCACTCGAGAGTCAAACAGGACCCTCCCTCTCCTGAGAAATCATCTCTCTCTCAGGCGTTTGTTGTGCCGTCTTTACCCGTGCTGTCATCGACTCTCCCCTGTGTTCATCCTCATCCAGTATGTTTCTACAGTTGTCACTGTTTTACATGTATTGCCTTTCTTTTTTGATCTTCTCCTCTCTTTCCTTCCCTTTTCTTTGCTTTGTTCTCTTTTGTCTTATATTTTTCTCATGTTTTTCTTTTTCAATGTCATTGCTTACAGTATTTCTTGTCTGACTAGAACGACTTTGTGTATATCGAAAAATGGAATTGGTGGTGTTTGTAAGGTATAGGCGCCAAAAGGAAAATCACATAATAGTATGTCCTTGATTAAGTAAATGACGGTGCTATAAGGTGAGAAGTACCACCCTTCTTCCCAGAATCATGGGCCTAGACCCAGTCAAAACAAAAAGCAATCCCTAGCACTCGTACTGAAAATGAATATTTTAGAAGTATTACGAGTTTTCACAAAAACAATTTCAAAAAACAATTTCAATTTCAGTAACCTGACAAATCAGGGACCCAATGCTACACCACTATCAAGTGGTCAACCCTCTAAAAAAGAGGGTATGAAAGAGAAATTCATCAGACTAGAGAAACTAAGACTCAATGAAATGTCCAGATGGTGGGACGCAGCGACTTTAAAACAATATTTGAAAGTGAAAAGAGTACCTAGGGGTTTAAGATCGCAAATAATACCGACCTATGAAGATCTTGAGGCGGACTTATTAGCAGAATGGGAGAAAGAACTTAATAACAACTCGAACAGATTAATGGAAATATTAATAGAGAACTGTGAGAGAAAGGTGGCTCAATTTCAGAAAGACATAGAAAAACTAGAAACTGAAATCAGAGACCTCAACTTACCAGAGGTCATGTCCAAGAACTATGTAATTCTAAATGACATTATAGATCGACACGTGGCGGATATAAAACAACGCAAGATGAGAAAAATAAGGAGAGATGAACGAGATTATTTGAGTGGCAGGGTATTTACTTTTGCCAAAAAGTATGATCACCTGATGCCCAAAACGATACCTGTCAAAACAGGAGATGGTAAATCAGTTAACTCCAGTACCACCTCATTAGACACTGAACATACTAGTGAGAGTGAACCAGAAAGAACAGATGGCACTGGTAATGCCTCTAGTAATGAGAGTAGTTTTTTATTGGAGGTGAGAAGGATAAAAAAGGGGAACATAGAAAATCGCAGACCAATCCAGGTAGAAAAACAAGGAGGGGCAAACGAGGGGGCAAGAGAAATGGAGCGCCCCGGAGTGAGGACCAGATCATGGAATGTGAGGAAATAAATGATTTATCTGTGATAAATTTAAGTGATGTTGAACTCACGGAGGATATGTTGTCTCTATTATCTAAAGGGATGAGCTTTTGTCCAAACAGCATTGGCGATATTTGTGAAACCAAAATTGATCTGTTTAAATTCACGAGACGCATCAAACTGAAAAAACATTTTGAACTTAACAAATTTGTGAATAAAGATTTGCAGCAAAATCTTGGCTTATTAATATCGAATGAACAATCAATACAAGATGTACTAGACACGAGGTTACTAATGTCTCTGACAGATTGTGAAGATGAGTTTGTAACATCAGACATGATTATGAGGGATTTAAACATAGACATGGATTTTAGCATCACTAGCAAACTTAAAGAAAAATCTAAATGGACACCGACATTAACAGCTGGTAACAACATAGACCTTTTTTATAAATTGGTTACCTTGGATTTAGACAAGCATGACATTAAAAACACTGCTTCCCGTACAAAAAAAGATAACATCACACATAAGGAAAGAATAGCACTCAGAACACTTAGTGATAATAGGGATATAACAATCAGAGAAGCTGATAAAGGAGGTAACATGGTGATCATGCGTAGCACTGATTATGAACGTGAGATCCAGACTCAATTGAATGACAAACAATGTTATGAGACTTTATCAGGTAATCCCATTTGGACTTTAACTAACTATATTAATAACCAACTAAAACGATGGCATGGATTGGGGTTACTGGATGACAATGAATTAACCTACCTAAGGGTTGACCGACCCAGATATCCCTGTATATACACTGTACCAAAAGTACATAAGAATCTTCCTTTTCCGCCAGGAAGGCCAATCATTTCAGGAATAGGTGGACCTACAGAAAAGATTTCAGAGTATGTTGATATTTTCTTGAAACCACTAGTTACCAACTTGGCTTCGTACATTAGGGACACCAAGCACATCCTGGGCACCCTAGCTGATTTAAATTGGGATGACACTATGACATTAGTAACACTAGATGTTACGGCTCTGTACACCAGTATCAAAAGGGATATTGGTTTAACAGCAGTAAAGAGAATGCTAAACAGAAGGGCAGCTAGCTCATGGAATCACACAGAAATGTTAAATGAGATGATAGAACTTATTCTTGACAACAATGTATTTCTGTTTAAGCAACAATGGTACAGACAAACACAAGGAGTTGCAATGGGCTCCAGATTTTCCCCCTCGTTTGCCAACCTTTTCATGGGTTGGTTTGAGGAGTTGAGAATCTGGGGCTCATTGGGCTCAAAATGGAATGATTCAATACTGTTCTGGGGTCGATATATTGACGATTGCATCATGATTTGGACTGGAACCCAAATAAAACTTGAACGTTTTTTTGAATTTCTCAATGACAATGAAAGTAATATCAGATTTACTATGGAATATAGTAAGACCAATATCTCCTTTCTGGATGTGGAATTCTATATTCAAAATAACAAAATACATAGTAGACTATATCGGAAGGCTACGGCATGTAATTCCCTGTTACATGCTAGTAGTGCACACCCATACCACCAAATACGTTCAATCCCATATGGAGAACTAACCAGAACAAGACGCAACTGCAGCAGTGATGCAGAATTTCAAATCCAAAAGAAAGGGGTACTTACAAGATTCAAAAAGAGGGGTTACAACAAATCACTATTGACCAAAGCAGAACAGAAAATAGACAGAAGTACACAGACGGACACCTTAAAAGAGAAACCTAAAACCAGGGATTCTAATCAGACAATCAGATTAATTACCAGCTATAACAACTGGGCGGGAATCCTGAAGAAAAGCCTTAAAAGACATTGGCACCTACTCACAGCAGACAACACACTCAGGGAGTTCATCTCAGAGATACCGACTATCACTTTCAGGAGAGGGGTCTCATTGAGGAATTTACTTAGCCCGAGTTACCCACAACCAACAATCAAGACAAATTGGCTAAATAGACACTCAGAGGGCTTTTACAAATGTGGTCATTGTAGTTCCTGTAAATGGGCAGATGACCGTAAATCCTACTTCATGGGGCCAAGGGGCAGAAGATTTAAAATACACACGAATATCAATTGTCTTACGAAATTCGTGATATACATAATTGAGTGCAAGTGCAAACTACAATACATTGGTAGCACAATCAGACCATTACGCGAACGTATAGGGGAACATACAAGGGCAATCAAACAAGCTGACATGAGATACCCCCTTGCAGCACACATGTCAATCTGCTCTGCCCAGACACCTAACCGCACTTTCAAATTCTATGGAATTGAACATGTCCCCAGTAACCCGAGGGGGGGTAACAGGGAACTTACGTTGAGACAAAAAGAGGCCTTATGGATTTTAAAACTGAACAGAGTGGAACAGGGTCTTAATATTGATCATGAGCTACACTATTTTTTAGGTAAATAATCCAGCAAGTGGTATTCATAGTGGTTTTCTATCGGATAGGATGATTTTCTAAGCTTCCTAATTAATCGTAACCAATCAGATATAAACCCACAACGACCATATTTAAGGTACACCACCGGTTCTAATCATCGGTAGAATTTACTCTGACCCCATGTATACCTTAAATATATGACAATATGGTTATGCTTTGTAACATGTTTGACATGAATGTTTTTCTCATTGAGCTGTCTTCTCTTTCATGCTCTCAATTAAAGTACATTCAGGGTCATTATCTCATGACAATGTTATTTATCTTCAAAATTGCTAATTATGTTTTAATAACTACCATTTTCGCTGATATTGTATTAATTATTGGTGCTCTATGTACTGAGTCTAATAGATGGAGAGAATTGTTGGCTTTTATACTATATCGCCGACTCTCACGGATCACTTCTATAAGTATTCTTGGTAAAACCACACAAACACTCACCTAAGTTTACTCTTATTTTGGGACTTTATTCCTGTCTCAAAATGGCCGCCGGTTTAGATAACACACTCTAGTCCTTCCTTTATTTTACTCATAATGTTATGAAACGTGATGTTGTTCGAACTAACGTGAGAACGAGGGCACGTCCGATTTCCTTAAAAAGAGAAAGATTTTGCCATACATTCACGTACTCGGGAGCCTTAGATACCTGGAGAAGCTGGCGTCACGTTCGTTAATGTTTCTACTTGAAACGGTAAGCACACTGTGATATGCAAGCTTATTAGATACACGAAGGATCGGAGCATGGTCTAACCGGACACCCACTACTCCGCATGTTAGAAATTTGGTTTTAGAAATTATGGGAACTCATACAGCCAGTATTGGTTTAATTGTCATTGACCCGTAATTTTAACAAGCGAGTTTTTATTCTTACGTTTGTCACTAGAGGTAGCATACCGCTTTTTTGCCCGTTTACGACAGCATACTCGTTTCCCTATATATAGCCATATTCGGGATAATAGGTATAAATACTTGAAGGACAGATAAGATTCGAGCATATTGGCACTTTATTTAAATATGGGCACAACTGAGTAGGATATGGTTCTCAGTAACTGCTTACGTCGTTTTTAATGACTTGTCGGTTTGATTTGATGTTAGTATTTACTATTTGTATTCCTCGATACCATATACTTTGCTACGTGCCATTAGACTGCTATGTTAGTTTTGCTTGACCCTCGACATATATGAATAGTTTCCTGATTTTGGAACTTTAAATTTTGCAGTATTGAATGGGAAACCACTTATGAATCGAAAGCAGTTTTACTTTGCTGCCAAGTGACGCCACCACTACTGACACCATTTGGCGGTTTGGAATTATCACCGCCTTATAAGTAGGTCACATATTACTTTATTATGTACCTATTAAAATAATTGTTTTGAGCGCATTTAACGTTATCGTTCTTGTCCTCTGCTTATTTTTGATTTGTGGTCAATTACTTTTTTTAGAAACATTATTCAAGCAAGAAAGAGGTAGATATGGTTTATGTCTGTTACGCCGGTTATCACATTAAATACACATTCTAGCACGTGGTTTGCACTGCCTTTACGATTCCGTTTGTTCACCGGGCCATTGGTCATCTTCAAAAATACTAGCCACAATCACCTCACTTTATATATAAATTTTTGCCTCTTCCATTATTCTTACAATGGTTCCTCCTTTGTGTTATCACACAAATGAAACATTATTGGTCAAATCATATGCACAAATAGCACTGTTTACTCTCTCCATCTCAATTAGGGTCATAGTTGATTCATCTAGCTTTTCAGCTATACTGTTAGGCCGTTCAAATTACTTCCAAAGTATATTATGTATCTGAATAATGGCTAGCTCTTCACTTTTCTTTGGCTAGTTCCACCTGTGGGTGTTTTATTGTTAAATGCTCTGATGCGTTCTTATTTAGGATGTACGCTAGTTCTTTTTATTCTTTCTGTAAACACAGCCTTGAAAAAGTCGCGGGACTACATTCCCTTGTGGCGACGAAACACGTGTTGGCTGACTGAAAATACTGTGAAGAATAGAAACCAATAAACAACGAACTGGAAGAGTGAAGAAAGACTAACTCATTCTTTTGCTAATGTGTTTTGAAATTGTTTTTGTGAAAACTCGTAATACTTCTAAAATATTCATTTTCAGTACGAGTGCTAGGGATTGCTTTTTGACTTTGTGTATATATTTCTATGTGTTGTTCCATTCAGAGTTATTTCTTGGAATATTAAAGGAGTAACTAACCCTATAAAGAGGCAGAGAATTTTGTCTCATTTGGCTAAGTATTCTCTTGACTTCGTTTTTCTCCAGGAAGCTCACCTTACTGAACATGAGGCGTTGAAACGTAAGCAAGGTTGAGTAGATTCTGTTTTTGTCTTTCCTCCCTTAAATAAGAAAAATTGTGTTATTCTCCTGTCACAAGAACTTAAAACTGCTAAATGTTTCTCAAGAATCTAATTTTGAAGGCAGATGGCTTTTTGTTAAGTTAATTGCTAATGAGACCCCCTTAACTGATTGCAATATTTGGGGTCTACCCAGGTGATTATTCCTTTTGGCCTAATATTTCCATGAAATGTGTGCAACATGCTGATCACTTTTATATTTTGGGTGATGACTGTAATCAAGTGATGGACCCTTTTATTTATCATCACTCCCTAGTTAAAAATATTCCCCCAAAAATGCACAAATAATGTCATTCCTTTATTCCTCAACGTCTTTTGGTGGACTCATAGAGACTGTGCAATCCTTCTAATAAAGAATTCTCCCCTTCTCATGGTTCCCTATCCAGATTATATTATATTTTTGGCTCTAAATTGCTCTATTGAACCAATTGTGATTTCTGATCATGCTCCTGTTATTACAGATTTCAATTTAGTCCTGGTGCATTCCAAGTTCAATAGATGGAGGTTCAATAATTTGTTTTTACTTGACCCTACTTTTTCTTCTTCCTTTTTGGCTTTTTCGGAAGAATTTTTCGAAATCCATGCATACCCTACTATCTCTCCACAATTAACTTTGGGATACTTTTAAAGCTTCTGCTCAAAGTCATATTATTGATTTTTTCTCTCGAAAAAAGAAATCTCTTGCTCCACCTAAATTGCGAGAGCTTATCCTTGCAAAATGTCAGTTTAATAAGGTATTCAGAGATAAAGCTTCCTCAATTTTAGTCCATAGCAGTGCTCATTATTGTGGTGGTCGTAATAAAATGGGTAAGCTTTTGACTAATTATGTGAAGATCCGTAAGCAAAGCTACACGTTAGATTCAGTAAAAAATTATATAGGGCTACCTGTCTTCAAAGATTCTGGGATTCTTGCGGAATTTGATAAGTACTCTTTAAATGCCTGAATCTCCTTCCCTGCCTTTTAAGATTGAGGCCTATTTGAAAAATTCCAGGAATTCCCTTAGCAAACATAGAGACTTCTCATCCTTAGAATCGGTCATTTCTTTACCAGTGATCCTTTGTGCACAAAACAAATCCCCTGGTCCTTACGGCTTCACGGTCACATTTTTTCTTCACTTCTCTCGTCTTCTTCCTAGAATATCTCAACTCTTTCAATTTTTCTCTGTGTCTGGTTCCATTGGGGGCTCCTTCCGAGAGGCTGCTATTTGTCTTATTCATAAGGAAGGTAAAGATCTGTTAAGTCGTGGTGTTCGTGAGGGTTGACCTTTATCTTCTCTTGTATTTATACTTGCTTTGCAACCTTTTCTATACCATATCAGGAATAACGCTGACGACATCATTCATTTTATTTCCACTCCTGAGCGGTCTGTTCCGGTTCTTCTTCAGCAAATTGGCACCTTTTCATCAGTTTCTGGATACATGATTAATTCTGACAAAACTGAAATCATGCCTCTTTCTAAATTTACTTTTAGACATTCTTTCATTGCCACGAGATTCCACTGGAATACTTCCAAAATTAAGTACTTGAGCATTTGGTTCGCCCCTTTCATTAATGATGCGCTTTCGGCGAATGTCAATGATTGTCTAGATAAAGTCGCCAAACTTTTGTCCTACTGGAATCCCCTCTTTCTCTCCTGGTGGGGTTGTATGGACTATTTCAAGATGATGATTTCACCCATAATTCTATATACCCTTTCCATGATCCCTGTTAATATTTCTGCTATATTTTTTATTAAATTAAACTTTCTAAATTTCTTTGGATCAGTAAAAGAGTCAGAATTTCTCTGGCTTCTCTTAGGAAGGCCAAACAGGAAGGTGGAGTCAATTTCCCTGATTTTCAGTTATGTCAAAAGGCTTTCTGTCTCGGGCAACCCTCTAGACGGCTTTCTATGTTGCAAACCTCATTTACCCCTTTATGGCTGGATATTGAATGCTCTTTTTTAGCTCCTTTTCTTCCCTGCAAATGTATATCTTTCTCGGCTAAACCTTCATCATTTCCTCTTCTCTTTTTAATCACACCTACACTATCCTAAAACCGATTTTTTAATCACAATCTGTAACTCGTGAATCATTCCAACATTCTCCTCTCTGGTACAACAATCGTATTACCATTAATAACAAACCATTATTTTGGAAAGCCTGGAGGCAAAGAAGAGTTATTTGGACAAAGATTTATTTTCCAATAAATATCATCTCTCCTTTTCACACTTTGAACTCTTATTCAAGTGCCCTCGTTCCTTTTTACCTGAATATCTCTTTCTTATAAATATTCTTGTTGATCTCCTTTAACCATTACCAAGTGCTTCCCCTTCTTCCTCATCACAATCACCTCATTGTTCAATTCCTTATTCTGTTACTAAGGTTTCACCTATTTATAGACTTCTTCGCTCTTTATTGCATGTTAGATCCAAAAGTTAGACTGCAACAGCTTCTACTTCTCAATCTTTGTTCTTTCTCCAACATACATTCTACCTTACCCCCTCCTTACTAGGTAAATTCTCCATGGGCTCCTCTCTTAAATGTTGGTCCTGCAACCATAAATTTGGTGACTTTATGCATATGATGTTCCACTGTCCTCCTACAGCCTCTTTCTGGGAAAAAGTTTGGTCTCAGTTATCTTTAATGTTTCCTTTAAGTTCTCCTTTAACTTCCTTGATACTCTATATTGGGTAGTCTTTCTGAAGGAATCCACTCACCACATAGTAACTTACAGTTATTAGATCTCATTCTTGCTCTTTCCTGCCAGCAAATCTCTATTAATTGGAAATGTCCGTCAAATATTTCTTATAAAGCCTGGTGGAATAATAGTTGTCATTACCATAAATTAGATACTGCCTTTTCCTCTTTTTACTGTCCATCTGCTAAAAGAGCTTTATATTGGTTACCTTTGACATCCTTTTTAGATGATGTAGCTCATCAGTCTCCTATTTGTACTTTATCTGAAAATTTTAAACCACCATGATTTCTCTGTCATGGGTATTAATTTTGCTATTCCTTGTTTTGATTTATTACATTATATCATATCGCTATTTTCTTTTCAGGTAATTTTCTACGCTGCTGTTAACTTGGTCTTCCTTTACGCATTCCCCCTCCTTCCCTTTACTCTTTTTTCCCCATCATATTTCAAAATTGTTAAGCAGCTTCAATTCTTTATGATATTTTTTGTTGATTTCATTCCTACAGTCTATACAGGTTCCTGTATATTGTTTCAGTCATGTTATTATTTCTTTCATGAGTACCTTAAGAAAACGTAGTATACATGAGTTATGGTGATAAGCCAATGATAAAGGGTATAGGCCTGATTGTTTGCTATGAGAAATTACTATAGAGTTAGCAGGTCTGTCATATTGTTTATGAAAAGTAATTTGTTAAAGCCAATAGGCCTCTAACAGTGGATTGTTATCATAGTGTAATATAGGCTGTAGACAGGTGCTTTGTTGCTATGAGAAGTTACGATAAAGGCAGAAGGTCTGACATATTGATTATTAAAAGTATACATTAAAGTCAATAGACATTTAAGGGTGGATTGTTATAAACCCACAGATCGATGTTTTGCTGTATGCAATCTCATAGATTACAGTGTTAGCAAGGGAACTGATGTTGTTTACTCCCTCAGAAAAAGCATCGGTATAGAAGATTTGCACTGTGAGAATCCTAGTTAGATCCTTTTAGGAGAGATAGTATCTTGCTTTCCCAACTGCAATTCTATATAATTTTATGATTGTATGCTTGATGATTTACTTGGGGAAAGTTTAAGCTTAATAGAGTAGGTCTGAGTTAGTTATAGAGCCATGTCATTTATAATAGCTATAGGCCCTATTGATTCAATTGCAAAACATATTTCAAATCATATAGGTCTGTCATCATCATTATCAATATCTTTATTCGGTCTGATTAGAAATAGACAATAAAAGTATATAGAAATATCCCACATAAAAAGGGTATATATTCATAAACAGCGTTAAAATTCAACGGTACATCAAATAAGTATACTTAAAATAAGCAAAAAGCGCAAGTCATAAATACATTTTAAAGCACCATTGCACTCGAATAGAAAATGGCCCTGGTTTGAAAAGAAAGATGGGAAAGGAGAAATAACACAAACCTCAAAATGGGTCAACTATGCGCTCCTACTATCCCCAAAATTAAACCAAAACATCTCAACCGGGCTCCATCTGCTAAGCCACGTTGCACATAAAATTCTGATCAATTATCTTGTCATAGTTTTCCTAGCCCTGATGGCTGCTTTCAAAAAGGCGCAGACACAGTAAACAGTTTCAGGTAAACTTAGGAATTATAAGTGGAGGAGAGCTGGTCTAGAGCGTTGGTAACCTAGCCTCCGTAACAGAGGTGTCAGAAAGTGCTTTTGTGCTGAAGTGTGCAATTTCCAAAAGAACATAAAGTGCAATAGTGATTTTGCAGAATGATTGTCACAGGGACAAGTGGATACGATGGAGTCTATTAGGATGGCGGTCGGATGGCTGCCGCTGGGCTGGCGGTGGTAACTGCTGGGCCAGCGGCGGTCATCTGCCCGCGATCGCAACCCAGAAAACCGCTGGTCCCATTAGCATGGCGGTGACGGCCGCGACAGTGAGATTTTCCACCCGCCACTTTTTCACCGGTAGCAGTCCGCATGCTTGCCTGGCGGGCGGAGCTGGAGCGCTAAAATGGGGCCGGTGCGGGGTCAGGCTCTGCTGGCATGATTATGATGCCGGCGGTAGCTAGCCTTTCCGCGGTGGTGGAGCCGCCATGGAAAGGCATGCGGCTAATGTCTCAGGGGGCCCATTGCGGGCTCCCAATGTGTTTGGGGGGTTTGGGTTTACTGGGGGTACTCATGGTAACCCCCTACATCTCCCTGTACCAGGTGGCAGGCACTGTGCAGTAACTGCCACGCAGTGCAGGGATATGCTGGACATGCTTTTTTAGACATCGCAGCGGTGATGCTGGCAGCAGCAACCACCGCAATGTTAAATGCCGCGATCCTACCGCTGCGGTTGGATTACGACTGCGAAGCATACTAATTGGACCGGCGGTTATGCCGCGGTCCTAGCGGGTGGTGTTTCCTGCTACCATGGCGGTCGGAGTGATTTTCCGAGCGCCATCCAAATAGACCCCTAAGTCTCCCTCTGGATCTAAACATTTTTTTAAAAGTAAGGACCAATGAATTAACCCTGCTCTGAAGTGAAAGAGAAGTAACCGCTTCCATCTTGACAGTCCAGAGATAGGTACAGGGAAGGTTCATCTGTGTGTAAAAGACTACAGTAATTCCGAACCAAGGGTTTAGGTAACTCAATTTTCAATCTTGTGTTTGCACAATAGTCCTTAAATAATGTATTCACCTCCTCCCTATTGTTTTGTGGTATACGGCTGGGATCAGTGAACCAGGAGGATAAACCCAGGGATACAAAATTGTCCCGTATATAGCTTGATAATATACTTGGGTGAAAGTTTAAGCTCAATCCAGTAGGTCTGAGTTTGTTATGGAGCAAAGTCAATTATAATAGCAAAAGGTCTGATTGATTCAATTGCAAAACATATTTCAAATGATATAGGTTTGTCATGTTTATTGTGAAAAGGTTATGACAAGGGAAGTAGACCTGATTTATTTAATTTGGTATGTGGATAGCTTTTGAACTGTGTTAAAGCATGCAGTCAGGTATTTTGTTACATGACATCTCACAGATTACCCTCGTAGGGAAGGATTTGTTGTGAATTACCTCCTTTGAAAAAACCTAGCGGTAGAAGATTTGCACTGTAATAATTCTTGCTGGAATCTCTTCTGACGGTCTGAGAGGCATAGGTTCCTGCCACAACCTTGAGATAAAAAAATAGTTACCTAATACACACATCCATATATAGGCCTTACCTGTGGACTTGCGAATCATAATTAAGATTTTGATTGCCAGCTGCCAGGGCAGGTGTGCAGCCCGCAGGCCAACAGAGATTCGGGCACCACTGTGTGTCTGAATGTCGATTACTGAATCAGGCATTCACAGCGGAGATTTGCATATCGGCGCTGAGCCGCTGGGAGAGAGGCATACTGTGAAGCATCAAGAGGGGACACTACATCTTTAACAAAGAGGAGGGGTCAAGACTATGCTCCAAAGGGAGTTGACATTGTTGTATTTAAAAGACTTCCCGGTGGTATTATCCTCTTAGTGAAACTGGCATTGATAAAGGCCAGTCAGGCTGAAACTCGTCTGCCATAGCGTTTCATGTTCACTGAGTATATGTACGAACATCTTGGTTTATTAAAGCCCACAAGGTAATCGACTACAGCTGTGTCAACCCCATTCTTTGTGTGAATGGAGTGTTAGAGTTGATATATATATGTACAGCTAAACAGAGGACATTTGGTCATCCCTCTTCTGTATTGGTCTGTCTGGGTGTCATTTACGTTAAGCTTTCATCCATGACTGCTTACTGTATGGATAATGGTTCAGTTTACATCAATCTTACCCTGTGAATGGCAGTATTATCTCACCACGTGCACATCCACTGAAAACGCGTGTTTTTCATTGTCAGGGCTGGATTAGTCAGTCATTTAGTTTTCAAGTGTCTTCTTTTATAGTTCCCCTTACACTTCTTTGCTTGTATCGTTTTTAATTAAAAGATTTCTTAAGCAGATACTACAGCTCCCCAGGCAGTGCTGGCGGAAGTGGCGGTTCCTCCACTGAGGTGGAGGAGCGTCGCCCCACTGATCTCCGAGCAGTGAAAAAAGGAAAAAATAATGATAATACCATACCGTTATTATAATTTTCTTTTTTCTATTGCAGCGGCTCCATTCTTTCGCGGGGCGGGGCTGGTCCCTGTGACGCCAGACTGCAGGGGAGGAGTGGCAACACTCCAAGTGTGCATGGCATTTTGAACGGCCCTCTCGGGCTGCCCAAAATAGACATGCGCACTTGTATGTTCTCCTTCCAAGCTGCATTGCAGCCTGCGTGGAGAACATGCCCCAGGCTCTCAAGCTTGGTCTGAGCAACGAAATATGGCGCTCAGACCAATCACAACGCTACACTGCGTCATTGTGATTGGTATGGGGAGCTTGGAAGCACTGGTGCTTTCTCCTGCCAGAATCCAGACAGGAAGAAGACAAAAAGATGAAGAGGATGGAAGGGGAATAGGCAGCAATACCAAACATACCCAGGTAATTGTTTTTTTTTGTTTTACCTTTTTAATTTCCTTCACCTACCCCCGACCACCCGAGTCCTGTAGCAGCCCCTACTGGCTGACTGGCCACTTTTTTGCTGCTCATTTCATCTGCAGTGCACTGTATGCTATGTGGCTACTCCATTTAAGCCATCTGACCATTGAAGAATGCTACTGTATATAGTGCATCATTGTTTTATCATTCCAAGATGGCCAAAACATTGGTTCTAAACTTGGTGGCCATGCTGGAGCTCTAAAACAATTGTAGGCTATGTACAGTAGCACTTCGAGATGGAAACCTGCTGCTATGTTTAGTTTCCTTATTGCAATCATATGCACTCTGTGTTTAGATTTAGATGCAGTATGTTTTCTTTTTACTACATGTATTCATGTAACTTATCTTGTGTGTGCAGTTTAGTTTGTGTGTTTTTTATTGTTATTGTATCAGAGGGTAAATGGGAGAATGAGCCAGTGGCTGGACGGCTGGTTGGATGCATGAGTACAAAGATGTGTGACAACGTACATATTTGATGATTTATTGAGTGTCTAAATTCATCAATGGCACTAAATTTACTTTCATTCATAAGCCAGACTTATTTTCTTTGCCAATTCTTGTTCATTCTTGTTTTATTTGAGGATGAAGCACTCTTCCTCCCATTGATCCATCTTTCTGTTACACCATCCCATTTTCCACCATCCGGTTGATGCTTCAGAGAAAATAACGACTTGTGCACTGCACATTGATTTATTTGTGTTCTTTCCCATAGCATTTTTCGGCTTGCAGCTGTGTTTGATTCCTTACAAAATTGGCTCTTGTTTGATATTTTTTTATTTCGGATTTTGCAACTCACCAAGCACTCATCTAACAGTTAATTGCGTCTCTTGAGGATTCTCTCTTTTTCCATTATGTGATGTCCTTATTCAGACAATGGGCCGACTTACCCGAGACAGGCAGGCGGTTTTTAGGCTCTTTGGCACCCATACTGGTGCTCTCTTTGTATTCTTGCAGCCGTTGGCGCTGTTTCACCTCAGCAAGAAATGAGGTTCATGTTTAATCTACGCAGGGAAAATAGGAATAATGATTGATATTGCTGCCACAAAAAAGTTGCAAAACATAAACTGCGTGTAACATGGTGCTGAAGAGAGCCAATATGCAAAGTAGCGCTATATATGTTAGTAGACTTGTTGCTACTTGCTACATTTCTACCAGCTTTCCTAAACTGTTTTTTTTTCTCTCCAGCAATTCTGACGCGTGAGCCTTTGCGCGGACATGCCCTGTCACAAAATGATCACCTTCTGGAAGATTCTGTGGTCTGTATCACATGAAATTTACTTCGGGAGTGTTATTACTTGATGGAAAGAATTAAACAAGTAGCAAAAACTATCGGGAACAATGTTAAATCAGGGGAATGCAACACAGAAGTGTCTTCAAAATTAATCTTTATTTGCCGGTAACACCACTTTGAGACACAATTTACAGGCACTTTCCATTACTCCCTATAAACTCTTTGAGGTATACCAAGGGCCTGATTTAGACCTTGGCGGAGAGGGTTCTGCATCTCCTCATTTAGAGTCGGGCAGGCCTTCAGCTTGTCAGCACCAGTGAAGGACACTTAGGGGGTTATTTATGAGAACCTTGGGTCACATTTGCACCATGTAGAGTGGTATATGCATGACGCAGGGTTCCAAACAGCTGTATGAGTCCACGCAATGCTACCCTGCATGGCTTTGAGTGGCCTCATAAATCCTGAATGAGGGGACCCAGCGCAAATCGCTGTGTCACCTTACTCTGCGCTCGGGAGGAGTTCCATGAGCATTGCAGAGTGTGCTTCCATGCAACACCCATGGATTTTGACGGTGCTCCAGATTTACAAAATCATGTAAACCTGGGGAATCGCTAAATCCTTATGCCTCCCGAGGGTCAGGCGTAACGAGGAAACATATCTTTATTTCTCCTCGTTTTTTACTCTTTCTATGTGTGCTGCATTCTGCATCACACAAAGATTGAGAAAAATGCCTCTAAGGATTGTTTCTGTGGAGGAAGGTGTCCCTTCCTGCAGAAAAAAAACTTCTGTATGTAACAGAGGCACCCTTGCAACATAGTGTAAAAAAGGTGCCAGTGTTGGCGCTAGGCTGTCAAAACTGCGCCAGTGCATGAAGAAAGGACAGGAATGTACCGTAATGCATAAATACCGTGTTCTTTGACTTTGGTGTAGGGCAGAGCAACAAGGTGACTTGCTGCGCTGCCCTACACCAAAATCCCATAAATGAGAGCCTTAAATTACTAAAAGAAGTTTGTGAACTAAACTGTCTGCACTGGGCTTTTAACTAAAGCGAAGAAGCTACTGGGATTTGAAATCTGTAATCAGACATACACATAAACAGAAACATTCATTTGCTATGGACAGTACAGCACTGCCGCTCCCACATGTTTGGAGCAGACCAATGAGCTCTGCCTAGATTGAATCCGTACTGGTGGGAATCATTTACAAGTGAGTGCACCCCCTTGCAAATCAGCCCCTGGCTCATCTTGTTTTCTGATGCCTCATAATCAGAGGAGATTTGGGATCACGCCTATGTATGTGTGAGATCTGACCGAATACCATATTGCGTCATATTATGTGTGCCAATTGATTCTATAATGAGCAAAATCTTGTGCATATCCTATGTGTAGAATTACCTAGAGGCCCTGTGTGCATCTTTGTGAACTTTGAACTTTTTCAAGCAAAATAGGTTGACAATATTACCAACCAGTATGTTGGCTACATATACATTATTAGTTCCCATCGTGTTATCACTCAGATACTCAATCTGACAGCAACCCATTTGAGACAGAGTGGTGTAAAAACACATGTTGGCTGCAAAGTAAGACCTTACATCAGAGAGCATTTTAGAAGGAGTGGGGAGCATGACCTAGAGAAGAGGTTGATCACAGAGTAGCACCTACCTGAATATTTATGTTTTATTTTTTGCTTACATACTCCCAAAAGAAGCGATAACACTGACCTCTATCAACATGAGCACTACCACTTAACTTCCTGAGTGAAGCTTAACATGGCTTTGAGAACTAGAAATATACATTTGTGATATACAATAATGAAAATTGCAGTATGTAATTGCTATTGCCATAGTGGGAACCCTCAGACATCTCAAGGGAAAAAGGTTTTTACTCTCATCCATGTCACTCATAATGCTATGTGTCACTGCTGTGCTGTCACTCACAAGACTTTATGTGTTCACAAAGCATTGAAGGGTTACTGTTTGGAAAACTCAGAAGACACCCATTCCCAAATGGAAGTGGTGCAAGCAGGACGTATCCAATGATTTGGAGCAGCATTTGTTGTGGGGTTGGGGCTAGATAACACAGCAGGTCCAAGTGATCAATTCCACCGGTCAGCTATATGCCAGTATATCAACTACCAAAATATATAAAATCAAGGTATCTACAAGTGGAACAAAACATAGTAAACCTATACTTAATTTAGAAAATCCAACTTCTCATTGTGGTTGTTCTGGATTTTTCACCTTTTGCTGGACCCTATATGTTTGCTGGCTTTATAACTCTCTGCACTTTACCCCTGCTAACCAATAGGAACGTGATTGTGCTCCCCATTTTGCATTGGTTCAATTGGCTCATTCCTGATTGACACATTTACCTTGCCTGTAAGTCCCTAGTATATGAAGGAAAAAGGGCACCCAGGGCCTGGAAGGTAGATGCCACTTGTGCACTTCAGAACGTATTGTGTGATTCACTATAGAGGCAGTGCAAACATGACTTTAAGCCTAACCTTTGTAGCCTGACTGTTGCAGTGTAAACATGCACTACAACCTGTCAAATGAAACCATTTTTGACAGGTACAACCCTTCCTTCTAAATATTAGGAAGTCACCCCATGTAAGGTGTTTAGCTACCCAGTAGGGTGCATGGTATTTAAATGTGGGACATGTTGAAAATTATTAATACCATGTCCTTACAGTGACTGGGCCCTAAAAGCCATTATTTTCACAGCGACAGGCCTAGCTGTCTTATGTAGAAAACCAGAGTAGATATTAAAACGTGAATACTACATCTCTGGAATGAGCTAGAAAAATAATTAAACTATTATTTTTAATAGTTATATAAAATTGAATTGAATGGTTGTCTGATTTTTTATAAATATTAAGGAAAAGTGACTTTTATGGAGTTGCCCTTTATCCTTCTATACTGTCTGAAGGCTAATTAGCATACGTCTCTACCTGCTATCGACCTGTACTCAGCCTTGAATAGGTATGAAAAGGTTTAGGAAATGCCTCCCGAGAGCAAACAATAAGCAAACCTGAACTAGCAGAGGTGACGCATCTGAACACCACAAAATATGGATGATGGGGGATGTATGCATCCTTTTTGACATTACAGTACCACATTCTTCTTATAAGGTCTATTGAGCCACATGTAACAACTGGGGCACACTTGAATGGGTGAGAACAGGATGCAGCTATATTTCTTGTTTATCCACTGTGTGGTTTCCAACCAGACCTGTGTCTATGGGTATGTTGTGGTAGGTAGAGTGCCTGCATCAAACTTGATTTGAGTGTTAAATATGAGATGACACTAGACTTAAAATAATATGCTTCCTACACACTTACGACCTCAAAGCCCAAGTTTAGCATGCCCGAGGACTTTCGCCATCCTTGTTTTTTCCTGACACAGCGTAATTTTGGCCTGTCTGCAGTAAGACAAACAGGAACCGCTGAAAAAGTGAGTAGGATTAGCTCTTATTTATTTAGGCAATTTGTAGAGCGCGCAAATACCCTTGGGTGTCTCGGCGCTACGGACAACTGAGCGGAGCAAGGACTGGGAGCGGGTGCTTTATTGGTTAAAAAGCCAGGTTTTTAGTTGCTTGTGGAAGGAGAACAGCGTGGGAATTGTCTTGATGTGAAGGGTGTGTGTGTTCCATAATCTGGCCGTGGTGATAGTGAATCTTCTGTCACCCCAAGAAGCTTTCTTGGTTCTGGGGACCGTCAGTAAATTTGCGGCTGATGAGCGAAGGGGTCTACTTGGCATGTAGGAACAGAGAGTTTTCATCAGGAACTCAGGTCCTGTGTTGTGAATTGCCTTGTAGGAGATGCATAGGGCCTTGAACTTTTTTCTGCTCCTGATAGGTAACCAGTGGAACTGTCGTACCACCTTGGAAATTGGTTTGAACTTGTGGATGCCTGACATAATCCTTGCCACTGCATTTTGCACCATTTGCAACTTGTTAAGGACTCTTTCTTGGGTGTTGATGAGTAGGCCATTGCAATAGTCTACCTTTGACATAACCAGCATGCTAATAAAAGTCCTGCCGGCGCTAGATGGTAGGAAAGGTAGCAGTTTTTTTATCATCCTGATGGTTTAGAAGGATGACGAGTCAACTGTGTTTGCGTGGTGCATGAATGATAGCTTGTCATCAAACTTCACACCTAGGTTTCTGACCTTTGTGACGGGGGACGGAGGTGAGCCTAACTCTGATGGCCACCAAGTGGGGGACCAGTTAGGGGAAAGGTTACCAAAGATCATCACCTCTGTCTTATCTGAGTTTAATTTGAGGCAGTTGTTTGCCATCCAAGTGCTTATTGCAAGCATTCTCTCTTGGAAGTTTGCCGCAACTGTCTCTCCATCATTATGAACCGCTAGCACCAATTGTGTCGTCGTCGGCGTATGAGGTTAGTCGCATGTCATAGGACTTGATGATCCTCGCCAAGTCCGACACGTATATATTAAACAAGGTCGAACTCAGCGATGATCCTTGTGGCACACCGCACGTGAGTGCAATTGATGGAGAATTGAAGTTGCCAAGACTTACTAGTTGGGTGCGGTTAGATAGAAAGGAGGCCAGGAGGGCCTTGGCTCTGGCTGAGACAAAATGGAACTTTAATCCCCATTGATGAGGGCATGCACACAAGAGGACTGGGCTATTTATTTGTGATCTGATAGAGCCCAGAAGAACTGGACTTGTTCCCTTTTGCACCAAGAAAAAAAGAAAGAAAGTCAAAGGTTCAGTTGGCTGACCTAGGACACAAAAAGCTGCAATAGGCCTTTTTCTGTAACTATCCATCTGACTAGTGGCAACTGCACCTGGACTGGACCCTGTTGTTGGCCTTTGTCTGACACTCTATGAGTCACTGAGTACATCCCCGAGGACAAAGGGGGCTTAGAAGTGAACTCCTGAGGTTGGGTGGGACTTAAAAGACCAAGGGACCTATTTATATATCGCAAGGCAGCCCATCACTCTGCCAGGGCAACAAAGTAAATGATTCTGTCACTCTCATGGAGATGCTGCCAGTCAAATATAGAAATGACCACCAACCTGCTGTCATTTCTAAATCATTGGCAGGTACCGTAGTGATTCCAGATCCTGTCAATGCTTTTCACAGTTTGGTGCAGGGCTTCATCAAAATAACAGAGCCTTTCACCAAACTGTTTTCTTTTTTATTTTCAAAAAGAAAATCCAGTGGCAGGATTTTATTTTTGAAAATAAAACAGATAAAGCCAACCTTACCATGAAAGTCATCCCTCATGGTGAGGGGGGCATTTTGTAATTTTTACTGTCCCTTACCACAAGGGTTTGCCTGGCGGTGACAGGCTATAAAAAAACAGCTATATATCCCTGCATCCTAATTGGCCAGAAGAGCATATAACTAGTTCTCCAATGACCCTTACTTCATCTGGCCTTCGGAGAAGTATGACTACGGCAGTAACAGAATAGACACCATCATAGCCAAACCTATGGTTCTCCACATTTAAATCGGGCGTGCAGGCCATTATGTTGGCGAGGAATGAACACCATCACCATTGCATTACCCTCTCCGGCAACATCTAAATCATCCCCTAACTCAGAAGGCAAAATGTTGACTAGGACAAACCTGGTTAGTGTATCCGACTTGAGGTCCATCATGGTCAGCTGCAAATTATGCCTAGATCCATTCTACCAAGACCATTGACAATTATTAATGTTGTGCTCTCCTTAGTGCTTTTTCTCCTTAAAAACTCTTACCTCCGGTTCTCCTTATTTGTTTTTGCCGTTTTGGTGTCATTTTATTTATTACATTTTACTCTATTTTTCTTATTGGGTTTGGGATTATTATTGCCTGATGTTTTGATTTCATTACTGTTTTGGTACTGCATACATTCTTTACACATTGTGCTAAGCTAAGTCTGTCTGCCCTGTGCCTAGCTAAGAAGGTGTTGAACTGTGGTTAATTTCATGGCTTTGGGAGTTCACCCGGACAAGCGATATGAGTATTCCTTAAGATGGGCCGTTGACCACCCCAAATAATAAAACAACTTTTTACACTTACAAACATATGCTTACCTTGACAGTAATTTTGTAGTGAATATGTTAGTTAGAATGCTTTTGCGGCACAGTATTTAAAACTCAATATTCAGGTACTGTCTAGATGGTCTTCTCCATTGTCTGTCTTCTTGAGGTATGGTGATGTATAGCGAGTCCTCGCCCTCTAAGGTTCAAGGGACGCATTGCTGGTGCATGTAAATGTGGAAATAGTAACAGAGATTTGTTGAAGCAATCCCATCTTCACCTCTGAATTCAGAGCTGTGTACAATAAAGTATTACAGCCAAATCCCATCTCATCAATATTAATTAATTATGCTATGACTTTAGTGTGATTAGTACCGTGAGTACATGGCAAACACCTGCCACTCTCACAGTAGGATGCTGCACAAGAGCTGGGCCCACCTTGTGAAAGCTTTGCTGTACACATGTGGCCCAGTGTATCAGCTGGAAATAACACTAATTACCTTTTAACTCTTTCCAGTGTCTATCTACTGGAATGGTTGGCTTGTACTAGGAAACAGTGGGAAGGTCGCTTTACGGACAAGAAAGATAGCGGCAATATTGTTGATAGGCCACACGCTCTATCACTGCTGTTCAGCAGAGCATCTATATGATGACAGTGCTTTAAATGGAAAAAAATAAGTGCAGGTACTCACCAAATTGATTTGTGGACGAGTGGTGGGTTTGGGGGCAGGTCTATGGGCGGTGCTAAGGGGTGTGTCCAGGAGCTCATATTTAATTTTATTGAGATTTTCTTGGTGTGCAAATGTGCATAATGATACAGAAGCCTTCCTGTTTTCTTCATTATCACATATGATCGTATATTCAAATACACAAGTTCAGGATCTATGCTGTACAGTCAAATCTTGTGTTAGATTTAATGCACTATAATGTTGCTTCATTCATAAAACAAAATAGGCCATATATAATGTACACATGAGAATTGACTTGCTTCTTAGTTCACTAGTGGCATTGTGGTCATAGTGGGAGCTCAAAAGTTTCTAACTTCACTATCACTTTTAACCTCTTCTGTGCCCATGACGAGATAGTCTCGTCATGGAGCACGGTCGCGCTGTGCCCATGACGAGACTATCTCATCATGAACCCCACCCACTAATGAAACGCCCGGCACAGGAGGGGGAAAGGGCGTGGCACAGAAGGGGTTAATAAACTCCTCTCAATGTGATGATATAATCTTATGTACCAAGGTAAAATGCTTCCACATGTTAAAGAATACACTTTTTATTTCAATTGTAATGTTTACAAGGCTCGATTTATCTAAGGGTGCTTCAAGCCAAGCCAGACTCTTGATTAGACTCTGACTTGCTATCCTTGTTTATTTGTTGGTTTGCCCACCTCTGCCTCTCCCAGAGTCACTCCATTAACCCTAGAGAAAATAGCCTCTTTAAAACAAAATACAGTTGTGTTGAGACACTGCAGATAAAGCATATCTGCACTGGGGAGAGAAAGAGTGGCCTAGTACTTGCTATAAGCGAGCCCTTTTACATGCACTTCATGCCGGACTGTGGTAATACAAGGCTTTTTGGGATGGAAGCTATACATTTGCTGTGCTGAACACTGCAGACAACACTAATGCATGCAAAATCACGCACAGTGACACACAAGCACTTATGCACAATGAAGCTTGAGAAAATATTCTTGCTTTAAAATAGTGAACCTGATTATCATTGTCAACATTTGATAATGGAGGAACAGGCTTCATTGATTGCTTACTTGCCTTTACTCTCTGAATTCAGTCTTCTACTGGCAACGACCCATTTCAACAGTCAACTACTTTCAATACTTTTGTTTTTAGAAATGGTTACATTCGCTGGCCTCGCATTACAAAACCTTGATTCCCACCCTCTCTGCCTCAGTGTCTCTGTCACCACCTCTTCCCTACAACCTTGCTCCAGACAAGTGTTGGCATACTCTGATGTACTAGCACGTCACTTCGGGGGGGGGGGGGTTGAGGGGGGTGCTGATTCTTCCAGCTATCAGCAGAGTAAAGATGCAGGGGCTCTTAAAAGGGGTGAAAACACAACAAAGCCTCGCGTTAGCAAGTCAATGACCTGTGAAGTACTCGGATGCGGCTGTGTGTGTGCCCAGGAAGCTGTCTCACCCCAGGCTGCAACACATGACAGGGGGCGGGCGGTGTGAAGCCTTTTGATTCCAATGGGCGTTGCGTGCCTGGGTCTGCTGCCGAATTAGCACAGTGCAAGTTATCACTTGATTATCAGAGTGCTGCATGAAAACAAGCTGACTCGTTGTCAGCTGTGTTGCTCTTCTTTCAGCACATACCCATTTCCTTTCTGCGTTGCTGCCCCGTGAGTACAGGTACTCTGTCTGGCCAAGGAGAATTTTCGGTACTCAAGGGCAGAAAATTTAGAAGTGCCGGGACTTAGTACCGGTGAGTACCGGCCCATTTAAAGCACTGTATGATGATACATGTCACCGGTCAATATGGGTAGCTTGGTGGTGTACTTACCATTCAAGCCTCTCTCTCTCTCTCTCTCTCTCTCTCTCTCTCTCTCTCTCTCTCTCTCTCTCTCTCTCTCTCTCTCTCACTCTCTCTCTCTCTTTCTCTCTCTTTCTCTCTCTCTCTCTCTCTCTCTCTCTCTCTAGATTTTATCAGGATTTTTTTTTTTTAATTAATTATTCTTCTTTTTTTAAATTTGAAATTGAGTGGTTCTCCTCTAACCTTGGCTCCGGGTGTGTGAGGGTGTAGTTAGTAGATTGTAACATTAAATTAAACATGTGGCCTCTACTTTATCCTTTAGCAGATGTAATCAGGTCCAAGAGTGATAAGACAAGAAAATCACATAACGTGTGAGCTTTTCCAAGAGTGAGGAAATGAGTAACCAATGTTTAAAATTTGCCTTTTGTCCTCATGGGTGGTCTCAAACAGAGAAATTATATGAAACTGCATGCTGAATTGCAAAGAGTGGGTGGATTGGAGATTGTACAGACATGAACCTCAGCTGCACCCATGTGTAGGAAACCATCCAAGAAATATGTTAGCAGTTTATTTGTGCGAGGTTTGTAGAAAGATGCCGTTATGTGATCAGTTGTCAATGTTGATGAACCATTTAGGCACTCCTTAGAGGAAGACAAATTGCACAATATTTACAAAAGTTGCAAATGAAAACTGGGAAATCTGGAAATTTCTCATGACGAAATAAGTCATGTTGACATATTTAGGTTGGCCTGGTCGGCAGTGCACATGCGCTGTCACTTTGCAACGATCTTTGGTGCCTACAGAAAAAAAAACTATTAAAAAAGGGCTTTTAGCCTGCCCATTGCCTTCGATTTGTTGGCATAATTATCACACTTCTTTGCATTCTAATTTGGTAGATCTTGCAGTGCTTCACTTCTCTTCAATCTGTGGTAATCGGACCAAGTGCAATTGATTTCACTTCATTAGTGTCCTTACGCTGCTCGTGATTGAAGTACTATTTCTTTTTTTTTGTTGCATTTTTATATAGTGCAACCAGACAGCCCACCCTGAAGGTGTTAGAGCACTTTACATGAGCACCACTGAAATTAGACAAGTTGACATTAATTTTTGGGAGACATGGGGAGATTAAGTGATTTGCCCAGAATCACAGGATTTTGAGCCAACGCCAAGACTGGAGCCTGGTTTTCTGAAAGCCCCACAGGCCATAAAACTCCCCTTCATCCCTGCCAAGCAGTCAATCAATCATGTCATTTATAAAGCATGCTACTTACCCATGAAGGTCTCAAGGCGCTGGGGGGGTGGGGGGTGCTGCTACTGCTAAAAAAACAGGTCTTGAGGAGTCTTCTGAAGGTCAGCAGGTCTTGGGTCCTCCGTAGGTGGATGAGGAGTGTGTTCCAGGTCTTGGCGGCGAGGTGGGAGAACGATCTGCCACCGGAGGTCACTCCTCGGATGCGGGGGACTGTGGCGAGGGCGAGGTCGGCGGAGCAGAGCTGGCAGGTGGGGGTGTAGAAGCTAAGTCGTCTGTTGAGGTATGCTGGTCCGGTGTTGTGGAGGGCCTTGTGTGCATGGGTGAGGAGCTTGAAGGTTATCCTCTTGTTGACGGGGAGCCAGTGCAGGTCTCTCAGGTGGGGTGTGATGTGGCTGCAGCAAGGGATGTCGAGTATCAGGCATGCCGAGGCGTTCTGGATACGTTGAAGCCGTCTCAAGAGTTTGGCTGAGACTCCTGCATAGAGGGCGTTTCCGTAGTCCAACCTGCTGCTGACGAGGGCCTGGGTGACCGTTCTTCTCGTTTCAGTGGGGATCCACTTGTAGATCCTGCGGAGCATGCGCAGGGTATTGAAACAGGAGGAAGAGATGGCATTGACCTGCTTGGTCAAGGAGAGGATGGAGACGAGGATGACCCCTAGGTTGCGTGCATGGTCAGTGGGTGTTGGAGAAGTTCCCAGTGCGGTCGGCCACCAGGAATCGTCCCAGGCCGAAGGGGTGGATCAGAGGATGAGGACCTCTGTCTTGCCCGAGTTCAGTCGGCTGTTCCTCATCCATTCGGCGACGGCCTTCATTCCTTCATGGAGGTTGGTTTTGGCGGCGTGGGAGTCTTTGGTGAGGGAGAGGATCAGCTGCGTGTCATCGGTGTAGGAGATGATGTTGAGGTTGTTCAGTCGGGCAACGTGGGCGAGCGGTGCCATGTAGATGTTAAACAGCGTAGGGCTGAGGGATGATCTCGGTGGCTTTGGAGCGCAAGGGGGGAAGGCGGACGCTCTGTGTTCTGCTGGAGAGGAAGGAGGTGGTCCAGTCCAGGGCCTTCTCTTGGATCCCTGGTCGTGGAGGCGTTTTCGTAGTGTGTGGTGGCAGACGGTGTCGAAGGCGGCTGACAGGTCCAGGAGGATGAGGGCCGCTGGGAACGGGAGCAGGGAGATGGGCCGGAAGTTCTTGAGGTCCTTGGGGTCCGCCTTGGGTTTCTTGAGTAAGGCGTTGATCTCGGCATGCTTCCAGCTCTCTGGGAAGGTTGCTGCCTCGAAGGAGATGTTGATGACTTTCTGGAGATGGGGTGCGATGGCTGTGCTGGCTTTGTTGAAGATGTGCTGTGGGCAAGTGGGCATGGGTCTGACAGAGATCCAGAGTGGATGGTGTTCATGATCTTGATGGTGTTGTCTTCGTTAATGTTGGTCCAGGAGGGTATGCGGTTGGTGCGGGTGGTGGTCGTGGGGGCGGAGGTCTTAGTGGTTGTCGGGCGGTCGTGGCGTTGAAGCTGTCGTGGATGTCTGCGATCTTGCGGTGGAAGATGGCACCAGCGAGTCGCAATAGGTCTTGCGAAGGTGGGATGTCGTTGGTGTTGGAGCTGGGGTTGGAGAGTTCCTTCACGATGTTGAAGAGCTCTTTGCTGTTGTGTGTGTTGTTGTCTAGGCGGTCTTTGTCCAGTAGCGCAAGCTCACTCCAAGATGAGATGTATTAGTAGTTCAGCTGCATTCCACTTCCATTCCTTTACAGCACTGGTACTCAGTTCCTCAATGCAATTAATTTTTCACCTAGAGGCGGTAGGTCTCCTGGGATGGACCGCTGATCAGGTACATGTCACCATTTGAGAACTGAACAGGAATATACTAAGCACAAACAACAACTGCCCCTCCCCCCAACCGTCACACCCCCGTCCTTGTTTGCCCATCCTTACCTCAACCCCTGTTTTTGCTCCCCCTTTCTCTGCCTATGGCATCAGAGTGCTTTTGTTTCCTTTACTTTGAATATGGCTGAAAATTAAAGTGCTAGACGCGTCGTATTGCACTTTTAAATTTACTTTCAGCCATGTTGATCTGCGGCCACGCAGCTGTGCAATATGGCAGAAATCAAGAAAAATAAAAGCGCTATTGTGAGAAGTTGGCCTGGTATATGCTGTCCGCTAGTTATAGTTGGCAACTTGTACCAGTCCAAACAACCCTTATTGATGACTAGGTTTAAAGACAACCTTTATTGAAAGCTATCCTAGTGGTAGCTATGGAGAGCAGCCTTCAGGCTAAGTCTTGAAGGAGTGTAAAGCAGCTTGGTTTACCGTATTATAACCTTCTGAATGGCTAAATGAAAGGAGAACCACACAAGGTATATATATATAAAATATATGTATTTATTTCTATACACTCTCTACTAACCTCGTTATGAAGTTAGAGAGCAAGGTACACATTCATATAGTTATTAAACAACAGTAAATAGCACAATATACAATGGACCCCAGGGGGAGACCAAACCATATATTAAGAAAGTGGTATAAGAACCACGACTTGACTAGACCCAGTGTCTAGAGCACGTAGAATTGCTGGGACCCCAAGGAACCACCCAAGGTAGTGACACAGGAGACTCACGGGGGACGTGTGCAGTGTGAGAACACAGCCGCAAGCCCTGCACTATTCTACGGGAAAGTCGCGGTTGGAATTTTAACGGTTTAGTACACTTAGGACTTTGAGCAAACCCCTTTAGACTTACGGGGTTCTAGGGCCAACACCCATGGGATCACCGGAGTACTCGAGTTACCTCACCCAGGGAGGCCGGGTGCAAAGGTGTCAAATGGTGTCGGGAATCGTCGTTGATTTCAATGGCAACCTGCTGCAAAGTGCTGCTGCCGGGAAGGAGAAAAGTGTCCGGTGTGATCCAAACCTGGATCGAAGATCAGAAGAACCCGAAAGCAGAGGGGACAGAGTGTGGGTCACTTGCCAGTGACCAGAGGCACGATAGACGAATGCCCATCGATGTCAGGTGCTTCAGGTGCGAAGAGGTGAAGCTTGACTCTGCAGCCACGAGGACCAGGAGACGTCGACGACAACCAGGAACTGTATTCGAGCTATCCCACAAAGGATGTCGAGTGCTGCGGTGTCGGTGCTCGGATTGAACCCAACAAGCCTTGGCAACAGCAACCCATGCACGAAGAGAAAAGATGCTTCAGTGCGGACCAGCAAGGTCCTGGGGACTCCCCAAGCAATGGAGAGTCAGGGCACTTCTGGAGCAACCAGGTAAGCCCAATCAGAGTTAGAGTTGTCTTCACAGGGACCCACCAGTCGACGGACCAGGGATCGCGAAGGGACCTCGAGATGAATCACACAATACCAGCCCACGGGACACTTGGTGAGTGTAGGCCAGTAATCTTCAGTGGAAACACTGCTCAGGGTGTGGACTACAAGTAGGCCAAAGCACAGCCTCAAGGATCGATGAGAAGCATATGCACTTGCAAATGTGCACGATGTCCAGGTGTTCCGGTTCCACGGTCACCACGAGGGCTATGTGTCTCAGCTTTGCTGGGAGCTCGGGTCAGCCTCTGGGAAGTCTGGGAACCCACCTCTTGTGTTACAAATTCAGATGCGTCTTAGGTGCCTGCCTTGCAGGGGAGTAACTCCTTTACTCCAAGGGAGATTCTTCAGTCATCTTGCGCTTTGTAGATCGTCGAAGTTCCAGGATTATGTATCAGAGTTTCATCTAGGTATATATAAAGTCCTGTAGCCAGGGGTTCCTATCTTATACCCAAGGAAGGGGTGGGACAAACTCTAGGAACCCATCAATGGGAGGGCCAGGAAAGAGGGGTGGCTACACCCATTTCCTTTGTCCAGTTCTGCATCAGAGCAGGGGCTGGTAGCCCCTGCAACTAGTTTGAGCTGGACTATGGACAGGGACACCAAATGTGTTACCAGTTCTGACTTCAAAGCACTCTTGGAGTGCACCCACCCAGCCCCAATACACTAAAGCCTGTCTGGGAGGTGGTCACACCTCCCTGTGACATGAAACCTATTGTCCAGGCCTCCCCTGCCAGAGTTTCGTCCAGCAGCAGGAGGTTATGTCTCTGGCTGGCAGCATTAATTTTGTGATGCCAGGGCTCTGTTAGCTGGTACCGGCTGTCATGGTTCTCCCTCTAGAAGGGTGGGATCATACTCCCACACCTGTTACGGGTGTGGGGGTATGATTCCAAGGTATTTGACACCAAGCACAACATGTTTCCATACAGCCATTCCAAAGTTAGCATTTAACGTTTGGTTATAATGCACTTAAGAGTATATGGTTTGGCTGCATCACAAATAACCTCGGAATAAAGGTTTCGAAGGCTGCAGAGGGGCTCTGCTCATGCATGGGCACCCTCTCTCATAAAACCCAGCACCTTGCCTTCAGAATTGGTAAGGCCTGCCATAGGGGTGCCTGATAGGTTTATATGTGAAGTGATATGGAGAGATATAGTCAACCCATATCTCAGTAAGGGGTGCATGCACCACCTTACACAGGCTGCTGTAGCAGTCCTGTTGTGTCATTTTGGAAGGCTTCTCAGGGGTGGCATAATACATGCTGCAACCCCTGGTAGGCCTCTGGGGTACCTATGCCCTGGGTATATAGTATACCATATACTAGGGACTTATAAGGGTACCCCAGAATCCAATCAGGAATGTACCTAAAGTACTGGTTATCAATTTAGAGAGGAAGCAGCAAGGCTGGGGTCCTGGTTGGCAGGGCCCCAGCAAGACTAAAGTCGAAAAACAGTGAAACATCAGCAAAAAGTGGGGGTAACTATAAGGAGCAGATCCTACTCTCCTACAGCTATGATGTAATCAAAGTTGGCATGTATCATTGCACTTTTCTTTCTTTACTTTCAGCCATTTGCATAGAACCACACTGCTGTGCAACATGGCTAAAAAAGCATTGGCAGGGCCAATAAATTTCGTGTAGGTCAGACCTCTTGGCTTCACCAATGCTTGGTTATTTTTCTATATGCAACAAGTACTCTTTCAGTCGACATGTATTGTGTAATATATTTTAATGGACGTTTCAATATTTTGCAATCTAAATTGCTTCATAAGTATTCCCCTGAAATTGACAGATTTTTCTGGAGTAGCTCAAAACAAGGGAAATACTTTGCTATTGACTTTTACAATTGAGAGAGCTGTGAACTGGGGAGCTCCCAAGATTGTGTTGTAATTCTCACAGTTAACAGCCAAAAGTGTTAAATCTCAGAATTACTTGGTTAGTGTCAGAAGTGGAGTAAGAGGTAGCAAGCCCTATCACATAACACCATGTCAAAATTAGAACTCAAAGGCTTACATTGCTTTTACAAGGAAATTAGTTACTGGAGGGGTGTGGCGTACCATCCTGATGCTGCAGCACCAGAGGAGAGGGGGGAGTGGTAGGCCCAGCCAAGTGCTCATGACTGTTTGGCCGGACCTCTGGTGCCGGCCAAACCATCAGGCACACTTAGCCTTTCTCCACCTAGCTGTGTTGTACAGCTAAGTAGAGAAACGAGTCTGTGTCTGAGCGCCGAACCGAGGAGCTCAGAACAATGCCAGTGCTGCTCACATGCTGGGAATGAAAAGGCGATCCTTCACCACTGGAAGGTATATCCCATTCAGCACTCCACTTTGTCTTCGTCTTTTAATGAAACGTAATCAAGTATAAATGTTCAATCGATGAAGCGAAATTTTTCAATGTGCGCAATTTGCGCTTTTAACTGTTGATGACATCGTACTCGGGTCACAGGGTTAGTTCCCAATGCATTTCGGGGCGTGCCCTTCTTCAGGGGGATCCCCCTATAAACAGAAATGCGGCCTCTTAACCCCTTCGATGCTCATGACGGAATGGTTCCGTCATAAGCATCGGTGCCTCTGTGTTCATGACGGCCAGGGGCACGAAATCCTTCTGCTGCAGACAGCCGAGGGATTTCTATTTAATGCATTTGACCTTGGGAGCTGGGGAAGAGCTTCCCCAGCTCCCGAGACCCCCTCCCTGGTTTCTGTGCAATGAAGATCAGCGCGCACGTCGTGCTGTCTTCATTGCATAGAAACCGAAACTGAAATGAGCCTTTAGGCTCATTTCAGTTTCCCTTTGTATGTGCTCAGGGGGCTATCTCAGGGGGAGGGCAATCCCCAAGCAGGGATCCACCCACTAGACACCAGGGAGGGGGGAGCGGCCCCTTAGGCAAGGGCTTTTGCTCCCCCAAAATATTTTTAGTGCCATTTAGTCGCGGGTACTTGGGCCTCCCACACGAGTGAGGCACCATTTTTATCGGGAGACCCGGGGGAACGCTGGGTGGTAGGAAATTTGTGTCAGCCCGCTGATGCCACAACTTTCCCACACCAAAATGTGTGAATAAAGTGATTTTTTCAGCTAAAATTGAGGTTTGCAGGGGATTCTGGGTAAGGAAACGTTGTGGGATCCATGCAAGCCATACCTCCCTAGAAGCCGCCGGATGTCTAGTTTTCAGAAATGTGTGGGTTTGGTAGGTTTCCCTATGTGCCGGCAGAACTAGGGTTCAAAAACTACAGCTAGTCACTTTGCCAAAAAAGGGTCATTTTTCACTGCAAAATTGAGGTGTGGCCACGTTGCGTTTTACGCCGTTTCCTGTCGCGGGCACTGGGCCGACCCGCACAAGTGAGGTACCATTTTTCTCGTAGGACTTTGGGGAACGCGGGGTGGGTGGAAATTTGTGGATCCATGCAGATTCCAGAACTTTCCATTACAGAAATGTGGGGAAAATGTGTTTTTTTTGTCAATTTTTTACGTTTGCAAGGGATTCTGGGTAACAGACCATGGTGGGAGGCACTCAAGTCACCCCATCCTGGATTCCCCTGGGTGTCTAGTTTTCAAAAATGTATAGGTTTGCTAGGTTTCCATAGGTGCCGGCAGGGCTAGAGTTCAAAAACTACAGCTAGTCACTTAGCCAAAAAAGGGTCATTTTTCACTGCAAAATTGAGGTCTGACCACGTTGCGTTTTGCGCCGTTTCCTGTTGCGGGCACTAGTCCGACCCGCACAAGTGAGGTACCATTTTTATCGTAGGACTTTGGGGAACGCGGGGTGGGTGGAAATTTGTGGATCCACGCAGATTCCAGAACTTTCCATCACAGAAATGTGGGGAAAATGTGTTTTTTGTCAATTTTTTTTGTTTGCAAGGGATTCTGCGTAACAGACCATGGTGGGAGGCACTCAAGTCACCCCATCCTGGATTCCCCTGGGTGTCTAGTTTTCAAAAATGTATAGGTTTGCTAGGTTTTCCTAGGTGCCGGCAGGGCTAGGGTTCAAAAACTACAGCTAGTCACTTTGCCAAAAAAGGGTCATTTTTCACTGCAAAATTGAGGTGTGACCATGTTGCGTTTTGCGCCGTTTCCTGTCGCGGGCACTATGCCGACCCGCACAAGTGAGGTACCATTTTTCTCGTAGGACTTTGGGGAACGCGGGGTGGGTGGAAATTTGTGGATCCACGCAGATTCCAGAACTTTCCATCACAGAAATGTGGGGAAAATGTGTTTTTTTTGTCAATTTTTTACGTTTGCAAGGGATTCTGGGTAACAGACCTTGGTGGGAGGCACTCAAGTCAGACCATCCTGGATTCCCCTGGGTGTCTATTTTTCAAAAATGTATAGGTTTGCTAGGTTTCCCTAGGTGCCGGCAGGGCTAGGGTTCAAAAACTACAGCTAGTCACTTTGCCAAAAAAGGGTAATTTTTCACTGCAAAATTGAAGTGTGACCACGTTGCATTTTGCGCCGTTTCCTGTCACGGGCACTAGGCCGACCCGCACAAGTGAGGTACCATTTTTCTCATAGGACTTTGGGGAACGCGGAGTGGGTGGAAATTTTTGGATCCACGCAGATTCCAGAACTTTCCATCACAGAAATGTGGGGAAAATGTGTTTTTTTTGTCAATTTTTTACGTTTGCAAGGGATTCTGGGTAACAGGCCATGGTGGGAGGCACTCAAGTCACCCCATCCTGGATTCCCCTGGGTGTCTAGTTTTCAGAAATGTATAGGTTTGGTAGGTTTCCCTAGGTGCCGGCAGGGCTAGGGTTCAAAAACTACAGCTAGTCACTTTGCCAAAAAAGGGTCATTTTTCACTGCAAAATTGAGGTGTGACCACATTGTGTTTTGCGCCGTTTCCTGTCGCGGGCACTATGCCGACCCGCACAAGTGAAGTTCCATTTTTCTTGTAGGACTTTGGGGAATGCGGGGTGGGTGGAAATTTGTGGATCCACGCAGATTCCAGAACTTTCCATCACAGAAATGTGGGGAAAATGTGTTTTTTTGTCAATTATTCATGTTTGCAAGGGATTCTGGGTAACAGACCATGGTGGGAGGCACTCAATACACCCCATCCTGGATTCCCCTGGGTGTCTAGTTTTCAAAAATGTATAGGTTTGCTAGGTTTCCCTAGGTGCCGGCAGGGCTAGGGTTCAAAAACTACAGCTAGTCACTTTGCCAAAAAAGGGTCATTTTTCACTGCAAAATTCAGGTGTGACCACGTTGCATTTTGCGCCGTTTCCTGTCGCGGGCACTAGGCCGACCCGCACAAGTGAGGTACCATTTTTCTCGTAGGACTTTGGGGAACGCGGGGTGGGTGGAAATTTGTGGATCCACGCAGATTCCAGAACTTTCCATCACAGAAATGTGGGGAAAATGTGTTTGTGTTTGTCAATTTTTTACGTTTGCAAGGGATTCTGGGTAACAGACCATGGTGGGAGGCACTCAAGACACCCCATCCTGGATTCCCCTGGGTGTCTAGTTTTCAAAAATGTATAGGTTTGCTAGGTTTCCCTAGGTGCCGGCAGGGCTAGGGTTCAAAAACTACAGCTAGTCACTTTGCCAAAAAAGGGTCATTTTTCACTGCAAAATTCAGGTGTGACCACGTTGCATTTTGCGCCATTTCCTGTCGCGGGCACTAGGCCGACCCGCACAAGTGAGGTACCATTTTTCTCGTAGGACTTTGGGGAACGCAAGGTGGGTGGGAATTTGTGGATCCATGCAGATTCCAGAACTTTCCATCACAGAAATGTGGGGAAAATGTGTTTTTTTTGTCAATTTTTTATGTTTGCAAGGGATTCTGGGTAACAGACCATGGTGGGAGGCACTCAAGAGACCCCATCCTGGATTCCCCTGGGTGTCTATTTTTCAAAAATATATAGGTTTGCTAGGTTTCTCTAGGTGCCGACAGGGCTAGGGTTCAAAAACTACAGCTAGTCACTTTGCCAAAAAAGGGTCATTTTTCACTGCAAAATTGAGGTGTGACCACGTTGGGTTTTGCGCCGTTTCCTGTCGCGGGCACTAGGCCGACCCGCACAAGTGAGGTACCATTTTTCTCGTAGGACTTTGGGGAACACAGGGTGGGTGGAAATTTGTGGATCCACGCAGATTCCAGAACTTTCCATCACAGAAATGTGGGGAAAATGTGTTTTTTTTCTTCAATTTTTTACGTTTGCAAGGGATTCTGGGTAGCAGACCATGGTGGGAGGCACTCAAGTCACCCCATCCTGGATTCCCCTGGTTGTCTAGTTTTCAAAAATGTATAGGTTTGCTAGGTTTCCCTAGGTGCCGGCACGGCTAGGGTTAAAAAACTACAGCTAGTCACTTTGCCAAAAAAAGGTCATTTTTCACTGCAAAATTGAGGTGTGACCACGTTGCATTTTGCGCCGTTTCCTGTCGCGAGCACTAGGCCGACCCGCACAAGTGAGGTACCATTTTTCTAGTAGGACTTTGGGGAACGCGGGGTGGGTGGAAATTTGTGGATCCACGCAGATTCCAGAACTTTCCATCACAGAAATGTGGGGAAAATGTGTTTTTTTGTCAATTTTTGTACGTTTGCAAGGGATTCTGGGTAACAGACCATGGGGGGAGGCACTCAAGACACCCCATCCTGGATTCCCCTGGGTGTCTATTTTTAAAAAATGTATAGGTTTGCTAGGTTTCTCTAGGTGCCGGCAGGGCTAGGGTTCCAAAACTACAGCTAGTCACTTTGCCAAAAAAGGGTCATTTTTCACTGCAAAATTGAGGTGTGACCACGTTGGGTTTTGCGCCGTTTCCTGTCGCGGGCACTAGGCCGACCCGCACAAGTGAGGTACCATTTTTCTCGTAGGACTTTGGGGAACGTGGGGTGGGTGGAAATTTGTGGATCCACGCAGATTCCAGAACTTTCCATCACAGAAATGTGGGGAAAATGTGTTTTTTTGTCAATTTTTGTACGTTTGCAAGGGATTCTGGGTAACAGACAATGGTGGGAGGCACTCAAGACACCCCATCCTGGATTCCCCTGGGTGTCTATTTTTAAAAAATGTATAGGTTTGCTAGGTTTCTCTAGGTGCCGGCAGGGCTAGGGTTCCAAAACTACAGCTAGTCACTTTGCCAAAAAAGGGTCATTTTTCACTGCAAAATTGAGGTGTGACCACGTTGGGTTTTGCGCCGTTTCCTGTCGCGGGCACTAGGCCGACCCGCACAAGTGAGGTACCATTTTTCTCGTAGGACTTTGGGGAACGTGGGGTGGGTGGAAATTTGTGGATCCACGCAGATTCCAGAACTTTCCATCACAGAAATGTGGGGATAATGTGTTTTTAAAAAAATAAAAATTTATGTTTGCAAGGGATTCTGGGTAACAGACCATGTTGGGAGGCACTCAAGTCACCCCATCCTGGATTACCCTGGGTGTCTAGTTTTCAAAAAGGATAGGTTTGCTAGGTTTCCCTAGGTGCCGGCAGAGCTAGGGTTAAAAAACTACATCTAGACTCTTCGCAAAAAATGTGTAAATTTTCAGTGTGAAAATGTGGTGTGTTCACCTTAGGTTTTGAGCCACTTCCTGTCGTGGGCACTATGCCTACCCACACAAGTGAGGTACCATTTTTATCGGGAGACTTAGGGTAGTTCAGATTTGTAAAGCAACTGTTATTACCTATTGATTTTTGATGCATTTCTCCCTTCCAAATGAAAGACGTGTAAAAAAAAAGTCATTTTGAAAAATGACCAATAATTGTCATGCAAGTATGAGTATTCCCAATTTCGAAAATGTGCAAATATGCACTGTTTCTAAACTCTGTAATTTGTTCCCATTTCATAAATACATAGGTGTCTTTCATACCAATTTTTCCATGTATACATTTTCACACTATAATTGCTATATACCCGGAACTAAAAAAAAAACCATTACAAAATGCTGCTCAGTTTTTTACTCTGGGTTCGTTGGGCTCTTGGTGAACCTACAAGTCCTATATATCCCCACAACCAGGAAGGTCCAGCGGATGTAACGGTACATTGCTTTCTAAGAGATGTCATAATTAGAAGAAGTTACAGGTGAAAACGTTGACACAAAAGGCTGCTTTTTTCAACTAATTTTTAATTTTTCCTATATTTAACTGTTAGTTTCTATAAAGAAACCTTGATGGATCTACACAAATGACCCCTTGCTGAATTCAGAGTTTTGTCTACTTTTCAAAAATGTATAGCTTTCCAAGATTCATTATTGCTTTTCTACCCATTTCTACCATTATCTGGAAGGAGGTTGAAAGCACAAAAAATTGCAAAAATAAGGTATTTCCCAGAAAAATGTCAAAACTGTGTAAAAAAAGTTGGATTTCTGACAAAAATCTGTCATTCCCAAAAAGCTGGAGAAATGGTGATTTCAGCCCCACAAACCCTTTTTTGATATCATTTGCAGAGAAAAACCCAGACGCTTTCATTTGCAGCCACTTTTCCCCATTTTTCACAAAAAAAACAAAATTTTGCTGTATTTTGACTAAATTCTGGGAACCCTTTAGGAGAATCCACAAACCCTGGGTACCTTTAGAATCCGCATGATGTTGGAAGAAAAGGACGCAAATTTGACGTGGATACCTAATGTGGTCACAACGTTACAGGGGCCTAAGCACGCACTACCCCAAATAGCCCAAAAAAGGCTTAGCACAGGAGGGGAAAAGGCCTAGCAGCGAAGGGGTTAATGATATCGGAGCCAGAATGTGAGGACTTAAAAGTAAAGAAAAACCATGGTGTATTAGTCATGCAGTAAATGAGTCAATCCGTGTTGTATGCATATTGCAATCCCATCTGATTTTCTAGCTGTAAGTAAGTACAAATTGCGCAAATTGAATAACTTCCCTTCATCGAATCTATTCATGAATTCATATACTGTAAGATTAAACAGCTATGATTGAACATTTATACTTGATTACGTTTCATTAAAATACGAAGACAAAGTGGAGTGCTGAATGGGATATACCTTCCAGTGGTGAAGGATCGCCTTTTCATTTTCACGTCACATCCCTTTGATCAGGGGACAGGATCCCATAGCACCCGAAGAATTTTAAAAGACATTAATCTGATTACCAAGATTAATAAGGAGTGCGACCGACATTATAAATTAAATATTTTCACATGCTGGGAATAGCATTCCCAGCATGTGAGCAGCACTGAGATTGGGAGCTGGGAGCCTGCGCACTGTGCAGCAGGCTCCTGACAAGGAGGCTAGGATCGGGAGCAAGGTGTCGGCAGTTGGAGCAAGTAAGTTTTATTTTCTTATTTATACTTGTTTTTTTGTGTTCCCCCGCCTTACCACTTCGTAGTATGAGTGGCCGCTACTAGCCAAATATAAAAAAGTGTTCACGCCTACTGCCTCTTTTGCCTACCTCAGCAAATTTATTTGAACTCTGTCAGCAGAGTCATTTAATGTAAAGACCACCACGACAATGTCCATTGCATTTCTCCCCAGGTTTAGAATCAATTAAGCTGCAGTTAAATGTAGACTTTCAACTTGTAAGATATGGTTCCATCCAAAAAGTCTAAATATATCTTGCATTCTTATGACAGGTATTTAAAGCAATTAATAAATCAAAACTTCAGCAGACCTAAGCAGGAATTTTCAGTGAAGAAGAAACATGTCTGACAAATCTTTATGCCATGAAACTGTTGGTGAAATAAGTGATGAGAAAGCTGGAGGGGCAAACACATGATTTGAGATAGTCTAGGCGGCGAAGCAAATCCTGTTGCTTGATCAACTCATTCCATCTGTGAAGCAACAATCTCGACTTTACATGGCAACTCAAAGTTGGGGTAAATGCAGTACAAAAGTCTAGGAAGAACACTATTTAGCAGAGGGTTCCAGAGGTTTTTGGATTTATTAATACAGAACACTCCTTCATGGTTAAAAAATGGTATTTGCATGAAAGTCATGTACCTGAAAAAAAGAAAATGCCAAAAGTAAATATTATGGGGCCGATTTACAAACATGTTGAACTAGCTTTGCCTCACAAAAGTCATGCACACCAGCACAAAAGGGGTTTTTGAGGCTTTCATTTTTAGCGCAAAGCTTGTTTTGTGCTTCAAGGTTGCATCAGAGTAAAGTCAAGTAGTGTTTGAGCTGCTTTGCATTCCTCTGTGTCAAGGAGTGTTACATGGGTGGTACACGGGCATTCCCATGAAACCGCTATGGTTTTGATATAAAACCCTATCTTCTAACAACAGCAGATATGGCTTTGCACCAAGAAATAAAATCCCTTAAAAGCTCCGGAACAACCGGAAGATAGGTATAACGATATGACATCTCACCCTTTTGTATTTTAAATGTTCTATGTCTCTCTCAGAGCTCTTCAATGAGTTGGATGGGCCTTTGAATATTCCGTCGCGGTCGGCTGGGTCGTAATTGACTGTGAGGATGCTCGCTTCTTAGATCACGGGTCTCCGAAACCCGTATGGGTTCTTCGTGATTGTTCTCTTCTTGACTTGACACGTCCGTGTCCCAGTCAGGCTTCCGATTCCTAGTGTAGGCTGTCGGGTTGCATCTTTTGATGTGCGTCACGTTTCTGGTCGTTCTTTTGCTTCCAGACTCAGCTGTAATCATAGTTCCTTTCCTTTTTGTTACTTGTAGCTGGTGATCATGATAACGGCTATCTGGTTTGGATTTCCTTTCTCGTCTCACCAGAACTCAGTCTCCTTCTTGGATATCAGATGTCTTTGCGTGTCTGCGGTGGTCTGCATATTCCTTCATTTTCGCCTTCTTGATCCGATCCAAATTGACCAAAGCCTTGTGGTCCGATGTTGTGATTCTGGACTGCGTGATGGCATCTGTGGTTGGTACCTGGGTGCGAGGGGTCCGGCAGAGCATCAGTGTGGTTTGTGGTGCTGTGTGGTGTGGTCCTGTATGACTGCAGTACTTCATTTAGTGCTGGTTGAATATCACGGTGGGTCAGTTCAGCTTGTTGGACTGTCTTTTTGATGATAGCCATGAATCGCTCCACCATCCAGTTTGCCTGGGGCCACAGGGGAGTAATTTTCCGATGCTTGAAGTTTAGGTGTCTCGCGAATTCTGCAAATTCTTGTCCATTAAAAGGTGGTCCATTATCAGACGTCACTACCGCGGGGATTTCCCATGCGGCAAATGCTTCATCAATCACAGGTATGACAGTGGTCGCTTTGGCGGAAGAAATCTGGTGAGCAATGGGGAATCGGGAATATTCATCCATAATGACGAGGATGTACTTTCCTGACTTCAGTGGGCCAAAGAAGTCGATGGCCACATGTTGCCAGACACTATCTGGTAAGTCCGACATCTGCAGGGGAATGTGTGGCTCTTCTCGCCCTACCAGTTGACAGTGTGGGCAGCCTTGTAGTGTGGTCTCCACCATTTGATCAAGGGAGGGTAACCAGACACGCTCTCGCAGCACTTTCTTCGTGGCTGCTACTCCTCGATATCTTTCATGTGCTAAATTTACAATTCTTTGTCGCAGCTGGCTGGGAATGACGATTGTCCAACCTCTTAGTAATAGTCCATTGCCACGGATGGAGAGTTTGTCTTTGACGTGTTTGAATGCCCTGAGTTCCTGTGTGTTGATGGCGTCACTTATCTTCGGTTCTTCTATGTGCGGCCAGGAGCCCGTGCGAACACGATACATGATGTCTTGGATAGTGACATCGTTTGTAGACGTGCCAATGATGGCTTCTAATGGAACAGCCAGTGGGCAAGCTCGAACAATGACTAAATGGAGATATTCTTCCTCTACAGAGTGTCGTGCTCGTGTCAGAGCTTGGGGATGCCATGAGATGTAGTCTGCCGGATTCTCCGCCTTCCCCGGTTTGTGAATAATGGTGTACATGTAGTCTTGCAGGCGGATGCCCCATCGTTCGATGCGTGGAAGGGAGGCATCTTTTCCCTGGGGTTCCCAAAAATGATTATCAGCGCTTGGTGGTCGGTGATGAGTGTGAAGTGCTTGCCATACACGAAGAGGTGAAAATGTTCACACGCCCATACGAATGCCAGGCTTTCCTTTTCCGGTTGGAAGTATGCCTTTTCGGTGTCGGTAGGACTGCGGCTAGCATATGCAACAATGTGGCGTTGGTCTGCTTCATCATCATATTGCGCTAGAATCGCTCCTAACCCAACAGGGCTGGCATCTACAGTGATTTCTGTCTTTCGCTTGGGGTTGAAATACTCCAAGCTGATGGCTGATCTCACCGCTGCCTTGATTATGTTGAAAGCTCGATCACACGTGGCTGACCATTGAAACCTTTGTTCTTGTTGAGTTAGTTCCCTCAGGGGGTAACTGATGGTGCCGTAGTCTTTGATGTAGCGGGCACAGTAACTAGCCATACCCAAGAACGAGCGGATGTCGCTAACATCTGGCGGCTGCAGAGTGTCTGATAGGGCTGACACTTTTTCGGGGTCTGGTTTCATGCCCTCTTTTGAGAATATGTGGCCATAGAATTTGAGAGTCGATTTGTGGAACTCACATTTGTCCTGATTGAGTGTGAGGTTTGCATTGAGAAGGGCGTGGCACACTCGGTCCAACGCTTTGTCGTGATCTTTCTGGGTTTCTATATACACCAAGATGTCGTCGCTGTAGTTGAAAACATTGGGGATGTCTTGTATGACCCGCGGAACAGCCTCTTGGAAAATCTCAGCAGCTGATGAGATCCCGAAATTGAGGCGTTTGTACCTGAAAAGTCCTTGGTGTGTGGTGAAGGTGGTGATGTATCGTGATCGTTCATGCAGTTCGAGCCGGTGGTACCCCTTGTCGAGGCCAAATATTGAGAAAACTGTTGCCCCGTTCAGGCGTGTGATCATGTCACTGATGTGCGGGCCTGGGTGTCTCGCTCTTTCGATGGCTGTGTTCGGGGCTCGCATGTCTACGCACAGGCGTACTTTGTTGTCCTGGCCTTTCTTGGGCACAACCACGACTGGCGACACCCATGGGGTGGGTCCCGTTGATCTTTCTACGATGTCTCCCTTTAGTAGATCTTGGAGTTCATCATCTACCGCTTGTTGTAAGTGAAATGGCACTTTCCTGTGATGCTGTGCCACTGGTGTCAATTTCTCATTGATGTGCAACTTGACCTTAAAATGAGCTAGCTTTCCTAAACCGTTAAACAGCTTCAGGAACTTGTTGGCAATGTCTGACGAGTCGTCCACTTTGTACAGGATCTCGACCAGCTTTAGGCGTTCCACTGTTGGTAGGCTGACAAGACAGTCTGCCACTTCAGGTCCTTCAATCACATGAATTTGTGCTTGAATTTTCCTGTCCTTGTAGGTCAGTGTAGTACGAAATTGTCCTACACAAGGTAATGGTCCTCTGGACATCCACGTGTATACCCGTACTGCGGCTGGCTCTAATTTCGGTTTCGGGTTCATGCCTTGGTATTCAGTGGCGCAAATGTAGTTGAGTGATGCGAATGTATCGAGAATAAACTTGGCAGAGTGACTTCCTTTTCGGATATTTACTCGCGGGTACTTCTTCAGTCTATCTGGGTCCGCCACCGTGCAGATGTATTCATCGCTGTCTTGTGAAATGGGTGTAAGAGAGGATGATTCTCTGGATGTTGACCGTTGAGATCGATTTGAGCTGTGTGACTGTGTACTGGATTTTGATGAGCTTGTAGAGTGGTCTCTCCATCCCTGTACAGCCCATGTGTGATGGCGTGCTCCTGTGTTTTGTTTGGTCTGTCTCGTCTCTGTGCACCTGGCTAGGCAAGCGGCTTCAAAGTGGTTGTGTTTTCCACATCGGTGACATTGTTGACCAATGGCTGGACATTGACCCATGTGTGGGTAATCTTGGCTGCATCGGTAACACTGTGAGGGGTGCCTACGGGAGTGACTGTTCTTTGTCCCTCAGTGGGGTGACTTCGTACAAGGTGATCTCGCGAATCTTCCCGAGGTGCGACAGTCTGGACGGTGCCTCGGTTCTGTGTGAGATTACACACGCAGAGCTTGTTCTTTTTTTTTTGGTTTTGCTGGCCTCCATTTTCTTCGCGTGTTCTTCCGCTTGATCATTAATGCGAGTAAGTTCCTCTATTTCGTCTAGAGTGTAGTGCTTCTTCAGTAGTCGGCGGCGTAGTGATTCAGATTGACATCCGTCAATGATTCGTAGACGTAGTGCATCTTCTGTAGTGAAGTTGTCAAATTCACAATAACGAGCTAGACATTTTAGACAGGAGATGAAGTCGCCCATGGGTTCGTCTCGCTCTTGGGAAGCGAGGTTGAATGTGTACCACGTGTAGTCTAGATTTCGCTTGGGAAGAAACTTCTTGTTCAACGCTTCTCTCACGTCCTCATATGATGCAGCGTTGGCCGGAGGTAGGGCTTTGATGATTTGTCCGACATCTTTGCCTACAAGATTACGTAGGGCTATAAGTTGCCGGTTGGAGTCACGGACGTGTGACCCCTTCATGAAGTCCTCGAAGTCGTCAAGCCAACTCTTCCATGCAGGGCCCATGCTACTACCAGACGTCAGTGGTAGTGGTTCAGGGGGGCGAAGGTATGATACTCCCCTGGGTATCAGTCCAGGAGGCGGGGCACCATGTGCTGTACTGGGCACAGCTTGCTGCGTTGAGTCAGGGTCCAACATGGTGGGGCGCAACCTGACTCTAGTGGGCCGTAGAGACGTTCGCAAAAGTTCAGTATCACTTTGGCAGGCTCCAGGGATCTTTTTAGTGAACTGCCTGACCTTACGATGTCCGCCGCGTCAGAACTAAGCTTGTCTAATGCAGAGTGCCTGATTTTAAGATGGCCACCAGGGGGGACTCATGCAGGTGCTTCAATTCCATGTTTTATTGGGCATTGTGAGCTTACCCCAGTTTGCAGGCTGCCTCTCTTGATCCCACCCTGTCGTCGCCAGTGTTCTATCCCGCAAAGTAATGGAAAAACATGCGGAGACGGGATGCGGGAGTAGTTTTCTTTATTCCCTCGCTTCCTCCGATCCTCTCTACTGCTTTCGCTTTTCCCCGCGGCTCCTCCCTTTCCTCCCTCCAGCTATGCCTGACTCCGGAACAACCGGAAGACAAGCATAGCGATATGACAACTACCATTTTGGTTTTTCACAGAAGGCACTTACTCATTTTGTTATTCACAGAAGGCACTTACTCATTTTGGTATTCAAAGATGTTAGGAGTCCTAACTTTAGGACTCCTAAATGCCTTCTGTGAATACCGGAAATCTGAAATATAGGATTTTTCTCAGTTTAGGAGTAGTAAAGTTAGGACTCCTAACTTTAGTACTCCTAAATGCCTTCTGTGAATACCGAAAGTCTTAAAGTTAGGATTATTCTCAGTTTAGGAATAGTAGTAAAGTTAGGACTCCTAACTTTAGGGGGTTTAGGTGTTCCTAAACCCCCTTCCCTCCCTGACACTTTTTTACCTCTTGAAAATGATATCTCCCTTGAAGATATAACTGCTGCTCTTAAATCTTTAAAAAAGGCCAAAGCCTCGGGATTGGATGGTTATTCAATGGAACTTTTCTTAACTTTTTCCACAGTTCTTACCTCAAAATTACTGGACCGTTTCAACTCATTCATCTCTAACTCTAAACATGTGACTCTTTTTTAGAATCCCTTATTGTTGTTATTCCCAAACCAGACAAAGATCCTTCCTTCTGTAAAAACCTTTCGACCCATCTCACTGAGTAACTATGATTGTAAACTTTTTGCAAAGATTTTGACTTCCCGCCTAGAAAAGATTATCCCTCATCTTTTTAAACCAGATCAAGCTGGCTTTGTTAAGGGCCGGCCTGCCTCTGGCAATGCTAGCATGTTTTCAAATATTCTTGCCCTTGGAAAAAAGAACTCCTCTCCCTTAGCTGCCCTCTCACTTGATGCTGAAAAAGCTTTTGACCGAAAAAATTGGCATTATATGCTCACTACTCTTAACTGGTTTGGTTTCGGTCAGAAGTTTATTTCTTATATCAGGTTGCTATATACTGCCCCACGTGCATGTGTTTTTGTCAATGGTCTTTTTTCCTCATATTTTCATTTGCAAAGAGGCACCCGTCAGGGCTGTCCCCTTTCTCCATTACTTTTTCTTCTTTGTTTAGAACCCTTCCTTGAGCGCTTTAGACATAACCCTAACATCACTGGTTTTAATCTCAATTCCCATTAAATTAAATTTTCTGTAATGCAGATGATATTCTTGTTTACATGTCCAATCCCTGTAATTCTCTTCCCCATTTTTTACAAGAGATTGCTTTGTTTTTCACTGTCTCTGGTTACAAACTAAATTTCTCCAAAACTGAGATTTTACCCTTAAACTCTTCATGGTATCGTTATATGTTTGATACAACCAACTTCACTTGGTGCCCCTAAATGATTAAATAATTAGGAACATGGTTTCATCAAATATTCCTTAGACTTTAGCCCTTAATTTTTTGGCTTTAAAACTCAAACTTACCAATGTATTATCCTCTTGGTCCCCATTTTTTTTATCCTGATGGGGCAGACTTGACACGATTAAAATGATGATTGTTCCCCAGGTGCTTTTCCTGCTCTCAATGTTACCTTTTAAAATTCCCTAATATTATTTCTCTCAGATTAACTCTATTTGTACCAAATTCTTATGGAACAACAAACAAACTCGTATTGCTCTATCTAAATTAACTCGGCCAAAATCTGAGGGTGGTGTCCGCTTTCCCGATTTCAAATTGTATCATACTGCTTTTTTGATTCGTCAATATTATGCTATGTCTAGATACTATCAAGATTTTCCTTTGCCAACATTGGTTGCTGTTGAACGTTCATTGTTAAATTACTTTTGTTTTCAGGACATTACGCTTATGACCAATTGCACTTTCATTTCCAAATACCCTTTATTAAAATACTCTCACCATCTTCTACATACACTTTTCTTCCAAGGTTTTGATCCATATCATGCCTTCCGAGCCTCATCCCTATGGTTTAACAAACATATTAAGTTCTGTCACAAAAATGTCTATTACAAGCACTGGAAGGAAAAGGGTAATATTTATGCACATCAGTTGTTGGTTAATGATTCGCTCCTATCCTTTCCCCAGTTACAAGAGAAATTTAACCTTCCTGACTCTTGTCTTCATCAATATAATACACTATTTCCTGTCCTCCAAATCTCAAGACTTGAATTCCAACCTTCCCATATTTCTCTTACTCCTGTGTCTACCCTATTTCGAACTCCTCTTGACCCAACTCCAAGTGCTTCTTTTATATATAGAACCTTATCCTCACCTACTACCACTCAAAATAAATCTCCTATCGAATTGCTTTGGGAACAAGACTTATCTCAAACACTCTCTGTCTCTCAGTGGGACCGAATGTGGCAAAAGATTTTTAAGACTTCCAAAGCTGCTAATATTACACAATCCCTATATTTTATTTATAACATTGTTGTAATTACTCCCCTTTTTCTAAACAAAATTGACCATTCTATCTTTCTATTATGTTGGTCATGTCTTTCCGCTGAAGGATATTTGATGCATTTACAATATTATTGTCCCAAGGTTTATGAATTTTGGAAAGCTATGTGGTCGAAATGTTTATTGATGTTTACATGTGATATACCATTTGCTATTCATAATATCTTTTTAGGTACCATGTCTACGGACTTCGATCACCTTCCTTCCAAATCTCTTTCATTTGACCTCTTTATTGCGATTTCCTTTAAAGTTATATTAACATGTTGGAAAGATAACTCTAAGATATCCTTTTTGTTATGGTGGAATTTGATTTGTGATGAGCATAGAATTGCTCCTGTCTCTCATTCTTCTATTTATTTAAAGATAAAATCTGATTTACTATGGTTACCTTTTACTACATTTCTATCCTCACACTCCTCTTTCTTATAACAACCATTTTCTACTCTGATCTTTTAAATCTTCCCTTCTCCTTTCTCTCTTCCCCTCTTTCTTCTTTTCTTTCTCTCTTCTCCATTCTTTTCTCAATCTCTTTCATATATAAAATCGTTCAAATATAACATCTTCTGTAATGGAACACACTCCTTTATTACGTTAATATATTTTCTTTTTACTCTTAATTTTTCTCTCCTCCTACACATTTCTTTCTTTCTTATTATAATATTTGTTAATGTCATTATGTATTGTTTTTGCGCAAAGATACTTACGTAATATTCTAAATTTGTGTTCATTCTTTCAATAAAAATTACCTAACACAAAAAAAATACCTTTGCATCTGAAAGTAGTAAACTATTAGTTCTCCAATTGTTGGATGAAAATATTCAGTCTGAGACTATAACATATATGCTAAATTCCATAATGAAATTGCTGTTGAGGAGTATTACCAGATATCTAAAACATTGATCTAAATGATATCCCTAGTGTGACAGGGTTTTTTGCAACATGAGTACTTACTTTACCTAGTTAGTCAATCAATCAGCATTTGTAGAGCACGGCACTGTCCCCCCTGGGGGTGTCAGGATGCTGGGGTGTGAGGCCTCAGTTGAAAAGACAGGTCTTGAGGAAAGGGCAGAAAGAGGGAAGAAACTGGCAGAAAAGGCAAAACAGAGGGCAGAAAAATGAGCCAAAAAGGTGAAACAGAGCAGAAGAGGGAAAAACAGAGGGCAGAAAATGACCCAAAAACGAGCAGAAAAGGCAAAACAGAGGGCAGAAAAATGAGCAGTAAGGGAAAACAGAGCAGAAGAGGGCAAAACAGAGGGCAGAAAAATTAGCAGAAAGGCAAAACAGAGGGCAGAAAAATTAGCAGAAAAGGCAATACAGAGCAAGAAATAAGCAGAGCAGGCACAACTGAGGGCAGTAGGTAGACAGGCAGTAGAGGGTAGCGGACTGCAGGCAAGCTGAACAGAACTGTCACAGGGGGAGCTGGCAGGAGGACCTAATAGATACTTATTACCTCACTAGGGGCCTGATTTCGATGTTGGGTGGAAGGAATTTCTGGGACCGACCAACTCCCTGTCGGAGGTTCCAACTAGCTCATTGGATGTGACCAAACTCTGTTCGGTCGCATTCCTACATTTCACTATGGGTGCATGCATTATGGCAGTAAACCAACCATAATGCATGCTCCCAGAGTGAAATGGGAGGTGTGGTTCATACCTGTACCCCGTGGCAGGCACCTCAAGGTGCTTGCCACAAGGTGCAGGGATCAACAGGCCTCCAACCGGAGGCAGTGCACCAAAGGGGGCCTTGCTGGGAGCCCCTAAACAAGCTTTCCGATATGGTTTCCATGTCAGACAGGTTAGCATGGAAACCATTTTGGAAACCGTGCATTGTAATCTCAAGGGATAAAAGTCCCGCCCTTGAGATTACTGGCCGAATTCCGACTGGCCAACGGGCTCTCCGAGCCCATTGGAAGCCAGCCGGAATGACCGGCCGGTTTACTTTCCAACTGCCTATATCTTAATTAGGCAGTCTGAAAGTAAACTGAGGAGCCCATTAGGATGCGGCTCAAAAGGCTCTGACCGTCAGTCGGAGCCTTCCTAGCTGCATCGTAATCAGCCCCAAAATTCTTAATACCTCATTAACATGTAAATATAACACAAATGAAAAAATGTAAACAGCCACAGAATGTATCAGATTGTTTCTCCGAGTATAATAAAATAAGAAAGCTTTTAGCTTTTTAGGGACCCCTCTAAGTATCTTTAATAATCACGCATCCCAAGTTAGCACAGTTGTTCCAAATTTGTAGATCTACAAAAGATTTAAATCTAGAGAACATATTCCTATAAATGCCTGAGCATTAGTTTATGCAGAAAGGGAGCGAGCTAGCTAGGCAAAAACTGTTTTCATTGGCATTTTAAAACAACAATGACAGATGCTTAGATTAAAGTATCAGAATGAATCAGAATGAATGGTCTTCTGACTGCCAAAAATCCTGGTGAGTGGTGCAGATGTCGTGGGTTATCTAAGTGTCATCAAACTTTGTTCATTGAACGGACGGCGTGCGTTTTATAAATGTTTGCGCACAGAGTTCAGAGAGGTTTTAATGTAGTATTGTGTTTCTTGTACATCTGTATTTCATCAGAAAAAAACAACAGATGAACTGGTCAAAGAGCGCTTTCTTACCAACCAATTTGCCAGTTAATTGCCCTCCGCTATGCAATAGATGGAGAAGGTGGGGCTGACTTAAGGTGATCAATCTAAAACATGATGGTCCATTTTTATATCAAGTGTCTGTAACATGATGTATAACCACTGGAATTTGTGATACGTTATATTTTCATTCGTACAACCTGAATGTCTTTCTATCCAGTCTTAAACACATAACATGAACTGCTGAAAATGCAATTAGCCATTGTTTGGTGTCATGTGTGTTGTGCAACTTCGGTCACATTCATAAGGACCCTGCCTCATTTCCTCCACCCAATTCCCACAATCCTGTTACCTTCTATCCTTTCTCCTAGTATTTTTTTCTATCTATCCTGGCACAATCCTTTACCTTACTTTCCTAAATGCAATCAAACATATTTTCAGATTTACATATGTCAGATTTTTTTCGGTTTTCATTAAAAAATGTTAAAATATTTTAAATGTTTTTATTTAACTGTTTTCATTAAAATGAGTTTACTGTGAAATGTGCTGAAGTGAAATGACAGGATACATGTGTAGCTTAAAATGTATGTTTGTATATAGGTATGTATGTATGTCGTATATATGTATGTTCTTTAAGGCAAATTTACACAATAGGCTGCACGTTCGTGCACTTGTTTGCCATAGGCAGCCTTGGAATGTCATACTTTAAATTGCTTCTATTTTCAATGATCTTATTAGCTCCAATTAACCCCTTTAGCTATTTTAAACAAATTTATAGTGGTTTTAAAGCTCTAAACCTACAAGCAACTTAATTCGACATGCTGCAGTCGAGGAAAAACAATAATGAGAATAAACAACGGTAGCAACACTTTACAAAACTACACATTTAAATGCTGCACAAAACTATGCATTATTAATAACAAAATCATACTATAAATTTCTAGATCATATCTGATTATAGAGCCCAAACATATATATGATAAATTGAGATAGAGCCATTTTCTAGTTGTGGTAGACAACATTAGAAGACTAGGTAGAATTTGGCTTTAAGGATAATGTCAATTTAGCCAGGTGCGGCCAAAGATACTTAACATAATGCCTTGGGAGATGATACTTCAAACTTGTGATATTGCTGTCCGAAGGGGCGCTCCAATATGACTGAGCATAAGACATAAGTAAGATGCACAGCTTTATTGGCTCGTTGTCTTTTGAATCATGACATCCATTTAGAGGATAGATGATCATGGTGTCCCATGGACTATTGATAACTGCTAGATGGAACTAACTCCTACAAGAATTGATCTGATCATGCCAAGGGCAAATCCGTACTATAGACAAGGTACTTTGTATCACTGGCGATAAAGTAGCAGGAGCTGGTGTCAACTAAGAAGGGCCTCATGAACTGGAGGCAAAGCCCAACCTAGGAGAAAAACACCTCAGAGGCAGAATTGTTAAAGACTGAAGGCTAAATATTCTTTAGTAGAGATCTGGCACTAAACAGCACTGGATAACCTTGCAAGGTAGAATTCCCGAACAGAGCAGGAACAAAACAACTGGAATCCATAAAGGTAAGAGAAAAGTAGTGAGAATCATGTGACAAATCATAAATTCCAAATGGGTGAAGCACATGCTGAAAAATGCTCCAACTGTGTTGCATAGCACAGTCAGAGAGTCCACAAGGCCCTACATAGGACAAAAAGGTAGTAGGGAAAACAGGATCCAAAAATAGCAAGAATGAAATGTGCCATCCATCTTAGTCTGTGAAGGCTTTGTGGTCAATATTAAGGAGGTACCATCTTCCATTGATATAGTGAATCTTTAGTAAAACCTGGACAAAAATTGGACAGCAAAGATTGTGCAGAAACAGAGACAGGAGAGGCATTGCCAACATGGTTGGATTGTATGGGAGAAATGGCAGAATGGCTCTGCCATGAAAACGGAAGCTAAGTGCCTTCTTGATGCCTGTTAACGCCCTTGCGTCCCTACCAATACACATTCCCCACATACACCTAAGGGGCTATAGAGACAGGGAAGAACAATGGTCCTGTCACCCTTCACCCCATGCTGAATAAGAAGAAAATTGATGAGTGGAAATCTTTAATTAATCACAACCAGTGGACTGTGCCTATTGGTGCAGGATCAAGACTGATTAGGTGACTGTCTTGGAATGGCACATTGGGTGACAACTAATGGTCTGGAATGCTGCCAGAGCAGTTGCTAATGGCTAAGATGTATTCAAGCATTCCTTCCATCACCTTGGTGTTTTTGCAGTAGAAGTCCCCCATGATTAGACATTGGCTCTGATGAAGTGGGCTTTGGGAGGCTTTGACATTGTCTTTCGGTGAGCTCTTGGGGGCAAACATCCACAAGGCCGACCGCCGCACACTAAGCAAGACAATCACAGGTTCACACCACCAGACCTGTCAAGTGTCAGAAAACCTTATGTCTCCAACCATGCATGCAGCAAAATAATTTCTTCCTTTTGAACTACAGTGCCACATGCCACAGTTTGGAATGCTCATAAAATGAATAATGACTTGGGTCTTCTCTTCCATTAGTGGTGACCCATTTTTCTTTATCTTGATATAGGACACTTTACTTTTTTTTAAATAATTCTGAAAATGAAATACGTCAGACTCTTTCCTCTTTGCGATTGGGTTATCAGCTTCTATGAGAAGCTGGTAACAAATCAGTGGTTTTCAGCCAAAATTGCGGTCCCAAACCATTGATAAATAGCATTCCCAATGACAATTCAGAAGGGGGTCTATAAAAATGCCTCTTACTTCATGTGATTTGGAAAGCATTTCTGAACCCATTTTGCGATTTAACCTGCTACCAAGTCACCAAATAGGTCCTGGCACAATTAAAAAAGCCATTTAGCAGTCACAAACCCTGTGACTTAGCGAATCACACACTTTATGACTGCAAATTGCCCTTCTGCATCTGGCTCTATAAGTGCAGAGTGCTCACACTGCCGAGAGTTAGCATGTGCAGGAATAGAATATTAATGAAGTACTTGAAATATCTTTTAACTATTTTTTTATTTTCATGAAAACTATTTTTTTAATAAAATTTTTCTTTTCAACACACATCGCCCTGTGAGAATTAGAAACAATGATTCATATACCAGACTTTCTTCACCACTTAAATATGGATAATAACATTTTAAGTTTAGGAGAGCACATAAGTGTGTGTCATGCTTTGCAAATGTTTATAGCTGACAGCTAAGCATGTTTTCAACTCATATATGTTTATATATTCTTTTTCAATAGCGCAAACCTAGCCAAAAGGCAGTGTAGTGCAATACATGTTCAATGGCAAGCCTAAAATGAGCAAATAATAGAATAAAAACTCAGTTATGGATGTTGTTAGAGTCCTCACCTGTTTCTTAAATTGGAGCAGCATTGGGGCGACTTGATGGGTACAGAGATGCTGTTCCAGATTCTGAATACATAGATGAAAACAGCATCTTGTCTTATTTTTGTTTTATTCCCTTCATAGTCTGCAGCCTGAGATTGTCCTTGCTGGGTGGTGCTGAGAATTACCTTGATGGTGAGCAATATAAGCAGAGGTGCTGGTTGTGATGGCTTTGTAAATGATGCAGCTAGTTTTGAAAATGGTGTGGGCTAACAAGTAGAGTCAATGGAGTTCCATCAGGATGAGGATGTTGTGATCATATTTCTTCAAACCCTGGATGAGATAAGCTGCAGTGTGTAGGATGCCCCTATTACAAATCTGGAAATATGTCAAAATCCGTAGGTGTTGCATGGGAACACCCACACTCCATCCATGGAACATTTTCCTACAGCAAAGTAGAGCAAAACAGCGATTTAGGCTGCATTGCGTTTCTCTTCATTTATCAAGCCATTCAGGGCTAAGCAAGGTGGCCTTTAGTAGCTTGATAAATGGCACTTACTAGTTGTGTCGCACATGCCCTCTGTTGAATGGAGCAAGTGTGATGTACCTGCATGATAAATATGTTCCGCAGTTAAAAAAAACTCAATTGTTGATCCATGTCCCCTTCTAGAAAATGAGCATAACAGTAGAACTGTGAAATGATCAAGCCATAGGTTGCAAGAAAGGATGTTATTAATTGTCTTAGTTCCTATAATATTTGTAATAAAGACAATAAATAAAATGCCTCTGTAAGCTTTTTTTTGTTCTGTGCCTTTGATGCCTATATACCTTTCACTGATTTACTGGGAAAATTCATTCATATTCCAATCACATTCAGTTCAATTAACTATAGTCCCATTCCTTCACTCATTGGCTCAGTTGATAGAATACTTACTCTGATGGCCCAATGGAGTAAGGGTCGTCTGATAAGGAGCTTTACACCTTCCACACTCTTTAGCGTAAAACCTGTCTTTATTTGACAGGAAAACAAATAATGATCTCCACATCCTGGGAGAAAACTGCCAGCATGTGCGGGCCATTATTATTTTTGTTTTTCGAAACAAACTCCAGCTTTGGGAGATGAAAACCAAAAACCTTTTCAAATGTTTCCCGGGTGGCTGTCATGTCTAATGGTACCATCTATTAAACATTTCCTGCATAGACAGGAACCACCTTGACAGCAGCTCCTGTCAATGTAGAAAGTAGTCTGCAGGTACAGGGGACACCTCCAAAGTTAGTGGGCATTGGTCCATTGGGATAGTGGAGGTATTGTCCTCCCCCAAGTGGATGAAATTACCTTAGTCCCTCACACCCTAAATCAGGCTAATAGGTTTTCTTACTGTCCTGAGATCGGAAATAAGCCTCTCAATTTTAGTGTGTTGATGACTTCACAAGAGCCCATATGTAATTGATTCTATTCTGATAGGATCACCCTAAATATCAGATGTCACCATGCCATTGGGATACAACATTTCCAGTTATGGTAGTTGCTGTTACAAATCATTTTTCTCAGGTATATCAGAACCATTTCTGATAGCATGGAGCATTTTGGTAACCCTCTACAAAGGTTCTGATTTTTATCATTAGCCACATCTTTATTCAGGCTATTTCTCCCCCCCCCCCTCACCCCCCCCAGAGGGAGAGGATAAATAGCTGCTTCCTGCAATGCCTGCTCCTGCAGCATGCTGGAAAGCTAGCTGGGGCTGCAGGGAACCTGGGAATCTTCCGCGGCCCCCAACGTCTGCAGAGTGGGTGCCCTGGGTGGGCACCGGGGCACCGATCTTTTTTAAAAGGGGGCCCTGGTAGATGGGGTCCCAGCAGCCAAAGTAGGCTCGGGGGAGGCGAGCAGCCTCTTTCCCTTTAAAAAAAGATACAATCACAGTTCTTCTTTTTTACTGCTGCTGAGGAAGCAAAGGCTCAAAATCACTTAAAAGCTCAGCTACCGTTTGGCCCACCCCTTCCAATTAACAATATATAACAGTTTTTTTAGATAAAAAAACTCCACTCCGCCATGCACTGCTTATGACCTCACATATTACATCATTCATGACATGTTCTATGACATCATTTTTGACATCAATGATGACATCTCAAATGACATCACTGATTATATCATCCAAGCTACTTTTGTACACATTACTTTATAAATTGATATGGCATTAGAGGCCTGAAAGTTAGTACAAAATAGCTCAGAATAATTTTAAGCATCATTAATGTCATCACAACTCCTAGAGGCGTAGCAAGCATGTGTTATGTGCAACATTGACCTTATGCCATACATTCATGGGTAGCCTAGTTCACATTAACAACCAATCACAGATATATGGGAAAACCTCATTACACTTGCTGCTCAATAACTATACAACTGTTCAGGGAAAGCCAAGTTATTCAACATACTCAACCAGTGTTACAAAATTAATGCCCAACTACAGACAGCTTTTATCTGCTTCAAACCTCTCACTGTCCCCAAACCTACATTGATAAATTAAGTTGATATGAGTAGAAAAGTGGCTATTGTAAACAATGTTTACTCAATGGAGAGAGTTTACTCTGTACCACATTGTTTGCAGACAGTGAATCTCTCATGAGAAATACAACACAGATTATTAAAAGTATCTACAGAGAACAGTGTTCACTCTATGCTAAATTTCTCTAGAGAAAGACTACTCACAGTAAACACCCACGGCCTGAACATACTGCAGGTCATACTACCTACAACCTTCATACTCTGCTGAAAACCCTACAGATAGCCCACTTTCTGTAGCTAATCAAGCACATGTACATAGGTAAGAACCTGGTGCACACAGTCTTCTGTCCTATGTGGGGATTGTCATGCTGAGACGAATCTTTCGAAAAACTCAAGGCTGCTTACAATAGTTAGTATCTACTACATAGACTCTTTGCGATGTTTGAAACTTTTTTAGCAAAACCACACTACTTGTGTCCAACATACTGGACACTAGTCATCAACTGTCCCCGCACACATAATTTTTCCTGTACAGAAAGAGTCATAACATAATAAATACCTCTACACACCTATGACCCATTAGGAGCACAAGCATTTTGTAAACAATTACACACATTAGCAAGAACGAGGCTGTACAAAATTAGAGAAGTTGTGTGAAACTTACCTGCCACTATGTAAAGTAAAAAGCAAGCTAACACACACATTGAATGATTTCATCAGTGATGTCATTTGAGATGTCATCAGTGATGTCATAGAACATGTCACAAAAATAAAATAAATATATATATATTTTAGTATTATGATGGCACTGACATATTCAGCTAAGTATATCGTCACTTTAACCTCTGTTTATTTTCAGTGAATAAAAGCAATATACATATTTATATATTTAAAAAAATTCACTGAAAATGAACAAAGGTTAAAATGACGTTATTGACGTTATACTTAGCCGAATATGTCAGTGCCATCATAATACTAAAAAATATATATACATATATTTATTTTATTTTTTTCACTGAAAATAAACAAAGGTTAAAGTGACTTTATTGATGTTATACTGAACTATAACGTGTGCCCCGGCCATGCAGTGCTTATGGCTTCATATATTACATCACTCATGACATGTTCTATGACATCACTGATGACGTCTCAAAAGACATCGCTCATGACATCATCCAATGTGTGTGTTAGCTTGCTTTATAATTTACATAGGGGCAGGTATATATGCACAACTTACAGAAAGGAAATGCCGCATACTTTCAGGCTATATTAAATATGGTTTATAGCGTGCTTGCAACACAAACTGACAAACGCATTTCAGCCCCCTGGCCTTTATCAATGTCAGTTACCATTCTTTTTGTCTCACATTTTATCATGTATCAATCTCAATGAGCAGCTGAGTTTGTACAGACATAGATGATGGACCAAGATGTTGCCCTATACATATAACCGACTAATGCTGTGGGCATTTTGTAATGTGCAAATTTAACTTCATCATTGCAAAAGATGGAGAAGAAATTATTCAAAAACATATTGCCATATTTCATTCCTCAAGTCTCCAATCACCGTCTTCAATTCATCAAATAACCAGTTTAAATTTTCATCATTCAACTCTAGAATTTTGCCCTGAATGGCCTTATGTGGTAATTATTTGATATCACATGATTCCCATCATATTACCACTAAACGAAAAGGGAATGATTACATACAATTAATTTTGACCCACTGAAGTTGCATCACCATTCAACTACTATATATACAATTATTCATTTGTAGTCGGCTTTCTATTTCAAAATGCTTCCTACTGCAATACAGTTTCATTGCATGTCCTACTTAAACCTTTTAATTCATAATAATATCCCTACTTTGCTTGTTCCCGCAATTGTGCCCTAAATGGACTTTTCACAATAGGTAGGGCAGGTGAACGAAATGTTAAAAATAGTTTACCATAAAGGAAAGGGGGCAGGGTAGCAATACACTTACCCCCAGATGTTGTGGTGGGGTCCCACAGAGACCCTGCTGGGAGTTAAAATGTTTTTTTATTTTGCCACAGGGGCTTATGTTAAATTTGATGGTGGGGGCCACCCGGACCCCCGGGAACCAGCACCGTCCTGAACTATAAGTAAAATGAATAGAGAGGGGTCGTGAGGACCCCCCAGGCCCAGGGACCACCATTTCCCAGGGCTATTAATTAAATGAATTTAATTAAAGGGAATGAGGGGGCTGCACAGACCCACCTGGGCCTTGGGGACCACCATCCCCCAGAGCTATAAATGGAATGAATAGAGGGGCCGTGTGGACCCCTCATGCCCTGGGGATCATCACCACCCCAGAGCTATAATTAACTGTAAAGAGGAGGCTTTGCGCCCCCTCTCCTGGAGCCAATAATTGCCCTGGGGACCACCACCCACAGGGCTAGATCTTGCTCTTGCTAAGTCCCGGGGTGCCCTACCCTGGGACATAGCTGTTTGTTTTAGCTTTCCTGCCATGCCAATGCAAACACTCCAGCAGCGGGAGCAGTGAATGTTCTCCCACCCACTGGAAGCAGAGGTTTAATTTCTTTCCCTGCCAACAGACTGCAGGGGAAGAAAAGGAAAGAGATGAAACTGCAGTGTACCCTCTAATTATTTTCTGTGTACCTGCTGACAGACCCACTTATACACTTGCATACACACTCACAGACCCACTCACACACTCATGCACCCTCTCACAGACCTCCTCAGAGACTCACACACCCACTGACAGACACACTCAGAGACTCACACACCCATCGACAGACATACTCAGACACTCATGTGCCCACTCACAGATCCATTCAAGGACTCATTGACCCACTCACAGATCCACTGAGAGACTTACACACACACTCATAGACCCACGCAGAGACACACACATTCACACACTTATGTGCCCACTCATTGACCTACTCAGACCCTCACACGCCCACACAAAGATCTACTTAGACACTCATGCACCCACTCACAGATCTACTCAAAGACGCTTGCATGCTCTCATGGACCCGCTCAGACACTCATCCATCCACTCACAGATCCACTCTGTGACTCACACAACCACTAACAGACTCACTCAGACCCTCATGCACACACTCACTCACCCAGTCAGAGACAGTTTACATTTAGGAAATAAAACCAAAGATTACATGGATGTTATAGTTAGGAAATAGAATTTTAACAAACTTAGAAATTCACAGAAAAACCCAAAGGTTCCTGGGACGTTATATTTAGGCTTGCATCTCACTCGTACAAAACCTTAGAAATTCAGCAGTTATAGTTATCTGAGCCAACTATAACTTACGCCCCCGTAACTGCTTATGACCTCACATATTTCATCACTGATGGCATGCATGGTCAGTGACGTCACTGGTGATATCACTAAAGACATCATCCAGTAAGTGTAAGTGTTTTCTAAGAGTTTATGATTGGTAAAGATACATACTAAGCTACTAGAAAATTGTAATTAGTATACCAGGTGTACTAGTAATGAGTGATACTACTTCTAACATATATTATGTGAGTAGCAGTGTGACTGTGAGCATCTGTGTGTGAGTTATGTTATGTTATGTTATTAAAAATTTATAAAGCGCACGTACGCCCGAGGGCTTCTTGGCGCTGGAAAGATAAAAAACATAACAAAGGGTGAGTCTGCCGGAAGCGTTATTTCAAGTAAGCTTTTGTGAAGAGGTGAGTCTTAAATGCCTTTCTGAAGGCAAGGAGGTCTTTACTCTGTCTGAGGGCTAGTGGCAGAGAATTCCATAGGGTAGCTGCTAGGAAATGGAAGCTGCTGCCGCCTTGTCGTTTTTTCTTAAAGCGAGGTACTTCAAGAAGGTCTTTGTGGGCAGATCTTAGGTTCCGTGAGGGAACATATCTTCCGATCAGCTGTCTGATGAATAGAGGTCCCTTGCCTTGCAGAGCCTTAAAGATGATGCACCCGGCTTTGAATTCGGCTCTTTGAGCCACGGGTAGCCAGTGCAGGCTCTCTAGGCCTGGTTTAATCGATTCCCATTTGGGTACTTTGCAGATCAGCCTAGCGGCCTGATGAGTGGGTGTCTGAGGGCCTGCATGTGTGTGTGAATAGGTGTGAGAGTGGCTGAATGGGTGCTTTTGAGCAAGCGGCACGTCTTTTAGATTCAATTTCAGCGAAACACAGATTCGCGAGTATTTTGGATCAGAGGGCTCACTTATGACCAGATTAACGGTCATCGCTCTCTTAACCACCAGGCATTCATTGCTGAGATAAGTGGGAGGCTTTTCAGCAACCACGTGTTTTTTTTTTTATAACTCTTTTTATTAAAGAAACATCGACTACAAGGCATAGTTTCATAGGAACACCGCTTAGGTAATTGCAAGCACAAGGATTCAGCAATGCATAACATACTTGTACAGTTGGAGTTACGGGGACGGGGAGACATCTGCGTCGTAGAGTCTGGGGGGGGTACATATTTCACCTCGGTATAAGTTCCAGGGGGTCCAAATTTTGGACCATTTTCGGGGGCAACCCCTTGCAATGTAGACAGATTTTTCTCATTGCATGCACCGATCAAGGTCCTTTTTCCAGTCTTTTATTGCAGGTGCCTGTGAAGCCCCCCAGTGCTGCGCAATGTTCCTCTTGGCAATCATGCAGGCAAGTGTCACCCAGTGTATGGCATAGGCATTGAGGTCCGTGGGTTCCCAGATATTTAGGAGGCATCTAGGAGCTTCCGGCCGGATGTCAGTCTCAAGGGTTTCACTCATGATGGCATGTATCTTGTGCCAGTACTCCTGAATGAACCTGCAGTGCCAGAGGATGTGTATGAAAATACCTGGCTGGGAACACCCACGTCTACAAGACCCATCCGTGTGTCCCCCCATATGTACCAATTGGGGCCCCGTTATATATGTTCTGTGTAGGATTTTTAGTTGCACCAGGCGGAGCCGGGCCGAGATTGCTACTGTTTTGGGGGACGAAATCGCTGTCTGCCACCCTTCGTCATAGAGTTCTATTCCGTCCTCTGTCCATTTCTCCCGCAGTAGGGTCAGGGGGTCATGCATGTTATTAATTATCTTCCTGTACGTCAGGGATATGGCATGCTCCGGGAGGTATCCATCAAGGAGTCTGTCCTCCAGCGGGGAGTTAGCTGGTAAGGGTCGCCCCTTGGCAATGCGGCCTGTAGCGCATGGCGGACCTGAAGGTATCTGAACAACTCTGAGTCAGCCATTGAGTTTTGCGTCTGGAGCGTGCTAAACGACTTCACTCCATCTGCCGTCCAAAGATCTCCGATAGTGGAGATACCGATGAGGTCCCACTTATCAAAACCTTTTGAGTCGCCCAGGTATCCTAACTTTTGTGAGTCCCAGAGCGGGGTAGCTAGCGTTAGTTTGTTTGCCCAGCCCAGTGATTTTGTCGCAGCGTGCCATACCTTAACCGTGTGGTAGGTGGGCTCCGTCAGCGGGATCTTGCCAGGTACGGAGTATAGTGCTCGGTTGTACGTCCCGCCGGGGAGTAGCCAGTGGTCCATACGGAATCCAGGGGCATCAGGGGGGCCATAAGTGCCATGATTAATGGCTGTGAGGTGAGCCGCCCAATAGTATTTTTTAATTTCAGGCAGCCCAATTCCACCGTCATACCACCCAAGTGTGAGCTTTGTTAAGGCTATACGTGGCCGTCCACCCCAGAGTAGGTCCCTCTGTAGGCCCTCTATCTCCCCAAAGTATGAATTGGGCACATTATCCGCGGCGTTCTGAAGTGCATATAGAAAGCGTGGTAGGGACATCATTTTGAATAATGCTGCCTTGCCCAATAAGGAGATAGGGAGTGTTTCCAGTTTATAATGTCGCTTTTAAGGCGTTGCAAGGGTGGGCCCAAATTGCGGGAATATCGGAGTGTCGGATCTAGGGAGATAAATATGCTCAGGTACGTGAAACCGTCTGTGGCCACCGATATCGGGCAGTTCCGAGGCAACTGAGGGGAGTTCCCACTTAGAACATATATGAGAGACTTCTGCCAATTGATCCGGAACCCGGAGTATCGCCCGAAGACAGTTAGAATGTCAAACAGTACAATAAGGGATCTCTTAGGGGAGGCGAGATAAAGGAGGAGATCGTCTGCGTACAGAGAAATACGGTCCTCCCATCCCGGCGCCCATTGTAGTCCACGAATAACCACGTCGTTGCGTATCCACGCTGCTAGGGGTTCGAGGGCTAGAGCGAATAGGAGAGGGGAGAGGGGGCAGCCCTGTCTGGTGCCACGACCCAGCACAAAGGGGGCGGATTGTCTGTTATTTACGACCACCTGCGCCATGGGGTGAGCGTATAGGAGTTTCACCCAACTGATAAAGACCGGGCCAAATCCAAGTTTTGCTAGTACTGCAAACAGGTAATTCCATTCGATGGTGTCAAAAGCCATAGTAGCGTCTAAGGACACGACAATGGCGTCCTCACGTATGGTTGGGGCCCTGCCCAGTACCCCGTGCACACTGCGGAGGTTAAGTGCAGTATTGCGCCGAGGCATGAATCCGGATTGATCTGGATGGACAAGGTCCCCTATGACCTTGATCAGTCTGTTAGAGAGTACTTTAGCTAGGATTTTAGGCTCGGCGTTAAGTAGGGAGATGGGCCTATAGGAGGAGCAATCAGTTTTGGGCTTCCCTTCTTTGTATATGGTGACGATGGTGGCCAGGCGCTGGTCTAACGGTAGTATTCCCGTCTCCAGGCTGGAGTTATACATGGACTGGAGATAGTGTCCCAGTTTGTCAGGGCGGAGCTTGTAAAGCTCGATAGGGATACCATTGGGGCCAAGAGCTTTACCAGGTCGCAGCGTCCGAATTGCCAGAGAGAGGGAGCTATCTAGAAATTGGCGACTCGTATCTGGCAGGGTAGGGAGGGAGATGTCTCTGAGTAGGTCGATAGAATCCTCAAGTGTGTGAGGGGCCACCGAAGTATAAACCATTTGGTAATGGGCTGCAAATTGGGTAGCTATGGCTTGAGGGTCTGTCACAGGGCTACCGTCGGTCCCTTGGAGTTCAGGCACCAGACGACTAGCACGCTCTCTCTTGTCTAGCCAGGCTAGCAATTTCCCCGCCTTGTCACCCCAGTCGTATATACGACCCAGTTTTTCTTGTCCCATTATTTTGGCGCGCTCTGTGACTAGGGCTCTATACTCGTCCTGGCAGAGTCTTAGTTCGTGTAGCGCATCGGGTGTGGGGTTTGAGTTAACAGTCTGCTCCAGGCGGTGCACCCTATGTTCGACATCGGAGATGTCTTTCAGTCTGTCTTTCTTTGCACCCGCTATTAGGGAAAGGGCCTGCCCTCGGACCACAGTTTTGAACGCTTCCCAGAGTGTTTGGGGGGAGTCAACCGTAAGCTCGTTTTCTGTAAAGTAGTCATCCATGGATTTGATCAGATCCTTTTGTATCTTGGGGTTTTTGAAGTGCCATGGGTTGAGGGGGGCAATGCGTCCGACTTGCGCGTGGTCCAGGACTATATGAGTCCAGAGGGGGGAGTGATCAGAGATACCCCTGGGCAGATGTCTGATCTCGTGAACGTTGGCAATCTGGGATGCGGGGGCAAGAATATAGTCTAAGCGGGAGAGGCTGCGATGCGCATGAGAATAGAAGGTGTGTTGTATTTTATCCGGGTGGTAAGCTCTCCATACATCTACTAGACCCAGTGCGTCCAGAAAGCTAGAGAGCGAGTGTGCCGCTGCGGGTAAGAGACGCGGCGGGTGCCTGTCCAACTCGCCGGAGACGACAGAGTTAAAGTCCCCGCCCATGACAAGATGACCCACTGGCAGTGGGAGTAGTAAAGCACTAAGGTCTGAACAAAAAATGCAGAGTGCCTGTCGCCCATCAAACCAAGTGAGAAAAAAGGAAAAGAACCAGCAAGAGAAAGAACGTGGGGGGGAGGCTTCAACCGTTCCCCGATCCTCACTCCCAATTGTAATCACATCGGAATCAGTGTTCAGGAGGGTCAGACTGAGCAATGTCTTGTAATGTCCCAAGGAAGCACATGTCCCCGCATTAGGCGCCACAGGGGAGTCTCCCAGGTCAACGCCACACACACCGGGAAACAGCGACACCAAGATCACATCATTGTTTCAATGCCCCCGCCTCCCGCAATTCAGCTGCCCGAGGGGCCGCTCCTCCCTCGGTCTCCTCGGCTGCCCAGCCAGTCAGATGCGGCCTCAGGATGGTCGAAAAAGTGCGTTTCTCCCTCCGCCTCGACACGCAATCTCGCCGGAAAGAGCATGGCATATTTGAGGTCGATGGCCCGTAGGCGTTTTTTGACATCTTGGAACGTGCGGCGACGCATCTGCACCCCGCGGGTAAAGTCAGGGAAAAAGGTAATAGTAGCATTATCCAGGCGGAGCGGGGGGGCAACTCTGGCAGTCTGGAGGATAGTGTCCCTGTCGCGGTAGTTTAGCAGACGGGCCAGTATGGGGCGGGGTGGCGCCCCTGGCCTCGGGCGGCCCCCTGGAATCCTGTGTGCCCTCTCCACAACAAAGAGCTTGGAGAGTCCCTTAGGTTGTAGTTTAGTCGTGATTAAGTTCTCGATGAATAGGTCAACGGCAGGGCCTTCCATTTTTTCCGGCACCCCCAGGACGCGGATGTTGTTACGCCTCATCCTTCCCTCATAATCATCGAGCTTGTCTTCTGCGAATTTACGGAAGGCCTGCAGCTCCGCAACTTCGGTTTGAAGCTGAGAGGTATCGCCCATGAGGCTCGTGGTGGTGGTTTCAAGCTGCTGCACTTTCTCTCGATAATTGGCGAGGTCGGCCCTGATGAGCGTCATCTCTGAGGAGAGAGTGTCTATGGACGTGCGAATGCCCATAATGGCTGTCATGAGGTCCTTCATAGTGGGCTCAGAAGGCGTCTGGTCTGCGCCACTCTTGGGCATGTCTCCCTGCGCCCTCTTGTCGGGTAGGTCCGTCTTTGTGCAGGCGTAGCGGTCTAGCTTGCTTTGCTGAGATGCCCTGGCCCCCTTAACTCCAGACATCTCGATGCCCCCAGCTAGCCCCGCGGAGGTGGATAGGCAGTTATTAACCAGGGTGTCGCTAGAGGTCAGCGTGCGCGGATAAGGTCTCTCCACAGGGGTCACTCCACTCTGCCCACGTGGGAATGGCGGCTAAAAATGGCGTCTGTCAATTATCTCTGCCGCTCACCCCCGACCAGGAGAGGCCCACGTTGTGGCCGCCTACACTTGCAGGAGTTCGTGAAGGGTATTGCCAGGTTTTGGAGTGCTTGCGCACCCCTCAGTCTCTATGTACTCGTTGCGTGAGCTTCAGGGCCAGTAGGGAGTCGCAGCGCGCCGGGTCACCAGAGCCCCGGGGAGCCGTGTCGCTCAAGTTCCAGGAATAGGCCACTATCGGCGCCGAGTTCGAAGGCGCACCTCCGATAGCTCCCGTGCGGGGCACACAAGCACTTCGCAACAGGCAGCAGGGAGCACAGGAGGGAGCGCCCCAGTCCGCAGTCCCCCCGCAGGCGCACACCAACGCTGTACCTTGGTGAAGGGATCGTCACTTTCTGCCCGCGGGGCACACTCCACTCCGGCGATCCCCGGCAGTCCTCAACTGTCGAAACGAGTGGGGAGGGGAGAAGTCACCTCCTCGATGCGGCGGGCGAAGTCCCCTCAGCGATGCGGCGGGCGAAGTCCCCTCAGCGATGCTCGTCTCCTCCGAAATGTCCCCAGTGGGTGTCGCGGTGGGGGGGAACGGCGCCAAGGAGCGATGCAAGGCGCGCCCCTCACCCTCAAGAGGAGATCTAAGAGCTGGCGCCGAAGCGCCGCCGTCCTCCAGTCGCCGCCCCGGCCGCTTCCGGTGAGTCGCGGCCGCACGCACAGCCACGCAATGCCGATGTCCGGGCCCACCTCAGTCCCGGGACGCGGGAGTGCCTCAGGGCCCAAAGCAGCGGGAGCTGTAGCTCCGGGATGGAGGCAGCGCCGGGGCTCCACCAAGCAGTGGCAGGGATCGCCAGCCTCAGAGCGTCTGTTTTCAGTGCAGGATGTCAGGATATATTGCAGGATGATGTATTGAGAGGAGGTTATCGGCGGAGCCGAGGCACTACGCGTCCATCTTGCCTCGCAATCAGGCCACGCCCCCCCGCCACCACGTGTTTTGATTGTGGATCATAGTATAAAGTCGAAACATTATTCCCATCACTTTCGAAGGGTTCTTCTTCTCTATACCAAATGTCCTGAAGATGGTCTAGCGGATATGGACAACTTTAGACCGATACGTAAACAGTTACACCTAGTTTTGTATTATTGTATTGAAGGTTATGTTGTGCGTATAGTTGGGTCACATTTCCCTACGAATATTTGGGAAAGATGTTCACAATTGAAATATGAAGTATTTGTAACATCAAATCATTGTAACTTCTGGTTGCATTGTGTTTTCTATGGAATATATTTTTCACCTTTTTGTACCCTTTGCAATTTTGGGTCAATATAAATTTACTCTTTAAATACATATACCTGTGTTATAAATATTTCTTTGAAGATCTGTTCATACGGAAATAATTAGAATTGTATCCAAAGGAACTGAATGACAAATGACTGGAAAGAGTTTGTTTACATTGAGTGCAGAAATTATTATGAATATATGGATTAGTAAATCCCTTGTAGGCTCACATACCTGCTAATATTTGAATGTGTGTATACGCAGATGTGTTAGTAGCTGTGTGGGTGAATGAGTAGCTGTGTGGGTGAGTGAGTGGCTGTATGGGTGGGTGACTGGGTGTGCAAGTGATTGTATAGGTGAGTGAAGGGGTTACAGAATGGCTGTATACGTGAGTGTCTGGCTGTGTAAGTGGCTGCATGGGTGAGTGAGTGGCTGTTTGTTCAAACACAGAACTCCCAGGGCACATAAACAGTTGCTAAACCTCTGCCCTTCACACCACCTCCTAGATGTTTGGACATTACACAACCCTAAGGGCTGTGATTTTACATTTTTCTTTCCACTACATTCCAGTGTCGCCCATAATGACTATCTGCTGGTAGATATTTCACTTCTAAAGTCCACCTCTAAAGCTAAAGTTCATCCAATCCTCGTATCAGACCATGCTGAAATCTCAATGTGCATTGTTAACCTCTCTGACAAAGGAGGGAGTTAGACCTGGAGCCTAGACCCTTAAATTCTAGAAAACGACACTGACATTGCGAACATACACAATTAAATAAATCTCTTCTTCAGGGAAAATGCATTTGAATGCCTTATAAGAGGGCAAATAATTAAACAAATGTCCCAAAAAATTCATGAAAATTAGAGAACTCTTCAATCATTGGGTGCTGAAATCAAAAATAAAGAAGAAATGTTTAGACAATGTAATAATAGATCCCTACTTTAGGACATAAAGCAGCTAAAATACACCTAGTCAGTAAAAGGGCCTACCTCAGTATATACGGCCAAAATTCCAGACAACTCTTACTGGGTAGCAGAGCCCGTGAATAACATCCTTCCTCCCTCAAATTGAATAACCTCAACAACCAAATTACTCATATTACGGACCAAGATTGCGCCCAAAAATGTCTTAGCAAAGAGATTCTTAAAGCTTCTTCTAAGAATTTTATAGGAAGCTGTACACTTCACAATTGTCACAGAATAAAACAAAATGCCTAGAGCACCTTAATTCTGTCCCTACTACTTCAGTGTCTGAGGAATAAAGGGCAAGCCTGAATAAACCAATTGAAATGGAAGAGATTCTTCAGGCAATAAAAGCTATTTGTTTAGGGAAGGCACATGTTCCCAACGGCATTCCCATTTTTTGTTTTTAAAACTTACATTCTCAGTCATCAAGTACCTTAAAAATCCGTTGATCATTTTGCTCTGCATGGCAAGGTGTCTAGCATGGCCACCGAGGCCACCATAGTGGTTATCCCCAAAGAAGGCAAAGTTCATTGGGACCCCAAAACCTTTTTTCCTCATCTCTTTTCTAAACATGGAAGCTAACATCTTTGCCAAAGTCCTAGCCAACAGTCTAGAAATCTTATCCATAACTCTCAAATGGAATATGTCAAAGAGCACTTTGCAAGAGAAAACATTCGTACATTCGGCCATATTACAGAAATGGCCCGCTTTTTCTCACTACCAACTGCAGCGATCACACTTGATGCTGAAAAGGCATTTGATAAAGTGTCCTGGCTTTTTCTGCATATGGTACTTGAGTACCATAATTTGGGCGACTCATTTATCAAGATGATGTTGGCTTCCTACGTGAATCTCAAAGCATTGATTAGGATTAACGGCTGACCTTCACATATTTTGATTTACACCAAGGTACAAGACAGGAATGCCCTCTTTCCCCCTTACTCTTGCTACTTATTATTGACCCCGTAGGTAAACTACTTAACGCTGCCCCTGGAAGCAAAGGTCTCCAATTTGGTGCCAATATATAAAATGGTTTAGCATACCCGGATTACATCCTTATCTTTGCAGAGGACATTGAAATTAAAATCCCATGTATCATCAATGTCATGCAAACATTTTCAGAGGGTTCCTGGATATACCTTAAATAAAGACAAAACCAAGGCATTTCCTTCAAACCCACTAAACCTCCCTTCCCATTTAGGTCCAAATGTCTTAAAAATCCAGGGATTTAGTTCTGTTAAAACCTTACTGACACACTACTTGTTAATGAATCACAGACAATCACTAAAGTTAGAGATTCCCTGACCTCTTGGTAGCCCAAATTTATCTCTTGGTGGGGTAGACTTCAAACACTCAAAGTGATGATAACATTCTGCCACCCATGCTATGTTTTAAACTAACCCCTCTTTTTTCAGGAAATAGATAAAATCGCCTCAAAGTTTCTTTGGAGCGACAAGAGAGCATGGATCTCATACAAGTCCCTCAGGAAGAGTTTCATGCTGGAAGCCTGTAACCTTACAAATTGCAATTGGCTTGTCATGGTGCTCTATTGCTAATCCCATAAGCACCAAATGCCCCACTGTGGTTGATGATTGCAGTGGATATATATTTCCCTTTTAGTAAATCTTCTTTAATCAAAATGTTGAAATGTATCCCGCCTCAATAACACTGTATACTTACGGATACTGCAAAAGCGGTGATGTCATCATTGATGTCAATGACCATCTCATGAGTGATGTAATATGTGAGGTCATAAGCAGTGCATTGCAGAGGTGCAAGTTATAATTAGATGAGGTAACTATAACTGCGGGATTATTTTGACACTGTGGCCCTATGGAGGTGGTGGTCCCCGGGGCATGGGAGCTCCGTGAGGCCCCCGTATAATAATAAATAAACCCTGTGGAGGTGTTGTCGCCTGGGCATTAATAAGCCTCAGGAGGGGGCATACACCATCCCCCTTTATTTACAAATTGCCCCTAGGATCTAGCCCACCCAGGGGCCAATTACTAAATTACTACAGAGACACGGGTGCTGTCACTGACAATGTCATGAATGATGTAATAAGTGACGTCATCAGCAGTGCATTGCGGGGGCGCGAGTTATAGTTAGCTCAACTAACTATAGCAGGGGAATTTCTATGGTATTCTATGAGTGAAATGTCCAACTAACTATAACATCCCTGAAGCCTATGGTTTTTTCAGTGAATTTCAAAGGTTTTTAAATGCTAATTTCTAACTATAACGTGCCTGAAACCTATTGTTTTTTCAGTGAATGTCTAAGGTTTTTTAATGCTAATTTCTAACTATAACGTGCCTGAAACCTATGGTTTTTTCAGTGAATTTCAAAGGTTTTTAAATGCTAATTTCTAACTATAACGTGCCTGAAACCTATTGTTTTTTCAGTGAATTTCTAAGGTTTTTTAAATGCTAATTTCTAACTATAACATGCCTGAATCCTATGGTTTTTTCAGTGAATTTCAAAGGTTTTTTAAATGCTAATTTCTAATTATAATGTTCATTAAACCTATCTTTTTTTCTGTGTTTTTTAATTATCAACCCATTCTCAACTTAGTGAAAACTGCAAATCTCACCACTCTTCCATCGATACCTTACGCCAACAAAATCACCACAAATGAGAGCCACAACTAACGCTAATGAAATGCAAAGTAGGCGAAAACACCACTTCCCCATATTTTCAACGACCAGTCAAATCTGCAATGCAATCCAAAAAGCAGGCGATAAGCCGAGTTAGCAGTAACAAATTAACATCAACCTTTAACTGGTGTAAGGAGGTCAACTATCTTCTCTGTGAATTGGACCCAACTCACAGCCACATCTAAAGACCAACACGTGATAGGGCTACTGATCATGCAGGTCCAACACGCAACAAGACCACAACACCCAGCTCCACCACCACCAGAACCTCCCCCCCGCACCACCCCCTACTACTACCAAGGCAGCGCAAAACAGGACAACGGACCTTCCCAAAACACCATGCCCTCAGCCACACAATAGCTGAATGTTGGGAGATGTGGCAACCAACTATATATGAAGGAGGCAAGTCACCCTTCAACAATAAAGAACACAATACCAAGTGTAACGCTGATGTGCTGCACAGACCTCACTATGCAAAGCACAAACCTCTCCATGTGGAGATATACTGTTGATACTTGTAGTGTAGTGCACAGTGGACACAATCCTGTTACCTCAGGCAGTGGGGAAGATCTCGGTCATGTAGCTGTGTTGTCCCCCCCTGTAAGCGGAAGCGGACTAGACTGCTCCAACGTACGCCACTCCAGCGTAGAAGTATGAATAAATAGGCCAGGCCTTAGGCGTGGTTCACTTGAGGGAAGGCCAACGAGTCTGTCACAGCGGCAGCCCCCACCCTGGCATGTGGCTGCCGCCATAACCGCGGGCCTCCTCGACACAGGCCCCCTGTGAACCCAGCGGCACAGCACCGCAGACTTATGTCTGTACCAACTACTGCCTTCGATCTACACTGAGGACAGTAGCACTCCCAATTCGGATGCAGTGGCGATTGCAGATGTCGCAGTCCAGTTCGCAAGACACTTTACTTCCAATGTGGCCCGCCCAGACCACACATCATTGCACGGTGCGCACACACTGTGTGCTTCAGGTGCTACTAACTCACTGCACCATAAATCATCACCACGTAGCTGTGCGCCCATCCTGACTGCTGCCTCCGCCCTACACTGGGGTTACACGGTTCACAATTCAAGATTAGTAGCGACGCAAATTGTGTAAGACACTATAATGGGTTAATAAGACCACATGCTCCCAATCCGTGCAGCTCAAGTCAACGTCACCTGCCTGTGGCCCTTTGCTGACCGCTACCTCCGGCCTACACTGTGGAAGACCGACGACACCTGGTGCCAACTAACCCTGTTCAACACAAGCCAATCCCACATGTGTAAGTGTGTCCTGAGTCCTGAATTGCAGCGACCACAGCACCAGACTCCCTTAGATCAGTGAGGGGTATTTCCATATGGAAGGCCGGCGACACGTGGTGCCACTGAACCTGCACTACGCAGGCCGGTGGGGCCACCAATGTATACACGTGGCTGTGGGCCCTTGCTCACTGCTACCGCTGGCCTACACTGTGGAAGACCGGCAACAAATGGTGCCACTAACTGTCTTCAACACAAGCCGCTCCCACATGTGGAACTGTGGCCTAAGTCCTGAATGGTAGTGACCCTAACTCCGTGAGACAACCACAGCACCAGACTCCCTTCGATCAGTGAGGCATATTTTCATATGCAATGGCGGTGACTCGTGGTGCCAATAACTCTGTTCAACACAAGCTGAACAATTCCACATGTGGAACTGTGTCCTGAGTCCTGAATGGCAGTGACCCCAAGTCCATGACAGCGACCACCGCAGCATACTCCCTCTGGTTAGTTAGGCATATTTCCATATGCAATGACGGCGACACGTGGTGCCAATAACTCTGTTCAACACAAGCCGAACAATCCCACATGTGGAACTGTGGCCTGAGTCCTGTATGGCAGTCACCCCAAGTCCGTGGCAGCGACCACAGCACCACACTCCCTTCGATCAGTGAATCATATTTCGATATGCAAGGCTGGCAACACGCAGTCCTACGAACCCTCTTTAACACAAGCTGATCCCACATGTGTAACTGTGTCCTGAGTCCTGAATAGCAGTCACCCCAAGTCTGAAGCAGCGACCACAGCACCACACTCCCTTTGATCAGTGAGGGGTATTTCCATATGCAACTACAGACTCCAGTAGGCAACTAACTATCACAGTCCTACACCCTACATATTATCCTTTTAGTATCCTCGCTTCAAGATTTTTTTATATATCAGTTTTAGCTTTACTACAATGACCAAATTAATCTTCAAATGCAAACTAACAGGGAATAGCAGTCTACACTACAGGCAGTACAGCTCGCAATTCCAATTTTAAATGCTAATTTCTAACAAGACTGTACTCAGAAAATACACCACTTCGTCAATGTATTCTATACTTATTTCATCTTTTTATCATACGCCTACACTGCACTCAGTAGGGCTCACAATGCAAATTTTTTCTTCATTCATTAACTACAGAGTCCACAATGCAAGTAACTATAACAGGCCTCAAATCTACATAATATCCTTTCAGTATCCTTTCTTCTTGAACATTTGTTATATCAGTTATAGCTTTAGTACAATGACCAATTTCATTTTCAAGTACAAATGAACACTCAGCAGTCTACACTTCGGGCAGCAGACCTCACAATTTGAATTTTGGACACGTGGTTCCAACTAACACTGTCCAACACAAGCCAATCCCACATGTGTAACTGTGTCCTGAGTCCTGAATGGCAGTGACCCAAGTCAGTGGCAGCGACCACAGCAGCATACTCTTTGATCAGTTAGACATATTTCCATATGCAAGGCCGGCGACACGTAGTCCCACTAACCCTCTTTAACACAACCTGATCCCACATGTGTAACTGTGCCCTGAGTCCTGAATAGCAGTCACCCCAAGTCCGTGGCAGCGAGCACAGCACCAGACTCCCTCTGATCAGTGAGGCATATTTCCATATGCAAGGCCAGCGACACGTAGTTCCACTAACCCTCTTTAACACAAGCCGATCCCACATGTGTAACTGTGTCCTGAGTCCTCAATGGCAGTCATCCCAAGGTCATGGCAGTGACCACAGCACCAGACTCCCTCTCATCAGTGAGGCATACTTCCATATGCAAGGACAACAGCAAATGGTGTCACTATCCCTGTTCAACACAAACCGATCCCACATGTGCAACTGTGTCCTGAGCCCTGAACGTCAGTGACCCGAAATTCATAACAGCGACCACAGCACCACACTCCCTTCGATTATTGAGGGGTATTTGCATATGGAAGGCCGGCGACACGTGGTGCCACTGAACCACCACTATGCAGGCCGGAGGGGCCACCAACGTATGCATGTGGCTGTGGGCCCTTGCTCACCGCTACCTTTGGCCTACACTACGGTCAGCACGCCTCACAATTCAGATAGAGTCCTGATTCCACATGATGCAGTCCAGTAGCCAAGACACATTGCTCCCAGTGCGGCCCGTCCACACCAAGTATCATCACAGGCTCATACAGTCTCAATACTTCTGGTGCCACAAACCCTCCTTAACACAAGGCGAGCCCACATGTGTAACTGTGTCCTGAGTCCTGAATGGCAGTGACGCCAAGTCCGTGGCACCGACCACAGCACCACACTCCCTTCGATCAGTAACGCATATTTCGATATGCAAGACCGGCGACACGTAGTCCCACTAACCCTCTTTAACACAAGCCAATCCTACATGTGTAACTGTGTCCTGAGTCCTGAATGGCAGTGACCCCAACTTCGTGGCAGTGACCACAGCACCAGACTCCCTTCAGTCTTATTTGTTGTTCTTTTCTATAAATAATTTCTTTACATATAAGTCTATACATGACTAAGATTCTTCTTTGTCCAACCGCACAGGGACACTTCCAGGCCCTAGAAGGTTGTTGGGGGTATGATGGTAATGTGGGAAGAGGGTGCGTTACCTGCTGATGTGGGGAGAGGCAGCGTCACAGGGGTATCTATCACAGAAAGAACTCTGATATGTTTTCACAAATGCCTCGGACAAATGCCAGCTGACGGACTGAATCACAAAATGTTTTTCCAATGCTTATGTAGTGTGAGTTATAAACAGTTCGCACACAGGCTCGCAGAGGGCCTGCTGCGGCCCATCCGCTCGACTCACAGATGCAGTACTACAAGCCGTCCACGTTATTGTAGCTATCCCTGCCCTGTTCCGTCGTACGCCACGCCAAACCACGCCACTGCGATTATGTTCCGACGTTGGCCCCACATAGCTTCCTGTCGCAGGCATACTCGCTGTTGGTGTGCAGGTCAGTGGTCTAGTTCTCAACATCTCACGGCCACTCCCTCAGGGCAGGTTTGCACACACACCACACCCATTTAGCACATGCGCCACTGGCCTTGTGACCACGCAAATATAATAGATCAACAACGGCACATCCTTTATTGCCGGACGCTCCTCGTGTCCCAACCATAAAGAATTTTATGAAAATAAGTGCAGAAGGTTAGTCGCACCCTGATCTGTATAGCCATCAGGGGCCTACCACCCCCTTGGCACGGACTTCAGATGCACAGGGTTAGTACCACCTAAACCTCATATGGCCATCAGGGACCTACCACCATGTGCACACATTTGAGTTCCACAGGCTTAGCAGCCCCAAAAGCCGATGTGGTCTCCGCCATCGATGACTCAGGACTCAGCGACATGTGTGAGATCTGCCGGGCCACAGAGAAGCTGATGTGGTCTCCGCCAATGATGACTCAGGACTCAGTGACATGTGTGAGATCTTCCGGGACGTGGAGAAGATGATGTGGTCGCCGCCATTCAGGACTTAGTGACATCTGTGAGATCCGCGGAGAAGCTGATGTTGTCTCCACCATTCATGACTCAGAAATCAGCGACATACCTGGGATGTGCGGAGTTTTGACGGGCACGTGGAGTGCCCACTGCTGCACTCTCCGGTGGCACCAGGTAATTATTTGCTCATGGATGCGCAGAGACGGCATTGTCTGTCTCTCTCTCTCTCTCTCTCTCTCTCTCTCTCTCTCTCTCTCTCTCTCTTCCATCTTTTCCTTCTATCTCTCTAACTCTCTCTCTTCCTTCTCCCTTTCTTTCCCTCTCTTTTTCTCTCTGGCTTTTTTTTCCTTCTCTGTGTTTCTCTGTGCCTCTCTCCTTTGATATACCCATTACACACATCCTTATTTTGTGCTTTATTTTCCAGGCTATGTCGTTGACATCCATGGAGTGTTCCGCCTTCTTGTTTTCTATTATTTTTGTTACATTTTGTTTATTAGTTTATCATTTATATATATGTTAATGAATAAGTAAATTTTGCAAATAGTTTTTCGTTTATCGTTTACATATATATTTATAATAAAATAAAGATTAAAAAATAAAATTAATAATGTTTTTGGTTGTTCTCTTAACTGCTGTGTGACTCTTTCTTGTTCTTATTGCTGTTATTTGATGGTGTTTTATTTTGGGGCACTTATCGTGGGAATACTGGTGATGTCTGCAGTTTACACCAACTTCTGAATAGTGTGTTAGATTTATCTCAACTTTACTTCCATAAAGTGCTGATAATGAAGACTAGCTGTTCCCGTACAAAAAGACACGAGGTGCACCTTTGCGATTTATTCTAAATACTAAAGTCCTGTATTGAATTGCACTGAGGTAGTGGCTGCACTTACAGTGTACACACAAAAGAAATTAAGAACTCTCATTGTATTTATATTCATTGAGAATAGTGCGTTAAGTGCTGGATCTTGACGAGATACACTGCTCAGTTCATATATTGTTCACAACTTTCACACCAACTGCTATGCGAAACAAATTACGGCGATAAGCCACGTTAGCACCAGGTATTTTACACCTGCTTTCTGCTGGTGTTAAGCAGGACGACTACCTGCACCATGAAACGGAACAGAGCCAAGAGCCACATCAGAACACCCACAGGTGCCATAGAATCAATGAGCATGATGCAGGGATACCCGTGAGGGCCACAAGACTCATCGCAACAACTCCAGGACCGCCAACGCCCCCCAAACCCACGTCTGAGCAAGTGTGTCCCTGTGGTCATTGTCTTAGCATGATAGGCACGAGCCCTGCAACATCACAGTGTGCTGTCACCTCAGCATTGGCAGTGAGCCTGGACATGTAGCTATGCACACACCCTCCTGCATGCACAACCGGCATGTGCGGGTCTGGAGTACACAGGTCAGCGCAGGGGTGTGCCTATCTGGCAAGGGGAACAGGGAGTCTCGGACATGTCCATGTACAGGAAGTGTGGTAAGTGTGTCTCTGTGTTCTGGTGTGGCCTGCCACAAAGGTCGCAGCACGCGATGTTGTAAAGTGTCATGCACCACCTCCAAACGGCACTGTGATGGTGTAGTTTGAATGTAGCAGGACATGCGCGAATAGGCATTACAATGGTGTGCCGTACGAGTGCACGAGATATAACAGCGCACCATAGAAAAGTGTGGGGGCTCGTGGGAGGGAGAAGCAACTGTTTGGCAATGTAACACACAGTGAACTCGCCCATGTGCCACGTGCTGGGCATCTCATCCATGATAACCACGGTCGCAGACATCCCACAACACCAACGACCGGCCTTTGCACACATCCTGTATCAATGCAGTGTGTTTTTCACTTCTATGCTCGTTCAGTGGTGTGATGTTGGCGGGTTGTGTGACTTGTGCTCCTTGTTGGTGTATTTCATTTTGGCCATTGTTTGTCGATACTTGTGCTGTACTTAATTGTGCATGTGTGCCATTCTGCCCATCTCCCCCCGTCCCCCCACTCCCTGCTTCTTCCTCTTTCTGGTGCTGTTGTGTCTATAATTTTGTTGCTCCACACATAAACACATGTAAAGAACAAATTAGAATAGTTCTTTGAATCTTTTAGGTTTCAAAACTTCTCTCTATTGGTTTCTTTTTAATTTTCCATATAAACCGTTTTTTTAATATTCAACAACACATAGAAGTCAGAAGTGCAACGTATTCTATCAACACACTCTTTAGAACATTCAACATGTGCAGGGTAAAAGTTAATCAATTTTTTTAAACGTAACAATATTTTTTTGCAACATTTTCTCGAACATTTAACAGTACGTGCAGGTTAAAAGTTCACGATTGTTTTAAGTTCGAACAGTGCCTTCCAAATGCAAGTAGCAGCTGTGGTTTAGTTGAACAAATTTTATTCTATGATATGTACTCTACGTTGAAACTGCTTTTTCTTAACCAATCACAAAGATGCTTTTCCACAAAACGAATGTGCACCCTACTTTTAAAAAAGAATGCTTTTCAACTCCCAATCACGTATCATTTTGTATGTAAAAAAAAAGTACTTCCCCATCTTTAAACATATCTCTTATTCTACCAAGAACCTGCATGAGCTACAGACATCTTTCCATACCTTCCAACCATACCTTCAAAATGCTAGTGTGGATCGTAGGACATAGCTATATTTTCAGGTGCAGAACACAGATGTATTGACTTAGACCTAGGTTTACAAAATGTGGACATTAAATGGTTTACACAGGGAAGATTGAAGTTGCACCAATTGCTACCTTTGTTTAAAACCTCTTTGCATCTTCCACACCCTGACCTCATGATTGTGGTGGAAATGACCTAGGCACATTGACTGGGGTAGGTTTGGAAATGCTTATGATGGACACCTTTGGACACCCCAGCTCAGCACCATGTGACTCTGGGCAATAGCTCACTTAATAGCTCACATAATTTCCACATCGGCCTCGAGGGACTTCCGACCCATAGGGGTGAGTAGTTTGCGCTTTACAAATACCGTATTGATTTGATATGCGTAAATTTACCTTCGCACTCCCTGTATAACTCCCCCTAAGCACCATACACAAGTTACAATGTTCAAAACAAAAGTTCCTCCGAGTAGGAATAACTACATGCTGACACTACTTGACAGATGTAGCACAGCGGCCAGAGCACATGACTTCACATCATATGACAGACAGTTTAGACTCACGCTTTCATCCCCGACTCCGGCAGCACCTCAGCTTAGCACCATGAGACTCTAGACAATACCTCACATATTTTCCGTACCTCAGGACTTTCAAACCAGTAGGAGTCAGTAGTTCGTCCTAATAGGTACAAACACATGCTGACACTACTTCCACAGGTGTGCTACAGCGGCCAGGGCACATGACTTCACAGCATATGACACACAGTTTAGGCTCATGCTTTCATCCCCGACTCCTGCAGCAGCTCACCTTAGCAGCAGCAGACTATGCAATACCTCACTTAATTTACGTACCCAGCACTTTCAGACCGGTAGTATAAGTAGTTCGCTTCACACCCCCTCTACAGCACACCCTACACACCCCACAGAGGTTACAGTGTTCCTACCCTCCTCTTTCCCACATTTTTCACCCTTTTTCCCCCTTACTCACTTCAACGGAATCACAAAATGGTGGCCAACACTTCCTAGTTGCAAACGCTTGCAGCCAATCAGCAGCCAGCTCGTGCTCATAGCGCCTCAGCCAATCAGAGGGCAGAATTCCCAAATATCGATATCTGTAAATTTCGATATTTCTCAAAAACTACGGAACGGATTTACACCAAATACACAAAATCATGCTTTCTAGACCAAGACCCTTCTCCCTGCCAAATGTGGGGTAATTCCGTTCAGCCGTCCGACCTGTAGCCTTGTCTAAAGATTCCTATGGAAATGAACATTGAAAAAACATGTTTTGGGACCCCCTTTTTTGACGAATCACCCCCAAACTTTTAACATAGGAGCTCATCTCAACACAGAAGTGGTTTTGAAAATGTCACGAAGATTCATCAATCGGCGCCAAAGTTATTGCGAATAGAATGTTGCCATTTTCCTATAGTAACTAGGTCCTAACTATAACTACCTACTGGCGACCGCCAGTAGGTAATATATAGATATATATAATAATATAAACTTTATTGCGTGATTTAAAAGTAAACCATTGCAAATACAAACATTTAAAATTCGAGGTTAATTTAAGACGATAATTCCATAAAAAGTTGATATGTATGGATAATAAGGTAAAACTTCAGTTTAAAAAATCATATTCAAAGGAGCCAGAAGCAGCAAGTGAGGATTTAGCAGCATTATTCCAATGGGGGGTCGCAGACTCTGGACAGCTCAGTATGTTTTTTTGCAGCGCACTCCATAAATCTTACTAGGGCACAATTTAATTGGATGTATGTCGTTACAACGCACACTTTTACAACGCATGCACTTACAACGCATTTTTTACAACGCACAATCCATTACAACGCATGACATTACAACGCATGACACTACAACGCATTTTTAAAAACTACCTTTACAACGCATTCCATTACAACGCATACTACCATTACAACGCATACCATTACAACGCATAATATTAAATTGCATTTAAGGTAAGTATTAGATAGTATAGGGGTAAAAACTACTTTTCTAACTCCAGGGGGTGCAACAGTAGGGTAAGTGTTGGATAGTATAGGGGTAAAAATTACTATTCTAACTCCAGGGGGTACAACAGTAGGGAAAGTGTTGGATAGTGTAGGGGTTAAAATTACTATTCTAACTCCAGGGGGTGCAACAGTAGGGTAAGTGTTGGATAGTATAGGGGTTAAAATTAATATTCTAACTCCAGGGGGTGCAACAGTAGGGTAAGTGTTGGATAGTATAGGGGTAAAAATTACTATTCTAACTCCAGGGGGTGCAACAGTAGGGTAAGTGTTGGATAGTATAGGGGTAAAAATTACTATTCTAACTCCAGGGGGTGCAACAGTAGGGTACGTGTTGGATAGTATAGGGGTAAAAATTAATATTCTAACTCCAGGGGGTGCAACAGTAGGGTAAGTGTTGGATAGTATAGGGGTAAAAATTACTATTCTAACTCCAGGGGGTGCAACAGTAGGGTAAGTGTTGGATAGTATAGGGGTAAAAATTACTATTCTAACTCCAGGGGGTGCAACAGTAGGGTAAGTGTTGGATAGTATAGGGGTAAACATTACTATTCTAACTACAGGGGGTGCAACAGTAGGGTAAGTGTTGGATAGTATAAGGGTAAAAATTACTATTCTAACTCCAGGGGGTGCAACAGTAGGGTAAGTGTTGGATAGTATAGGGGTAAAAATTACTATTCAAACTACAGGGGGTGCAACAGTAGGGTAAGTGTTGGATAGTATAGGGGTAAAAATTACTATTCTAACTCCAGGGGGTGCAACAGTAGAGTAAGTGTTGGATAGTATAGGGGTACAAATTACTATTCTAACTCCAGGGGGTGCAACAGTAGGGTAAGTGTTGGATAATATAGGGGTAAAAATTACTATTCTAACTCCAGGGGGTACAACAGTAGGGTAAGTGTTGGATAGTATAGGGGTAAAAATTACTATTCTAACTCCAGGGGGTGCAACAGTAGGGTAAGTGTTGGATAGTATAGGGGTAAAAATTACTATTCTAACTCCAGGGGGTGCAACAGTATGGTAAGTGTTGGATAGTATAGGGGTAAAAATTACTATTCTAACTCCAGGGGGTGCAACAGTAGGGTAAGTGTTGGATAGTATAGGGGTAAAAATTACTATTCTAACTCCAGGGGGTGCAACAGTAGGGTAAGTGTTGGATAGTATAGGGGTAAAAATTACTATTCTAACTCCAGGGGGTGCAACAGTAGAGTAAGTGTTGGATAGTATAGGGGTAAAAATTACTATTCTAACTCCAGGGGGTGCAACAGTAGGGTAAGTGTTGGATAGTATAGGGGTAAAAATTACTATTCTAACTCCAGGGGGTGCAACAGTAGGGTAAGTGTTGGATAGTATAGGGGTAAAAATTACTATTCTAACTCCAGGGGGTGCAACAGTAGAGTAAGTGTTGGATAGTATAGGGGTAAAAATTACTATTCTAACTCCAGGGGGTACAACAGTAGGGTAAGTGTTGGATAGTATAGGGGTAAAAATTACTATTCTAACTCCAGGGGGTGCAACAGTAGGGTAAGTGTTGGACAGTGTAGTGTAATATTATGCGTTGTAATGGTATGCGTTGTAATGGTAGTATGCGTTGTAATGGAATGCGTTGTAAAGGTAGTTTTTAAAAATGCGTTGTAGTGTCATGCGTTGTAATGTCATGCGTTGTAATGGATTGTGCGTTGTAAAAAATGCGTTGTAAGTGTAGTGCGTTGTAAAAGTTGCGTTGTAAAGGTTGTTCCCCAATTTAATTTAGTGTTCCTAGGATCGAAACACGCCAAAACTGCTGCTCTACAGCTTCTAATCATCTCTCTATTCCAGTGATGCTTGAGTAAAGCCCGTCGCTCTGTCAATAGTAGAGGACACAGGCATATGATGTGTATAATGTCTTCTTTGGGAGACCCACAAAGTCGGCACTGTACTTTTCCATGTTCTCTTTTCCATTTTGGCCGATGTGTCAACAGATTGATGACTCCCAGTCTCAGTTTTAAAAAACTTAGTTTCGTCCGAGCACTAAACAATGTGGTAAGGTACGGCTGTGGGATTAGTAAGGCATAGGATTGAAGAGTCATCCACCCATGACTTCTTTTTGCGAGGCTGGCTTTGTCTTCCACTCTTGATAATTGTTTAGTGCTGATTTTCGCTAGCCTTTTGAATTCCTTCTGACTGGCATGCAGGATCCAGAGGTCATTTAGGCACAGAATTTTTAAGCCTTTTGACCAATATTCGTGTCCTGCTCGCCATAAGTTGTTATCAATGCAGGCCCACAAATGGTAACCTAAACTTCCCTCCTTTGATAACCTCAACTTGTGACAGCACACGAGGAAGGACATGGCTCTAGCCAGTCGTTGTTTGCAGATGCCAAATTCCAACCTGATTTGTGCAGGTGATGTATGATTTGGTAATTTAAACACGGACCTGTAGATATTAGTGATTATTTTATCCAGATGGTCACTGTCCAATCCTTTTAAGGCTTCACTGCCATAAGTTAGAGTGGGAATGATTTTTGCCTGAGCCACCTGAAGTGTGGGTGCAAGAGTAGGGCCTTGAAGTTTCTTTTGAATTAGACTGATTGCAAAGGCAAGTGCCGTGCCCTTCCTTTTTTGCTCTTCTAGTTGGGATTTATATTTTCCGTTGTTGTTAAAAGTGACACCAAGGTACCTTTGGCAGTTGGATTCGACAATGCGTTCGTTATTCAGAGCCCAAGACAGCTTCTTTGCTTTCCTTGAATGCACCGCTAGAATTTTCGTCTTCCTGTTGTTAATGCGAAGCTCATTATTGTTGGAGTAGTCGGAAATAGCATCCAGAAGTCTTTGCATTCCGATCTTTGTTTTACTTAACAGTACCACGTCATCAGCATATAATAGGTTTGTCAGCGGCAACCCGGATAATTTAGGAGCGTGGGAGTTGACCTTATTGAGAACTTCGGGAAGGTCGGCTAGGAATAGATTGAAAAGTATTGGGGCCAAGACACATCCCTGTTTGAGGCCTTTTTCTGTCGAAATCTGGCGAGACAGTCTTGAGCCGTCCCCGATCTTAATTCTAACCCATGTATCCTGGTGCAGGAGTTGTATGGCTCTTAGAAGGGCCTCTGGAATGTTGAAACTGGACAGCTTCTGCCATAATTTGCTTCTGTTGACATTGTCAAAGGCCGCTTGATAGTCGATAAACCCCATATACAGTGAACAAGAGCAGAATTTAGCTTGGTCAATTAGGCATGAGAGGGACATGAGATTGACTGAAGTTCCGGTGTTTATTGTAAAGCCTGTTTGATTCGGGGGAATTATGGAGTTTTCCACAGCCCATGACCTAAGTGAGTTTAGCAGCACTCCCGCAAAATACTTTGCTTCGTTGTCAATTAGTGCAATGAGGCGGTAATTCCCAGGAGATTTTTTGTCCCCGCCTTTAAAGATTGGTGCAAGGATTGATCCACGCCAGGAGGGCGGTATGATGTTGTTTTGGAGACATGTGTTGAAAAGGGGGCTTAGTTTCGCAGCCCAAAAAGTTGGATCTTCCTTGAACAAAGCTTGAGGAATTCCCCCAGGGCCAGGCGCGCCATCCTGACGTCCCTTTTTTATTATTTTTTCAATTTCGCCCTTCTGAACTAGCACTAAGTTAGCGCAGCTCTGGATTGAATGAATTACTTTTATTGGTGTCATTTTGTGGTCGAGCTTTTTTGAAGAGTTTGAAGAGTTCTGATGAGATTCTGAGACAGTCTCTGATTGTAGTAGTGTGTCCCTGAAAGGGGGATATTGATCATTAATGCGCAATTCCTGGTCATTGAAGTGGGAAGAAAGATATTCAACCCACTCTATTTCGAGAATGCTCGAGGAAGTGACTTTGGAAGAGCGTCCAGATGTACTATTGATTGTGCGCCAAAACCTGGCAGAGTTGTTTGATTTAATATCATACTGTAATTTGACCCAAAACAGGTTCCATTGGTTTTTGCGTAGTTCACGTTTAACTTTCTTAAGATGATTACGTGCCTCTCTCAGTTTTTTTATTTTGCTGGGATCCGATGGGTCAGTTTTTAAAGCCCGCCATGAGCGATTCATTGCTCTTTTTGCAGATAGTATCTCACCGTTTGAGCGCCGCGTGTTCTTTTGATTAATTTGGCTTGCATGTTTTGTTGGTTTCGCAAATCTATCCGTAAGTTCGGTAGCAAATATTGACCAGTTGGCACATATATTGCCCGAGCGCGTTTGGCGCTCAATTATTTGTTTGGCCTCGGCTGATATGGGTTGAAGATTCTTAAGGGAACATTTGATGCGTTTGAGGTTAATTGTGAGGCTCTCAGATGGCAAGTCCCTTACCTTTTTATATTGTGTGAGGCCAGTCCTCAAAGTAATTTCTTGCGGGCAATGATCACTTTCTAATCTGTTACCAAGACAGTATCCAGCTACTTGATGGAGCAAAGAGATGCTGACAAAGGTATAGTCGATTAATGAAGTGCCTTTTTTCGATAGGTAGGAGAATCGAGGTGGCTTGTCAGCAGGATAACGTCCGTTTAAGGCTCTTAGACCCAGAATTTCGAGGTTACCTTGTAGAGAACTTCCGTGAGAATCCTCCTTATGCCAACCCGGCTTGGCTTGCGGTGGGATCACCCAGATGCTATCGTGTGATTTGGTGACCTCATTTTTATGAAGAACTGACATTAACCACATGTTAAAGTCACCAGTGAGTAAAATTTCTGAGTTTGGAAAACCTGTTTGCGCTCTTATTACTGATGCCGATACTTCATCTGCAAAGGATTTCCTGGATGCTGTATTTGGGCGAACATAGACGTTCATGAGTGTTACCCTCCATTTTTGGCCATTGTTCACGATAAGAGAGATTCCCACACATTGGAGGCGATTTGATGAGGCCGGCAAGTCCCAGGAAGTGACTGCGTTTTTTGTTGATATATAAACTGCTAGACCGCCACTCCCCCTTCCCGGACGATTCAGTTTGTGCGCTGGAATGTGGTGGATTTTGAAGCCTTCTAGATGATGCGGTGCCATGAGCCATGTCTCTTGTAATAAGAGTATGTCAAAACCCCGAAGGTAGGGAATGGTAGTGTTGTCCTCAAGTTTGTTCGTGAGGCCATTTATGTTCCATGAACAGATTTTTAAAGGAATCTTATCGTAGCAGTCCACCCTGCTAGGATGTCAGCGTAAAAGACGGGTTGTATTCAGGGCGCCGGCCAGCCATGACCAAGAACCCACCTCGTCCAGATTCCTATTTGTTGTGCACCCATCTTCTTTTGCTTTCCTCGTTGGGTGGGCAGAGGTGGGAGTTTTATTACATGCTCCCCTAAGGACGGAGTAAACTGTACCCCTCCCTACGCTTCTATTTACAGCACCGCAGCTTCCCTGTAAAACGTGTGGGTAACCCTCTTCCCTTCCCGGTTGTATCAGTATTCCCCATTGTTTGAAGGTGTCGATTGACCCTAAAATTTTGTTCATTGCTTCATCAGTTTTCCAGGTGATTTTTGTAGAAACATTTGATTGGCCTTGACATGGTGCGATGAATTCTACCGAGATTATGTCTTCAGAGGTAATTTCATCAGACAGACCTAACGCTTGTATCAGCTTTAAAACGTTACCCCGATTTAGGATATCGTGGCTGCCTTTAGACTTGTATTCTGGATAGAAGAGGGTAGAGTGGTTGTCCCCACTCCGAACTGTGCTATTTGGCCTGGGCATTACCTCTGTTTTATCCATGAATGGTAACTGCGCTATTTTTATCAAAGGACCCTTGAAGGGGATCTCATTGCGCAAAGTGTCAGGCTTTTCATTATTTACATGACCAAAGTTCCAGTTTTTATTTACTGGGAGTGGGCCCTGTTGATGATTGGCACAGGTTGCTGCATCTTCCAGCTTTGAGATGGGGCCTCCAAGCGGCCTTGTCGCAAGACTCGGAACATGATTCACGTCTATTCCGTTCTGCTTGATGTGTATGTTGGGGGGAGCCAAGTTGGTGGTGGTTTTTTGTTCTTTTGCATCAATGGGCAAATATTTTCCCGAAGGGACCGTTGGTGGTTCCTTTACTATTGGCGGGCTGAAAGTGAGGCTCCTCCTTTTGTCACAAACTTGATTGATTGGTTGTGCTTCCGTTGTTGTTCCTGGGACAGAGGGAGTTACTTGCTCGACATCTCCGGAAACACCAGGTGGTCCACGGCTGTTAAACATCGGGTAAAGGTTTAGGACTTGTTTGCCCCTTTTCATTTTATTGCGTCCTTTCCGCTTTCTCTGTCTCTTAATTTTCCCCGCAGGGTTTACCTCTTCTTGTTCAATTGAAGAGAGAGGGGTGGAACTGGCTCTACTAGTAACCTGCTTCCCTCTCGTGCCACCACTTTGCGCAGTGTTCTCTTCGGGTCGTAGGGAGTTGTCAATTTCTTCCACACTTGGTCTTAAATTAAAGACTGTTTTAGATTGACGAGCTTCGCTTGGATTTCCTGGGTCTGTATCGCTACCATTCCCAGAGGTAGGTGTAGCTTTTGCTATTTCTTTTAAGTCTGCTACCAGCTTATCCATTATGCCTGGAAGCGAACTGAGCTTCTCCACAATAGGTAAGCAGTCGCATCCTTGCTGCGGGCGATCTACAGTTTCCTGGGCCCGTCTGATCAGGCTGTTTAGATTTGAGATCCTTTCGTCGATTTTGGCAACGTATACGGCAAGTGTGTTTAAGAGGCTGATTTGTATGTCCATTTTGTCAGCCTGAGAGAGCATAGCGTCTGCTGACTTTTGAAGGATATCAAGGGCGGTGGCCCATGCATTTTCTTGCGAGGGTACCTCACCTTTGTCCTGCCTTGAGTTTGCTGGTGGCTTGGGAGAGCCAGGATTTGAATTCCAATATGAGTTCAACATTTTTGCCCATTCCGTCGATTCGAGATAGGAAAGCTCCTTCATGACACCCTCAGCGTCTTCTGTGTTCGTTACAGTTTCATTATGCACTGATTCAGATTTGCATACACAGTGAGAAACCTGTTGGTTGCAACCACCCCCCCAGAGAAGGTGCCTAGCTTTTCCGTCATAAGGGAGGTGTTAATACCCTTAATAAAGTGAAGCGCAGATTCTCTGTTTTGACTGCACGGGATGGTTAAGCTAACTTCAGGAAGCGTACGGTTGAGATTTCCCAAAATCCTGTTGTTTTCCGCCACTGATTCAGTGTCAGTTTCCTTTATGTTGAGGTCAACACTCCTTGGACCCCCGTTTACTGAGCGATCCTTGGAAATAATCACCAGTGGGCTTAGGGGGGTTGGGAGCCCGGTGATGTTCTTGTTGCTAGAAAAAACCGCTGACCCAGAGTCCTTTAAGTAGTTCAATTTTGTTGTTATCTTCGGTTGGTTCCCAACAAATTTACTGGCCCTTGTATCAGAATGCTTCTTCAAGGCCTGGGACTCGATAACAGTTGTGGTGTCGGTGTCGCTCAGCAACAGAATAGGTGACCGACTTGGGTCAGAGACTATCCTCTCGTTTCTCCCTTTGCTTTTCTTTTTCCTTTGGGGAGCCGTCGTCCTCACCCTGCCAGATCTCATCTCAAGGCAACAAAGTAGAGGGGGACTTGACTGAGGAAAAGCTCACAGGACTACTGCCGGACTTCTGGAGCGACAGGGCTTTGATCAAGTACTACCGGCCAAATGAGCGCTGCACGATTTCCGCGCCCTCAAGCTCTATCACTGGCTAGTGCGGCTACGTCCCAGGTCAGATCTCCTCTGCCACATCTGCAATGGGAGCAGCCGTATCGGCACTGTCTGTTCCACTCCAGAAGTGATCCCAGCGCCCACCAACGGGAAATCCTACGAAATAGAACAGCGCTGAACAAATCGAAATGATTTACTATGACTTCCAAAAAAAAAAAAAAAAAAAAAGCGTTGTGTAAATGTGTGATTGAGTTACTGCTGTTAACTCAGAGGGCCTTTTGTTACTTGCAGTTCATAAAATGCAAACTTTTCAATATAGCGCAGTCACTTATGTTCAGTATTAGCTGGTGTCTTGGAATTGGTATGACTCCCAAAGACAAACAACGGGCAACAAAGCAATGCCCCTCAGCTGCGCGCGCCTTACTTGCTGAATCTCCCAGGACCTGGTATCAGCGTGCAGCCTCCAGCGTCGGTCTCAGTGCTTGGTGAAACATTCGATAGTTTAATCCCGACCTCAGCGGGCTGAGTGATCAAAAAAAAAAGGGTCTGTGCTCCTTTAAGGGCCTTAAGGCAGGCAGGCTTCGCCCAGCCTGTGTCCTTCGCTGCCTCGTCTTTCCCTCCTAGCTCCCGGGGAAACAATCCTTCAACTGGGGAGCCACAGACAAACCGCCAACGAACCGCCCTGGGGAAAGGAGGGACGGTCGCCGTTGCCCCCAGGCCGCTCCTCCGGCTCGCTCCCCGGAATGTAGGCAGAGTAAGCTCCTGCGCCTGACTCCCCGACCCCCCGTCGGCCGGCCGATCTGATCCGCAGGTAGGCTTGGGTGTTGATTAGTTTGCCGCTGCTCCAACACCGAATCCAGTCCAGTCGCCAGTCGCCAGTTGCCGCTCCACCAGGCTCCACCCGCTTCCGGCAAAAAACCTCCACCTCTCGTATGCTAGCGGAGGAGGGTCTATATATATATATATGTATATCTGCTGCAAAGGTCCTTGCTGATGCAGCCGCGCCATGCCAGAAGAACAATGCCCGCACCCCAGGTAGGTCCAAAACAATTTATTTGAATAGCTGACGCGTTTCGACCAGAAGGTCTTTGTCAAAGCTGGGAACTACACATTGTGGCACAGGATTAATAACATACAGTGAGACACAGTGGAGGGAAAAGAAAAAAGAACATAGGAAAAAGACTTTGGGCACAAAAGACATTTTTAACAAATACAAAAACTATATTCCCTTGGACCCAACTGTCAACCAATGCATAACAATCAACCACACATTGTATAAAAATGAATACCTACAAAACCCAATCGGCAATTATAAGCCACACCGTAAATTAAAAAAACACATAAATGTATTCAATATACATCATTAACAGTCATCAATGTATATGTTTAAAAAGCAGGTAAAAGCTGTCCCTAATACATAAAAACAATGCTAATCGAAAATCAAAACCAAAAGAGACAAAAAGCAAGTGACAAGTTAAAAAATCATCAGTAAAACATTAATTAGATTTAATCTATATCGCAGTCATTTCATATGATTTTTTTGACGCAATAGTTCCTCGAATTTAATATCACAATGGCGTAAAAAAAAAATATTTTTTCCATCTCATCAGTCACAGTGAAAAAAGACCAAGGTGCCGATCACGATCCGGTAAAAAATTCCCCCGTGCGACTCGTATCGGGTCTTTTTACCGTACGAATCGTCCAAGTGCCGTACGAACTGGCAATCACGATTCGCATGGTAAAAAGTCCATACGACCCGCACCGGGAATCATTCCCCACACGTCCTCGGGTCGGAAAATGTGTCCGACACGTCCTCGGACGATTTACCTTACAAACGTAAAAATCCAAGTCCGACCGAGGAATCACGATCCATCCCGTGCGTCCGAGCCTACAACCGTATGGAAAAAACACCGTCCGCACCGAACACCAATAGCAACCATGGAGACATGTGCCCGCATACGCGCCCAACACTCCCCCCAGCCCCCGTACATCCGACACGTACCCCCCGTATATGTATACCCCCACCCGTCTATGTACACCCCAGTACGTTCCAGTCGTACCCCCACCCCAGTACGTGTCGTACCACCGTCTATGTACACCCCCCCACCCCTGTACGTGTCGTACCACCGTCTATGTACACCCCCCCACCCCTGTACGTGTCGTACCACCGTCTATGTACACCCCCCCACCCCTGTACGTGTCATACCACCGCCCATGTACACCCCAGTACGTTCCAGTCGTACCCCCACCCCAGTACGTGTCGTACCACCGTCTATGTACAACCCCCACCCCTGTACGTGTCGTACCACCGTCTATGAACACCCCAGTACGTTCCAGTCGTACCCCCACCCCAGTACGTGTCGTACCACCGTCAATGTACACCCCCCACCCCTGTACGTGTCGTACCACCGTCTATGTACACCCCCCCACCCCTGTACGTGTCGTACCACCGTCTATGTACACCCCCCACCCCTGTACGTGTCGTACCACCGCCCATGTACACCCCAGTACGTTCCAGTCGTACCCCCACCCCAGTACGTGTCGTAACACCGTCTATGTACACCCCCCCACCCCTGTACGTGTCGTACCACCGTCTATGAACACCCCAGTACGTTCCAGTCGTACCCCCACCCCAGTACGTGTCGTACCACCGTCAATGTACACCCCCCACCCCTGTACGTGTCGTACCACCGTCTATGTACACCCCCCCACCCCTGTACGTGTCGTACCACCGTCTATGTACACCCCCCCACCCCTGTACGTGTCGTACCACCGCCCATGTACACCCCAGTACGTTCCAGTCGTACCCCCACCCCAGTACGTGTCGTACCACCGTCAATGTACACCCCCCACCCCTGTACGTGTCGTACCACCGTCTATGTACACCCCCCCACCCCTGTACGTGTCGTACCACCGTCTATGTACACCCCCCCACCCCTGTACGTGTCGTACCACCGTCTATGAACACCCCAGTACGTTCCAGTCGTACCCCCACCCCAGTACGTTCCTTGCGCACCCCCAACACAACCTTCTAAGTACGGAGCGCACCCCATGCCCCAACATCACAACCGCATGTACGAGTCGTACAAAGCCACACACAAGGACCAAATCGTACAACCAAATGGCCCATGTACACACCGTACACACGCTCAAAACGCACGTACACAACAAGGACAAAACAAAACAACTCAACAATACACCATTCGCAAGGCACACAGCCACTAAACATGGCCAACAACCACTAAAATAACACAATCACTGACCTGCAACTGTCAAAAACAAACAGAGGCCCAATACACCACCACTCCTTATAACACACCCACCCAAAATTCAAACACTGCCACACCCACCCATGGACCAATAAAAAGGGCCCACACACACAAACCATGAGCCTTTGCAACAGACCCACTGCTGCCAGACACCACAGAACCAGACTACAAGCGACACCACATCTTACACTTGCACACCTTCACACGACCACCCTCACAAACACCCTCTCATCACATTCACACACACACACAACCATCCACACCCCCCCCCAACATCCACACACCCCCCACACCCACACCATCCCCACCCACACCCCTCACCATGCCCACTACCAAGAATCCAAAGTTCAGTCACCGAGAGTTGGAGGTCCTTGTTGATCAAATCCTCAGAGTCGAGCCACAGATCTTTGGAACATTGGTCAGAAGCACCAGCCAGGCAGCCAAAACAGCCATGTGGCAGACCATCGTCGATGCTGTGAATGCTGTTGCGGACACCAGGAGGACCAAGCAGGATTGCCAGAACAGGTGGTACGATCTGCGGAGGAGGGTCAGAGCCAAGAGACAGGAGGAACACGACCAGGCCAACGCCACCGGAGGAGGGCCCTCCCGCAGACCCGTACAGTACCATCCCTGGGAGGAGAGGGTGATGGCCATACTGCCGGTGGAGGCAGTTGAAGGAGTAGAAGGACTCCGAGACCCGGGTGAGTACACAAACAACGCACCTCACATGGGGGGAACTGCAACCACAACCAAAATTAATAACAGGCACGCAAACACCACAAGCCATCGCATTACTCAACCACACTCCATGAGCAGGCACATGCCACTGCTGCCACCATGCCCCATGCACCCAGCTGGACAATGTCAAGTCACAGGCCACAGAAGACAACAACACATGACACGGTAACCCGGATGGCGGGAGTGTGGGCACCAAGAATCACATAGTGCGACTCCAAAGCAGACAACAATGCCCTCTGCCCATATGGCCTAGGTCACAGCCAGACAAACACTGTGTCCCAACACAGGAATGACTTGCCAGCAAATGGCGGATGCCTTGCATCAACACATGGGGGTGAAGGCACTGTTTTGCACATGCCAGCAGCTAATGAACAGCCAACAGTGTGAAAGAGTGGCAGCACACACCACCACAGCAGCAGCGCACAGACACACAGCAGACAAAATGGGTGCCTGGAGATCAGAAACAAACTCACATCAACAGGCCAAGGGCCACTCAAAGATCTGCTAACAGTGTGTGCCCAGGAAGCTGGGCCAAGGTGACAGAGGGTGACACACGGAGGGAGGGAGAGGGGGACACAGAGGGAGGGAGAGGGGGACTGAGAGGGAGGGAGACACAGGAAGATGGACAGAGGGAGGAGGCTGACACACAGAGGGAGGGAGAGGGGGACAGAGAGGGAGGGAGAGGGGGACAGAGAGGGAGGGGGACACAGGAAGATGGACAGAGGGAGGAGGCTGACACACAGAGGGAGGGAGAGGGGGACAGAGAGGGAGGGAGAGGGGGACAGAGAGGGAGGGAGAGGGGGACAGAGAGGGAGGGAGACACAGGAAGATGGACAGAGGGAGGAGGCTGACACACAGAGGGAGGGAGAGGGGGACACAGAGGGAGGGAGAGGGGGACACAGAGGGAGGGAGAGGGGGACAGAGAGGGAGGGAGAGGGGGACAGAGAAGGAGGGAGACACAGGGAGAGCAAATCAGTCCTTTGGTGTGTGGGAATGTCTGCTCGTCAGCAGGTGGACTGCGTGCATGTAGACAAGGGTGCCCAGTGCCAGAACCCCCCCTCTTCATCATGGCAAAACGCAGGGCCATGTCACAACCTGTACACGAGCACAAGGACAGCCACCTGCATCATATGAGTGTGTGGATCCACTCCATGTGCACATGTACAGTGCTACAAGGAAGGCGCAAACGCATAGCTCGGCACACATGCACACTCCACTGCTGACTGCAGTCACACTTGACGCAGCAAGTAAGACTGTGCCACACATAGTTAAAGGGGCCAAATTGGTGCCCAAGGGACACACACATGCACAAGTGCACTGTGAGTGGAATGCAAGACAGATCCTAATTCCAAGAGGAAATGTGCCAACTTTGTAACGGATGCAACATGGATGTTGCATGGATCAAAAGTAACATTGTCTCTCTCACACACAGGTCAACGTCGTGCTGCACCCCCCAACACTGGGGGGGAACACTCACAGGACCCGGATCTGCAGGAGACCGATCCCACCGGCAGCGACCACTCTCACCACTCTGCGGACGACCCCGACCGACCTGGCCCCTCTGGTGTCCAACCACCTGCAGCACCTGCGTCAGGTACAACCGTGCCAACCACCACCCCCACTCCTGCCACATCCCAGGAGACACCCAGGATCCCTGCCCCAACACCACAATGCAGCCAGGCTCGCCAGGAGGGACACGGTGTCCCGGGCACCCAGGAGGAGGCAGGCGACAACGCCAATGCCACCCCTCAGGGGTCCCGGAGACCCCATGTGCCCACAAGTGCAGGCCAGACGCAAGTGGGCAGGGGTGGTGGGAGTGGAGAGCGGCGGAGGCGCGAGCCTGACCAGTTGGCTGGGGATCCGGTATTTTCACATGTCCGTAACATCCTGGACTCATACCGGCAGGACACCACGGGCATGGCCCAGGTTGTGTCCGTCCTCGAGGGGATCAAGGTCCAGCAGGCCCAGCAACATGCGGAGCTAATAGCCTGTCTACAGCTACACCAACGGAGGATGGAGGACAGACAGGCTGAGCAAGTGACGGCGTCCCAGGGGATTCACGCTGAACTCCGTCGGATGGCCGACACCATGGCCGACCCTCCCTGTGCCAGAAGGCGGAGAACATCACCACCCACAGGGAGGGATCATGAGGAGGAGGAGGAAACATCCGACGGAGCATCCCAGACGTCGTCACGGCCTGCTGCTGAGGTACCCCGCAGGAAGCCGGGTCGTCCACGGAAAGGACCGTGAGGGTGGCTGCTACATCACCATCTCCCAGGACACCTGGCCTGGCACCTGGCCCACTGGAGCAACAGCATCACAGCATCAAGAGACATTCTCTGCCACATGGCCCTGCTGGTCACTGGCTGACCAATGTTGACAAAGACTGTGGCATGGACTCTGAGGATTTCCAATGGCAAGGACACCAACTCCCCTACTGAACTTTGGATTCCCTAATCCCGGAAAGGCCCTCACTTGGCCCCCCCCCCCCAATAATAAATCACACTATTATGAGTTGATGCCTGCTGGTAGCATTATTACCTAACATGTGTCTTGTACAGTCTAAACATGCCTGAGTCATCTGTTCACTTCAACCATCCACACCCTGGGGCCTGAGTCTGGCACAGGACACATGGGTCACAGTTTTCTAGGCAAGACAGACATGGAGCACCATACACACCCGTGATGGTCAGAACCAGCTGAGGGGGTGGCCGAACAACCGTGCTGACAGACACATTGAGTACAGCAACAGTCATGCGCAGAGGTCAGGGATCCTGGCCCGTGTCCTGGGGGGCACCCAGGTACGTGTAGACAGGTGGCAGAACCATGTCCTGCAAGCTTGAGTCCGGTGGATGCAGAGAATGGGGTCATGGACAACGTTGGATGCATGGGGATGGCACATGTCACAATACCCACACAGTCATGGACATCATGCCCATTACACAGTCTCAGCACACACACACAGCTTGCATCTTGCCACTCGACACATTGACACATAGCCACAATCAGGGAATACCATGCCAGACATGCAGGATGCACCGTGCCAACACACCAGCATTGACTGAGAAGAGGCACCTTGGAGGCATAGGGACATCTTTAATAGTCATGTGTTTGGGATTGCAGAGGCAACTTGAAGTACACATGAACACATCATGTGGAGTAACATGTGGCTCCAACACTGGCACCCCACTCTGCAGCACAAATGCGTGATAGCCATGGAACTGGCACACAAGTGTCGGATAATAGCTAAATACCCACTGCTGCTCACGGAGAGCCTGCCATACACCATACATCCGCTGATGTGGAAGTCCCACGCCATGTCAAGACAATGTTAACCGTATGTGTCCGAGGGCAGTGTCACACACATTGATGCCTTCATCACAATCCACCATCCCATCACTGATGACTGACAACCAGGCAGCCCATCTATTCAGGTGTACCCAGCTGCATGTCGTGTCCCATGGGGATGCCACATGTCTGCAGAGGACCCAAACCCCGACCGGGGCAGTGTGCACACATCGTGAACAACTGCCACACCCAATACACCCCAGATGCATCCCTTACCCCATGGAGACTTCCAAACGTGTCCGTGCCTGTAACGCTGAGTCAGCCCACGATGCCATGTCCATGAGGAATAGCAGTGCCACAACAATGCAACCAGCAAACGGCATGCGCAGGTACCTGGGGAAGAGAGACACACAAGAAGTCAGCCACAAGAAGCACAGCCACTTGCATGTGCATGTACTCGACACATGTATGTATGACAACATGCTAGGTCACAATTATGTCTGGGGAAATACTACCATCACTGCCACCATCACTCCAGTGACACACCCACACACACCTCTGACCCACGTGCCATACATGCAGGTGGAGACACACATCACAACGCATGCCACACGTGGACCAATGCGTGCACACTCAGACCCTGGTACTCACCACTAAGCAAAGAAGTCGCGTATGAGCCGAGTCCGGATGTCCTCTTGAGGCTCCACATCCTCCACATCACTAGCCCCATTGCCAAGCCCTTCGTCCTCCACGGGTGGATGGTCCTCGTCATCTTGATCCAGGATGAGGGGCACAGCTCTTTCAACTGCCATGTTGTGCAGCATGCAGCAGACCATGAAGATCTTGCAGACCTTCGCCGGGGCATATGGGAGTGCGCCGCCGGTCTTGTGGAGGCACCGGAATCGGCTCTTCAGCATGCCAAACGTCCTCTCTATCACTCGCCTTGTCCGGCCATGGGCGGTGTTGTAGCGGAGCTGGGCCGGCGTGATGGGGTTGCGGAGAGGTGTCAGCAGCCAAGGCATGTTGGGATAGCCAGCGTCCCCTAAATGGAAAGCACATGGATATCGTTAGAACTGGCGAAGCGGTAGTGCTGCTCGGCCAAACAGAATACAGGACAGACAGACTGTACCCACCAACAACACATGCACGTTCGTTGCGCAGCTGCATCATCATATCAGGCATCCCGCTACGCCTCATGATGTAGGCATCGTGTGCTGATCCTGGAAAACGAGCACAGACATGTGAAATCACCATGTTGGACAGACACACCACAAGGGCATTGATGGAGTGGTAGTGCTTCCGATTGCGGTACGCCACCTCCCGTGCGTGTGGTGGTACCAAACCTACATGTGTCCCATCTATGGACCCAATGACATGGGGCATCCCTCCCAGGGCATAGAAACCACGTTTGACCTCAGTCATCTGTTCAGGGGTTGGGAACTTGATGAAGTCATCCAGGTGAATCAACATGGCCTCCAAGAAATCATGCAGCACACCGCTGAACATGCTCTGGGACATGCCACCAACATGGGCTATGGTATATTGGAAGGTACCCGTGGCAAGGAAATGTAGGGCAGCCATTACCTTCAGCTGGGGTGTCAGTGCCGTAGGATACCTGTGCTGCGGTTGCAGGTGTGGTGCCAGTCTCGCCGTCAGCTCCAGAATCAACGGTTGGGTGAAGCGGTAGAGCCGGATCCTGTCATTCTCCTGCATGGTGGCCAAGTCTGGAATTCTTCGGGCAACAGGAGGCGCTCTGCAGTAATTTGGAAGTGACAAGGAAGAGTGAGTGCACTACGAGAACAACTCATGTCTACTGAGCACATGTAAATCTGCCAATACACACATGCCACATAGGGAGTCAGGCATGTGCTACATGCCCAGGACACGTATGGATGCAAGGTGACACTCCTTCCAAGACCCAGCTACACACGGTGATTGAGAACCTCCCCATGCCACGCCATGGGAATAGCTGTGTCCCAGTGCAAGTGAACAGCCCGACGCAAGACAGAAGTGACATACACACACACATCAGCAGAAGTAGGATGCCGATTGTAGAGACTGGTAGCGGAACACCGGAGCCACAGGTCACATGACATTACACTAGGCCTGCCCACACACCTTGCCATGAAGGTGCACATGTCATGACTCACCACACATTCCTTGTGAGGATGCTGACATGGCCTTGTCACGCTACTCCGTGTCCCATGCATACATGTGCACCTCACATCAGATACCACATGTGGCATGGTGTGCGGAACAGTGTGCAATGACAATCTACACACAGACACATGTTGGTTGCTGCAACGGCTGCATCTTTTGAGGGTGCTACAACATCAACCTGATGTAAATCCCGGACACATAAATGACATAGTCACATTGTGCACTGTGGGTAGTGACAAGTCAGGTGTCATGACCCCTGTACCGGGCATCATGGGACACTTCCGTGTGTTGGTGTCCGTGCCATGCCAGTGACGCTCACCCCAAGTGCGCAGTACGACATGCACACATGTCAAAGGAGTCAAGGGCATGCCTGGCACACATTGCACCCTCACACAGTACACCTGTACACATCTCATCATACATCTGGTGCCTCCTCCACTCAGGAGGCATGTTCCACATCACAGCCTGTCACACCTGTGCCCCACACATGTAGTAATGCACAGACGATGCCTTGATGTCCATTCCTGGACAAGTATGTCCATCCATGGACAAGTATGTCCGCCCTATTCCTACCTGTGTGTCGACTATCACCACAGTGATGTGTACAAACCGGCGTACTGCTGCTAAGAGGGCCTGTGTATGTTCCCCAATCACTGTGGGAGTGCTGCCGTATGTGTACCCATTGTGATGGCGAGCGTACAGGCATTTGTACGGTCCGTACCACAACGAGTACGCATACGCGTGCAGACCCATAGTGATAGTGAGCGTACATGCGAGTGTACGGCCCTCTCACTATGGGTCTGCACGCGTATGCGTACTCGTTGTGGTACGGACCGTACAAATGCCTGTACGCTCACTATCACTATGGTTCTGCACGCGTATGCGTACACGTAGTGGTACGGACCGTACACTCGCATCTACGCTCACTATCACTATGGTTCTGCACGCGTATGCGTACACGTAGTGGTACGGACCGTACACTCGCATGTACGCTCACTATCACTACGGGTACACAGACCCATAGTGATAGTGAGCGTACAGGCATTTGTACGGTCCGTACCACGACGAGTACGCATACGCGTGCAGAACCATAGTGATAGTGAGCGTACAGGCATTTGTACGGTCCGTACCACTACGTGTACGCATACGCGTGCAGACCCATAGTGATAGTGAGCGTACATGCGTGTGTACGGTCCGTACCACTACGTGTACGCATACGCGTGCAGACCCATAGTGATTTTGAACGTCGGCATGCATGTACGGGCCGTTGCCATGCATTTGGGGTGCCCTAGGGCCCGGAAACGCACCGTACCTGTGTGTGATTCTCCTAATTACATAGGGGACAAGTATTAAGGCCCACATGCATGCTGGTTGTCATGGCGACCAGGTTCAAATTTCGATTTTGTTCTGGAAGGTGCACAGCAGAAGTCAGTTGGAATTCTTCTACTTTGTTGCAATGTGTTTGTGGGGCTGACATCATGCAGGAGAATGAAACCGATAGAGAACCCACAGACTGCTAGGTTTGAAGGGATTGGTGGAAACATAGGATGCAAATGTGAGTGACCAATCACTCTGTACTCCTGTGCATGAGACTGGGCAGAAGGCCACATATAAGGCAGCCAGGTCCCATGAGGGATTACTTGCCTGCACAACTTTGCATTTGTCGACCAAGCTGCTGCTACTGATTCCCTGGAACCATGTCAAGGGCTGTGGAGAGGACACAGCCATTCACCCTGGAGGAGAACATGGCTCTGCTGGATGTGATCCTCCCACAGTACCCCATGCTGTATGGGCGACCAGGGTATCAGGTGAGTGCATAGGCCACTGCCACAGACTGTCCCTATGTTGTGACTGTGTCTTCAGGCATTGTGACCCGGTGTGACACACATGCCATGTACTGTCGGGGGGGTACCAGGGGGGGGGTGCCTGATGTCTCCCAGCAGTGCCCTGAGACAGGAGGGGTGTGTGCAGAGTCCTCCCAGCAGTGCCCTGAGACAGGAGGGGTGGGGACCTATCACTAACAGCAGTGCCCTGAGACAGGAGGGGTGGGTGTGGAGTCCTCCCAGCAGTGCCCTGAGACAGGAGGGGTGGGTGTGATGCACAGTGTGAGCCTTGATCATTGATTGTGACATTGCCATCATTCCACCTGAGTACCCACTATGGCACGTACTGCCTTTTCCCTCACCAGAGGATGATGTCCCTATGACAGAGGTGCAATGCGTTGTCTGCATTACATGCCATGTAGTAACCAGCTATTATGTTCACATATGTCTCTCTGTGACATGTGGCTGGTGTATTGATGTGGTGTCACTTGTACTTCCTCACAGGTAGGCGCCTCTGCCAAGGAGCAGATCTGGCTGACCGCCGTCAGTGCCGTGAGGCGTGTGGATGGTCGGAGGCGGAGCCTGTCCCAGGTGAGGAAACGCTGGCAGGATATCCGGTGCTGGACGCGGAGGATTGCACGGCTCCTGCTGGGGGACTCACCTGAGAGCCACAAGAACCGCGGCCGCCGCCGTCTGACCCACCTCCACAGGCGTGTGCTGCCGGTGGTCTTTCCAGACCTGGAGAGGCGCTTACAGGCGATGCAGCAGGCGGAAGGGGGTAGGTACATGTGCGTTTGTTGTGTGTCACCGGCATTTGTAAGGGCACAGTGGCATTAATTCACTGGCAGGGTTTAAAGGTGCTGTGCCCATCCAGTTTGCCCAAGTGTAGCGCTGCGCCCCTGCCACCCTTCCCCTCCTTGCAATGTGTTCCCTGGTCTGTGTGTAGTCACTCCTTCACAAGGTAATGTAGGCTGGCGCTTTGTCCACGAGAACAATGACTGTAGCATCATGGGTGGTGGTGGTGGGTAACAGGTTGTGGGACCTTGCCTGTGAACTGTCAAGTTCACTGCATGTGGGTTCCATGTCAGTTGGCACTGATGCTGGCTCCAGACATGGGAGTTGGTCTCTCATGTGTCATGCCTTACAGCGCGCATGTCCTATGTAGTGGCCTGTGACATGATGTGCATGAGTGTGCGCTACGCATAGTGCAGGGATGGTGACGTGTGTAGCAGTCATTCCCATTCAGCCATTCAGTAGCATGTAGTTGCGTGCCCAATACTGTCCCCTGGGGCACCTTATCCTCAGTGTTGTTTGTGTCATCATCAACGTGGACACTCTCACTGTCTACAGCGTAGGTTGTGCTCTGTGCCATTGTCCCCTGTCACCATGTATATAGACGTGCTATTATGTACAGGTGTCCACTGTGCAGCCTGACCTGATTGTCCCTCTTCATACTCACAGTTGCCAGTGCCTGTGTGTCTTGTTATACTCATCTGAGGATGGGCACTGGTACCTCATTATTTGTACAGGCGCACCTTTGCTGTTTTGCGTCCAATCTAGCCTTTTGCCTGCCACTGTGTTTATCACCCAGACTATGAGATGTTGGTGCCACCTGTGTCTCAGCAATTAGCATCGTGTGGGGGTTGCTTGGGGCGGGCAATGCCTATGTGTCAAATCCTGATTCCTAATTGCTGGGTCTGGACAGTGTGTGATGTTACTGGACACACACGCAAGGTGCAGTGACCGAGTTATGTTGGGCATGTTTGCAGCATTACCTATGCAGCATGTGTCTCAAGTTCATGGATATTGTCCCTGGTCATAGGTATTTTCACAAACGCTGTGTGGTGCAGAGGCAGTGCAGGATTGTCCCCAGGGCCTGGGTGCTATGTCAGACTCCGTTTCCTGTCATCAGCTATTGTCTCATGCTCTCCATGGTATTTCAGTGGCATGGTGGCTCAACCAACTGTGTTTCATGCCCTACATCGGTACCTTGTTTTGCAGATGTTAGGGATCTGCCTCTTCAGGCTATGCAATGTTGACTATGTAGATTGGACTCATGTGACAGATGTGTACAGGTGTCTGATTAATTTCTGTCTCTCCACCCTGCCCACAGCATCGTCGGGGGACACAGAGGGAGACATGGACACGGACCAGGCGGAGGGACCGAGCACCAGTGGCAGCCGTGACATCGGGGCTGGCACATCGAGTGGGACAGAGGCGGAGGATAGTGTGGCCGAGGACCTGTCGACTGGCACATCAGACTACGAAGCTGACAGGTCCGAGGAGGATGTCTCAGGGTTGGCGGAGGCTGCACCAGCAGCTGACAGTGGAACAACACCTGCCACCGCCCCCTCAGTTCCCACCAACCGCCTCCCACTTGCTCGTGTCCCTTCCCAGCGTGCCCGGTCACCGCATGTCTCATTCCTGCCAGGCACCGCACCCCCTGCCCCTGTCTCCACTGCTGCCGCCAATGCTGAGTCTATGGACATCCAGCGGCAAATGCAGGTTGGTCAGGCTGCGATCCTGAATGTCCTCCATTCCCACGGGAAAACCCTCACCAACATCGAGGCATTCTTGGAGGGCATTCATTCTTTGCAGGCTGACCAACGCAACTTGCTGAGGTCCCTAGACTCCACACTGACTGCAGCAGTGGGTCTCCTGCAGCGCGACCTCCCCCCACCTACCCCTGCCCCATCCACACTTCCCACTTCCATGCCTGTCCCACGTACACCCAGACGTCGGCATGCACCCACCACAACAGACACAGGCACCACACCAGCAGGGAAGGTCCACCGCACTCCTCCTGACACGCACACACAGGGTGAGATAGGCACACCCACTGGGTCGGGGGGCAAACGTGTGACACGCAGCCAGAGTGGGAGTCCGCATTCCACACAATCCACTCCCTCCAAATCCCCTCCCCTCAGCTCTCCTGGCCACATCTCCCCCAAGGACTCCTTCATGGCCGCTCTGTCCCTGAGCCCCACAGTTACGCCACCACGCAAGCGGTCAAGGAAGTCCTCGGTCAGGGTGGTTGAGTCTCCCCCCCTGTCTCCACCCTCCCCCGGTGGCGCTGCAACCCATCCCTCTGAACCCCCCCCCTCCTTGGGGCCTGAGGTCACTTCGGGTGCAGGGGACTCCCTGGAGGACCTTGCTAAGGTGTGTAGTGCCATCCTGGCCTCCGCCTTTGGCCATGACACACCCCCTGTGGTTGAGTCCTCCATCCCTGCACCCACAACGCCGCCCCTTTGCCCTGATGTCCCTGCGGTGCCTGTTGCTTCCCCCCCCCCTGATGCCCTCACCAGTATGGAAGACGATGGCATTTGACTGTGCAGGCAAGGTAGGGGACACACATCCCACTGTGTCCCCCATGCAGCTGGGAATAATTGACTGCCCTATGGCCTTTGTTGACTTTGAACTGCCGTTGATCCACGGACATTGTGCTCATGCTGATTAAAGCTTATTTTTTTTTTCATTATCACACTCCTGCTATGGTGGTATTGGTGTTGGTGGGGCTGCTACATTGTTTTGGGTGGTGTTTAAGGCTTTGGGTGTGTGGGATTTGTAGTAGTGTTCTGCTCTTTGGGGCCACCCTAGGATCTGTGTGCCATCACAAGGTGTTGGCTAACTTCCTTAGGTCATGTCAGCAGTTACTGCATGGTTCAATTGTCCCAGGGTGTATTCCTTCCTCTGTGTACCCAGTTTCTTCCCTGCAGGGTGTTCCCAATGTTTAGCGCAGAGCTGTGTGTACATGAGCTGTGTGTGTGACGGAGCCCTTCTACTTTGGCCATGCATGCATGGCCATGTCTCCACCTGCAACAATCGTGGCATCCTTGGTGATCACTGTACTTGTGTGTGGAGTCAGTTGACATGAGTTCATGGGGACATGTTCCCTTGTAGGCAGTATGGATGTGGGTAATTGTGGCATCACACACATGTGTTACACCCCTCCTGGGTGTGGACACTGCTGGGAGGACTCTGCACCCACCCCTCCTGGGTCTGGACACTGCTGGGAGGACTCTGCACACACCCCTCCTGTCTCAGGGCACTGCTGGGAGGTCTCTGCACCCACCCCTCCTGTCTCTGGGCACTGCTGGGAGGACTCACCACCCACCCCTCCTGGGTCTGGACACTGCTGGGAGGACTCTGCACACACCCCTCCTGTCTCTGGGCACTGCTGGGAGGTGTCTGCACCCACCCCTCCTGGGTCTGGACACTGCTGGGAGGACTCTGCACCCACCCCTCCTGTCTCTGGGCACTGCTGGGTGGACTCACCACCCACCCCTCCTGGGTCTGGACACTGCTGGGAGGACTCTGCACACACCCCTCCTGTCTCAGGGCACTGCTGGGAGGTCTCTGCACCCACCCCTCCTGTCTCTGGGCACTGCTGGGAGGACTCACCACCCACCCCTCCTGGGTCTGGACACTGCTGGGAGGACTCTGCACCCACCCCTCCTGTCTCAGGGCACTGCTGGGTGGACTCTGCACACACACCTCCGATTTCTGGATATGTGCGCTTGGCACATACACGGTGGGGTTACGCACACTGCATTAGAGGTGAGGGTACGTGTCTACTGACACTGGTGTGGTGGGGGTACGCTCCGTACGTCCGCGGGTGTGGGTACGGGTCGTACTTACACTGTTGGGCAGGGGGGTACGCTCCTTGCATTCGTGGGTGGGGGTTCGAGTCGTACTTACACTGTTGGCATGGGGGGTACGCTCCATGCATACGCGGGTGGGGGTACGGGTCGTACTTACACTGTTGGGCAGGGGGGTACGCTCCTTGCATTCGCGGGTGGGGGTACGGGTCGTACTTACACTGTTGGGCTGGGGGTACGCTCCGTACGTCCGCGGGTGGGGGTACGGGTCGTACTTACACTGTTGGGCTGGGGGTACGCTCCGTACGTCCGCGGGTGGGGGTACGGGTCGTACTTACACTGTTGGGCTGGGGGTACGCTCCGTACGTCCGCGGGTGTGGGTACGGGTCGTACTTACACTGTTGGGCAGGGGGGTACGCTCCTTGCATTCGTGGGTGGGGGTTCGAGTCGTACTTACACTGTTGGCATGGGGGGTACGCTCCATGCATACGCGGGTGGGGGTACGGGTCGTACTTACACTGTTGGGCAGGGGGGTACGCTCCTTGCATTCGCGGGTGGGGGTACGGGTCGTACTTACACTGTTGGGCTGGGGGTACGCTCCGTACGTCCGCGGGTGGGGGTACGGGTCGTACTTACACTGTTGGGCTGGGGGTACGCTCCGTACGTCCGCGGGTGGGGGTACGGGTCGTACTTACACTGTTGGGCTGGGGGTACGCTCCGTACGTCCGCGGGTGTGGGTACGGGTCGTACTTACACTGTTGGGCAGGGGGGTACGCTCCTTGCATTCGTGGGTGGGGGTTCGAGTCGTACTTACACTGTTGGCATGGGGGGTACGCTCCATGCATACGCGGGTGGGGGTACGGGTCGTACTTACACTGTTGGGCTGGGGGTACGCTCCGTACGTCCGCGGGTGGGGGTACGGGTCGTACTTACACTGTTGGGCTGGGGGTACGCTCCGTACGTCCGCGGGTGGGGGTACGGGTCGTACTTACACTGTTGGGCTGGGGGTACGCTCCGTACGTCCGCGGGTGGGGGTACGGGTCGTACTTACACTGTTGGGCTGGGGGTACGCTCCGTACGTCCGCGGGTGGGGGTACGGGTCGTACTTAAACTGTTGGGCTGGGGGTACGCTCCGTACGTCCGCGGGTGGGGGTACGGGTCGTACTTGCACTGTTGGGCTGGGGGGTACGCTCCTTGCATACGGGGTGGGGGTAGGGTCCGTACATATCCGTCCCCACGCTATGTGATGTTTGTGCGGCCCGTACCCAGGCCTTTGCCACGTGGGTGCGATCCGTCCCGCCATTGTTGGGGTGACGTGTGTGGGCGTGGTCCGACTCGTACCCACGCTCTTCAGGCGTGGGTACGGGACGTACCTGTCTGGTTGTGTTGCCGGTTCGCGTGGTGACGGACTTCCGTTGTGGCGGTCGCTGGATTATCAGGACACGCCCCCACCCCCTCGTGGTGACCAGGGCATGGGAGTCAGGTATGTCCAGGCCATGTGTAGTGTGTCACTCATGTGGTTGTTTTGTGGCCTGCCCTGGTAGTGCCACCCCCACCCCACCCCACTTTCCCCCCTCCCTTAGTTATTCTGACCTTCTGCGGCGTCTGCGTCGTAACCTGTAGAGGAGGTGTACTGCTATGAGGGCAGGGATGACTCGTAGGTTCGGGTCCATGTCTGTCCGTCGCGTACTGGTACTCCTTGCTCGCGTCGTCCTGTCGCGTACGGGTCCTCCTTGATCGCGTCGTCCTGTCGCGTACGGGTCCTCCTTGGTGGCGTCGTCCTGTGTGTCCGTCACGTACTGGTCCTCCTTGTTCGCGTCGCCGTCTGTCCGTCGCGTACTGGTGGTCCTTGTTCGCGTCGTCCTGATTTCCCGGCAGTTTTTGGGTGCCGCAAAATATTCACCGTGCGGGGTGACGTCGGTGCGAATCGTGATTCCTGGGTCGTGAATGGCTGGCTGCGTGCGTCCCGACGTCAGGTCGGCGCTTTCCCGGATCGCATTGGTAGGTGTTTTTTGTTCGGTCGGTCTTTTTTACGATTCGTACGGTAATGGTGTACCCGTGCGAATCGTAATTCCATGTTTGTATATTTTGACGACCGGGTACGCGTCGGACGGAGAATATGCTCCGTCCGACGGTTCGTACCCGGTTTTTACCGGATTGTGATCGGCACCTAAGTAAGTAAAAACATTTTTAAAAACAAACAAAATTAAAAGTCGTTTTGACAAATTAATTAACTAGCATGTGCCTCACCTTGAAAAAATGAAAAGAAAGTGTATATAAATATACATGTATATATGTCAGGTGAGAAACATGGAAAAAACATCACAGGTGAGAAATTGCAAGTGCAAGTGAATAACACCCAGGCATGATAACTTAAAGCACTTTAAAATGAAGAATTCACCACCATATTCATAAAAGAGAATTTAGCAAAATTGGTTCATTGGTCAAGTGATCATTATGAGAATTGGTGGCATTGGGTTAGAGAGACAGAGGACCCTTCTAGGGATCGAGCGGTCGACTGGAGGGGACAGCAGGGGGATAAGGCAGTTAGAGAAACATCTGCACATATGGGGTAGAGTGGAATGACAGACAGGGACTGGCTACCTCAGGTCAAATGGTGCTACCCTAAGTGTACATGAAGCTGTTCGTCCTGGTTCAAACCTCCCGGGTGTTTGGAGTTGAGGCTGAATATGTACTTGGATTCTAGTCTTCTCAGTACTCATTCTCTGTCTCCACCCCGACTTTTCACTGGGATCCTGTCAATTCCAAAAAATGAGATTTTTAAGTTCTCAGGTTTAGTGGAGCTATGTACAATGTTGCAGTGTCTGGCCATGGGATATGTGACTTAATTATTCCTGATTGCCCTTAAGTGCTCCAAAATACGCTTTTTCACTGGAAAGATAGTGCTCCCAACATCCCTCAAACCACATGCACACACAAGGACATAAACAACAAATTCTGTGTTAAAATGAATGAATTGGCGGATATTGTATTGCCCACCATTCGGAAGAGGCACTTTCTTGACATTGGTACTGATGGAACCAGCCTTGCACTTCCCACATTTATGGAATCCTGGGAGCTCCCTCAACCACGTGCTGCTGTGTTTCTGACTGAGTTCCATTAAGCTGTGTACCAACATATCCCTCAGAGAGTTACTCCTGCGGTATGTGATATTTGCACTTGGAGTGACCAGTTTGCCAATAATAGGGTCCAGTTTAACTAGGTGCCAGTGTCTCCTGATAATGGCCAGGACCTTGGCATATATGTATATCTATGTGTGTTTGTGTATGTATGTGAAAATGTATACTCGTCTCCTGCTGGTTATCTTGCCATGTCCATCTAGCGAGGTCGGTGCAAGGCAATGGAGCACAGGATCACCGTATAAACGAAAAGCAGCACCCGCGCTGCAGCGCAAGTAAGCAACTGCACCCCAGTAATGTAATCTACAAGTATTTTATTGGCTGACGAGTTTGAACCTACATGGTCTTTCTGGAAACCTGTGAAAACATATATGTATGTTTATATATGTGTATATATACATGAAGATGAAGGATCACAAGAAAACAACAGCCATCCAGGGCAAAAATCTGGATCCCACAGGATACAATGAGTCACAAAGAAATAAAATATCCAAGAAAGAAGTGACTCAAACAGATAGATTCACCAAAGAACAAAAATATATTTCCACTATAACGTTTCAGCTTCCGCCTTCCTCAGGTAGTACAAGATGGTTTGCTGTGTGGCTGCACAGATGACAGCTGAATTTTCAAAAAGCATCATGAGTGAAGATTCCATTTGGAATGTGGAATCAATGCAGTCCTGAGAGCTCTTGAGATATGCAGTAATCAGGCAGTGTTGTCAGTAATGTTCAGTCCATCTGGATGCAGTGATTTTAAACGGTACATCCAGAAGTTTTCCCTGAAGTCCAGTAGTTCTTCCTTTGAAACATGTTCCACGGGGAAAATCTTCAAATCTGACAGTGAATGATCCACAAGGTTAAAATGATTGGCTACAGGCTGGTCAATTTTCTTATTAATTATTGCAGATTTGTGGTTCCTGAATCGTGTACGGAGGTCATTCACTGTTTGGCCTGCATATTGCTTTTTACAGCTTTGCCGTTGGCACTGAATCACATAAATAATGCATGTTGAGCGACATGTAAGATGCTGCCTTATTGCATAGGTCCTTCTCGTAACAGAACTAGTTACAGATGATGTTTGTAAAAGATATTCACACGTGATGCACCTTTCAGAGTCACAGCAATGAACCCCTGCATTTGTTACAGCTTGCTTGAGTTCAGCTCTCACAATAAGAGATCGTAAATTTGGAGCTCTGCGGTAAGCAATGACTGGTGTTTTGGAAAAACCTTTTGCAATTTTTCACAAGTGGACAGTAAGGGAAATGATTTTTGCATTATATTTCTGTAGTTAGGAGCTGATGGATGATAGTCAACTAGAAATGGAGTTCTGTCACTTTTGTTTCTGCCGTTGGTATTCCAAATAAGTGCTTCTCTGGGTGCTGCGCCGACCGGTCCTCAGGAGCGGGTTGATGATTGAGGGGTCCACCTCTTGATCTAACCAAGCCTGATTGCCTTAATGGCACAGGTCAGCGGAAGGATCAAGCGAGGGAAGGAAAGGTAGGGAACGCCAGGGAGGGAGATCTGTAACGAAAAAAGAACAGAGCATACACCAGTAAGAATCACCATAAACATGTACAAGTAGCGATACTGTTTCCTGGACCTGGTATCTCCCCTAGCCCCTATACCTGTAAAGGAAAATAACATCCATTCATAACATGGTGATGGCAATGTAAAGTTGAAGGTGGGTTGAAAGGTGGGCAGACTGTGCTTGTGGTGGGAGGGTTTTTCTGTAGCAAATGACAAATGAACAAAGGTCAACCCCCACAACAGGACCCTTCTCTGAACAATGAGGTTATACTGCAGGAACCAGCACCTACCCTCCACTTGACTCCACCGTGCTTCACAGGGGTAGAGCGTAGCCCTCTACCACTCGTGATAACCCCTGTTAAGATAGAGCCATAGAATACACCAGTTAGACAATACAACAAGGTACGGCTTCAATCACTGTATGCCCCATCAAGCAGTCACCACACTCTCCTTTCGTGTTCCAGCAATACTGATAACGTAATTTGTACCCAGTGGTACGTGAAATCAAAATATGGCCAAGCGCCAAGGAGCTTCCTTGGTTTGAGTTCCCTGGTTGCACAGAACCGTGCACTTGTACCAAGGTCTGTTTCAGGCTATGCGCCCCCACCCCGCCGGCCGACAAAGCAGGCCGATCACATCCCTGGTGAGAGCCTCGCTCTCCCCGCCTGCCGATAAATGCAGGCCGAACAAACCCACAAGGTTACTATGTAAGCCTTCGTAGGAGCACCCGCTCGACTACGGAGGTTCGAAAAGCAGTCGGTGCAAGCACCCTTACCGTACTCTAGGCTACGGCCTGGAAACAAGGATCGGACAATGAAGACGCATCCACACGGGAAATTCCGACATCGGGAGGCCGGTGACTTCCTGTTTTATGCGTCTGGGCACGTAGTCTCGCGAGACGCGCTACGCCTCAGGGGAACTGTAGTACGGGCGGCTCCGTGTGCGCGCTTCGGTGTTGCGCTGCCAGCGCTCGTCCCGGGGGGGGGGGTTCATAACACTGGGTAACTGCAAAGACTTGTCAATTTGTTGCTGTATGATATGCAGAGGATATCCTCGCCTTTTAAATAATGTAGAAAGCTCCAGTAGATGGTCTTTACAGGTTTCCTCATTGCTCAGGAATCAGGACTGCATTGGTTCCACATTCCAAATGGAATCTTCACTCATGATGCTTTTTGAAAATTCAGCTGTCATCTGTGCAGCCACAGAGCAAACCATCTTGTACTACCTGAGGAAGGCAGAAGCTGAAACGTTGTAGTGGAAATATATTTTTGTTCTTTGGTGAATCTATCTGTTTGAGTCACTTCTTTCTTGTGTATATATATATATATATATATATATATATATATATATAATTGAGACAACTGGAATCACGCCTCATCATTCGTTTCAGAACAAAGACCCCATTTGGTCTCAATGGGGGATGAAGAACTGCATATACATCTTTAATTCCAATGGCTTAATAAACATGGGGTACTATACCCATAATAACATAGGTCTGTTTATCTTCACACTGTAATTAATAATGGTACTATATCCATTAACAATAAAATTACTCTACTTTAGAATCATTAAATCAAGGATAAAAGACACAAACTATGCCATTGAGAATTGCTTTGCGAACTTGCAAAAAAATCCTGAAACTGAAACAAACTTTGATTTTGAAAACTACAGATCCCATAATACCCAGCGAGGCAATGAACACTATTTAAGGGTGAAATAGAAAAAGGACTCACTTAACCCTGATAAAGAGCATTTCTTGCTCGAAACGTTGGTGGTGGTGTTTGGCAGCGATTATATGCTTAAATAAATAAGCTTCACTAAACCTGCTGTGTCCTGGAGTGCGGTGTAATCCTTGGTGTGACATAGATATTCGAGGTTCGTCTGACCTCGACACCCGCTAGTAACGAGCGCACCAGCTCCAGACAGTTTGTTGACAAAAAAAAAATATATATATATATAGATATGTATGACCTACTGGCGGTCACCAGTAGGTAGTTATAGTTAGAACCTAGTTTCCATAGGAAAAGCATTTTTTGATTTGCTAATAACTTTGGAGTCATTTGACAAATCTTCGTGAAATTCTCCCAAAAAATGTCTATCCAGGTGAGCTCCTATCCTGAAAGTTTGGGGGTGATTCGTCAAGTGGGGGCTGAAAAAAAAGGGGGGTCCCAAAACGCGTTTTCCCCATGTTAATTTCCATAGGAAATTTTGAGACAGGCTACAGACCGAACTGCTGAACGGAATTATCCCAAATATTGCAAAAAGGTAGTGCTTGGTTCAGAAAGCGACCTTTTTTTTAAATAGTGTAAATCCGTTCAGTATTTGCTGAGTAATTAAAAAAATAAGAGTCAAGAAATCAATTTCCCATAGGAAACTTTAGGCAAGGCTACCGCCCGAACTGCTGAATGGAATTACCCCAAATGTAACAAAAAGGTAGTGCTTGGTTCAGAAAGCGACCTTTTGTAACATGGTGTAAATCTGTTCAGTGGTTGCTGAGAAAATCAAAAAATACAAATATCGATGTCCATGGCCGAGGAGGGTTCGTGAACCCTCCCGTCTTGTGACTCAGCAGAACTGAGTCACAAGAAAACAGAAAAACAAAGGTGAAAAATAAGAAAAGGGGGCAGGGTAGAAACACCCTGACCCCCTAGGCCTGCTCAGGGGGTCCCACAAGGACCCCCCAGGGCCAAAAAAAAGCATTTTTTAAAAACAATTCGGCAAAATTAGTGCTGGGGTCGCAAATCCCACCAATTTTGTTTTTTAAAAGTGCGGCCTCCCGCGCTTCATTTAATTGGTCAGTATGATTTTAGAAGCCCATCGCGAGCCTGTAATCTGGACCCAGTATGCGTATGTACTCAATGGTTTCATCTGCCAGCTCGGCATGGGCTGAGCCCAACACCAGTCCTTTTTCTGAAGGGTAGCAAGAGACCGAGTGCATCTGCTCATAAGATCAGTGTGTGGTCTGCAGAGCACGCAAGAGCCCAGCGGCCCGATTCTCCTCTCAAAAGTCGAGATTGAGTCCACTCTTCAGAGCCCAGACTGAGTCTCAGTGCACTCAAGCTCCCAGCTTAAATCTACACCCAGGAAACTAGTTTGAGTTTGCACGTAAGAGTCCAGTTTCTCTGCGGTTCATGGGGCATACGCGTAAGGAGAAAGATAAGGGGAGATACCAGGGAGAGCAGACGATAAAATGAAACGAGAATAAGCGATGAACAGAGACAGCTGGAAGAAGAGACATAAAGTCAGAGGGAGCTGAGGGGCGGAGGGGTGGTATGGGGACAGAGGCTGGAGGGTTCTGGCTCTCTTGAAGGCCGCGTCCTTGAGTACCCAGTACAATGCTTGGCCTGTGCGTGTGAGAGCCACCCTGGAAGTTCTTGCTGCTTGTACCCCGGCTCCAGTCCAGGCTCTCAGACGTGTCTTTGATGGAGAACTGCATCCCCGGAGCTCGGAGGGGGCACCGCCGGCGGCCACAAAGGCCCTATTGAGAGAATGCAAATCCATGACTAGCCGCGACACCTAGACAATGGGCCCGCTTGGCCATGCCCAGCATTGATTAGGGATATGCTGCCCAGACTTCCAGTAATGCACCCCTCAACAGCGTCCAGCATCAAATGGATGCCCAAACAATGCAACAATGCACCCCTGAAACTGAGCTAGGTAGCAGTCAGAAATACACTCCTAAACCCTGGCCCTGAGAGCAATATCACCCGTCTCTGCACACAATCATCCAACAATATACCCCTCAAGCATTTTCTAAGGACCAGACACTCAAATGTGGAGTGTAAGAAAGGGCAATGCCCCACCCCCCAAGATGCCAACAATGACCTACATCTTTGAGTCTTCAAACCTCAACCAGTATCACATCCCCACATACAGTCCAAAGTAAAACCACCCAGGGTCAGGCAGCAGAGTGTGCAGAAGAGCCAAGAAGAGACCCATAAACTGTGCCTAGCACCAGCTAGAGCTGTGCCCCCAGCCTGTGTCAGCATCAGACAGCAAAACACCCCCAACGTTAACCAGAGAGTCAGCCGCTCCAGCGGAAATCCAAGTCTGCGAGCAGAGGTAGAACTGGTCAGATGAGTGGAGACAAAATGGAGGCGGAGCTGGGGTGAGCACCGAGGCAGAAAAAGAGAGTGTCTGCTTTAGAAGGATTAAGATATAGATAGTGACTTGACTTCAGGCCACGACAGCAGAGAGGCAAGTACAGATGCACTACTGGAGAGAGGTGCACTAAGAGAAGAGCACACCCTGGAAGCTGTCAGCATGGGAAAAGAGTGTGATCATAATACAATACAGTAGAAGATACAATAGTGGATGTGGAGACAGGGAATCTTCTGGGAAAAGGAAATGGTGCGGTCAAACATATAGGAATATAACCAGTCCCCTACAGCTCCCCTGTGACCTGGGGGGGACAAGAGTCCTGAAGTGCTGGATGATTCAGCGTGGCAACAGAAACATTGAGATTTGCTGGTAGTTATTGCGCTGCCACACACACAAGCCACAGCACAATGGACTCAGGTGCTTCTAGGAGGAAGTCTTAGCTCGAGCAGGACTCACCGACTTTATGTTGTAAACAGAAACATTACATTCAATATTAAAGACACACCAGCTGTACAAGATTTAACAATCCCGTCAATGGGATCACATATTTCACAAGTTCTTCCAGGGTGACCATGTATACGACATACATTGGTTGTGAATGGGGAACTTAGGCTGCTCAACGTGTTTAAGGGCTCTGCGTACAGAGACAGAGAAAGCTCTATTTTATGCGATGGTGATTAGGCATAGAGTTGTTCATTAGGGTCTCCAGACTTCTTGGCTACTAAAGAAACAAGCATTTGCAATGCAATAGGTCTCTCATTCATGCGAGTTTAAGCTATTAGCATTGTAAAGTTCAATGCCTTTTATTTATGTTTTGGGTTTTGAAACATAAATAAAAGGCATTGTTAATTACAATACTAATAGCTTAAACTCTCGCATTAATGTAGCACCTAACTCCCACCTCTACTCGTTAGTCCCTGGTAGCGGTACACCAGCCTGTGTCAATGACTAAGTATCCTGGTCCCTGCACCGCATTTTAGTTTTAACTGTAGTCAGTCGGAAGTCAGACGAAGGAGTGCTGTTGTATTATTTGGTGGTTCTATACATAGGAGGTTGTCCCTCCTTCTGTCCCTGATTGGCTCCTCGCTCGGCGCACAGCAGTATTCCATGTGACTGCCTGGGAAGATGAGGCCTTAGTGTTGAATGAAGGGTAAGGAAGGGGCTGCACTGTGCAGGGGGGCTGCACTGTGATTGCCTGGGAAGAAGAGGTCTTTGTGTTGAATAAGTGGGGTGGCTGCACTGTGACTCCCTGAGAAGGTGAAACGTTGTGACAGCAGGGAGGGACAGAGAAGGTGAAACGTTCTGACAACAGGGAGTGACAGGAGTGCAGTTTACCAGAGGTCTCAGCTGGGTGCAGCATCCAGAGTAAGCGTGAGGGGGGCGCATAGCACAGCACAGTCACCAGGAACGAAAATTCAGCTTCCAAAACCAGCACAGCTGGGCACCAATCCAGCAGAGCACATTACCGACTATAGCGAGGTCGGATTCAAAGCCCGGCTTTGCTGCCTCATGACATTGTTGGACCCTGGACAAATAGATTAGCGCATTATGCTTCCATCTTTTTTAACAGTTGCCTATGTGGAACCCTCAGAGAATAAACACCAGTATTTGCCTAGAATGCAACAGGGTACAGAACACTGCCCGTGAGGTGATAAGTAGATGGCTTGCACCAAAATAGCTAGGATGTTATAACTTATTGTGTTGACTGCAAATAGAATATGTATACACGTAAAGAGAAAGGTTGATGCATTTATAGTCATACATAGAAAGCCGAGTTTTTACATGTAAATGTATATATATATATATATATATATATATTCACTGAAAAAACCATAGGTTTCAGGGACGTTATAGTTAGTTGGACATTTGACTCATATAAAACCAGAGAAATTTGCACGTTATAGTTAGTTGAGCTAACTATAACTTGCACGCTCGCAATGCACTGGTGATGACGTCACATATTACATCACTCATGACATGGTCAGTGACATTACTGATGACATCACTGATGACATCTCAAATACATCACTGATGACATCACTGATGACATCATCCATGTGATAATCTGATGCACATACTGATGCCCTAATATAAACTTTGATACACGCACTCTAAAATACAGACCACTATTTTTGAAACCATACACACAACAGTGCCAGATACTACATACCACCCACTATTTCCTAGGTCTACACACACATCCAGTCACTTATACATGCAGTTACTCATCAATACAGTACTATAATATGCACTCATACACCTATACATACAGTCACACTCCGCCACTCATCCATAGAGTTACTCACACACCTAGTCAGTCATGCAAAGAATCTATTACATACCCATTTACTCATGTTTACAGTTATACACACCAACTCCATTATTTATACACACACCACATCACTTATTTATGCAGATACTAACACATACTTACTGTCTTATGCAATCACTGATACAAGCAGACACTCATTTATACACCCAATCTTCAAATAACTTACTCTCACGTATAGTAATTTATATACTCCAACACTCACATATACTGCCTTAAAACATATGTAGTTACTCCCACATATACCACTGAGACATTCATTCACTAACCAACACACCCATCCACACTCTAACTCACACATACAGGCCTTCCCAGATGCATTTTTGAATCCATACAACCAGTGAATCACCCAGTCAGACATCTATGCACATAGTCACACACCCACCGACACAGACACTCAGGCACCCATACAGATACTTAGACAACAAATCAATAACCCATATAGACACTCATGCAGCTGCTCACCAACCCATGCAGCCACTTATACACCAAATGAGACACTAATACAGACTTTCACACAGTTTAGTCACTAACCCATGCATTCAGTAACACATGTTCAATAACTCACTTATACAGTCAGTCACGCACCTACTAAAAAATCCATTCAGGCACTTGTAAATCCACTCATTCTTCAATACACCTTGGCATAGATATATATGAAAAATATTTAAACTTTACAGAAACACACATTCACTGGATGATGTCATCAGTGATGTCACTGACCATGTCATGAGTTATGTAATATGTGACGTCATCACCAGTGCATTGCAGGCGTGTGAGTTATAGTTACCTCAACTAACTATAACATGCGAATTTCTCTGGTTTTATATGAGTCAAATGTCCAACTAACTATAACATCCCTGCAACCAATGTTTTTTTCAGTGAATATATATATATATATATATATATATATATATATATATATATATATATATATATATATATATATATATATCCAAGAAAGAAGTGACTCAAACAGATAGATTCACCAAAGAACAAAAATATATTTCCACTACAACGTTTCAGCTTCCGCCTTCCTCAGGTAGTACAAGATGGTTTGCTCTGTGGCTGCACAGATGACACAGCTGAATTTTCAAAAAGCATCATGAGTGAAGATTCCATTTGGAATGTGGAATCAATGCAGTCCTGAGAGCTCTTGAGATATGCAGTAATCAGGTTTTGTTGTCTGTAATGTTCAGTCCATCTGGATGCAGTGATTTTAAACGGTACATCCAGAAGTTTTCCCTGGAGTCCAGTAGTTCTTCCTTTGAAGCATGTTCCACGGGGAAAATCTTCAAATCTGATAGTGAATGATCCACAAGGTTGAAATGATTGGCTACAGGCTGGTCAATTTTCTTATGAATTATTGCAGATTTGTGGTTCCTGAATTGTGTACGGAGGTCATTCACTGTTTGGCCTACATATTGTTTTTTACAGCTTTGCCGTTGGCACTGAATCACATAAATAATGCATGTTGAGCGACATGTAAGATGCTGCCTTATTGCATAGGTCCTTCTCGTAACAGAACTAGTTACAGATGATGTTTGTAAAAGATATTCACACGTGATGCACCTTTTAGAGTCACAGCAATAAACCCCTGCATTTGTTACAGCTTGCTTGAGTTCAGCTCTCACAATAAGAGATCGTAAATTTGGAGCTCTGCGGTAAGCAATGACTGGTGGTTTTGGAAAAACCTTTTGCAATTTTTCACAAGTGGACAGTAAGGGAAATGTTTTTTGCATTATATTTCTGTAGTTAGGAGCTGATGGATGATAGTCAACTACAAATGGAGTTCTGTCACTTTTGTTTCTGCCGTTGGTATTCCAAATAAGTGTTTCTCTGGGTAACTGCAAAGACTTGTCAATTTGTTGCTGTATGACATGCAGAGGATAGCCTCGCCTTTTAAATAATGTAGCAAGTTCCTGTAGATGGTCTTTACAGGTTTCCTCATTGCTGCAGATGCGTCTTATTCTGAGTGCTTGGCTGTAGATGATGCTCAGTTTAGTGTGGTGTGGGTGACATGAAGTCCAGTTTAGATACAAATGAGCATCTGTAGGCTTGTGGTACAGATCAGTTGTAATTTTGTGTTCATGAATGGTGAGTAGCACATCCAGAAAAGGGAGATGAGGCTTCTGTTTAGTATTGCTGCTGGTAAATTTGATAGTAGGATGGATATTGTTGATATAAGCTATAAATTGTTCCAATGTTCTACTTCCTGCATTCCATATTATAAATATGTCATCAATGTATCGTAGCCATACCAGTGGTTTGATGCTAGAAGTAGCAAGTATACAGTTCTCTAGTTTGCCCATGAAGATATTTGCATAGGATGGAGCCATCCGAGTGCCCATGGAAGTCCCTTGTATCTGCAGATAGTGTTTACCATTGAATGTAAAATTGTTGGATTTAAGGATAACTCTTGCAAAGTTGGTAAGCACATTTGTTGATGGCTTTTTCACAGTTCTTTTATCAAGAGCTTCAGATAATGCCATAAGCCCATCCTCATGTGGTATATTGGTGTATAATGATGTAACATCAAATGTAGCCAGAAGAGTATCATTATCAAATGTGTAGGTTTGTTTTAATTTTTCAATAATCTGAAGGAAGTGACTGGTATCTTTAACAAATGATGGAAGTTCCTGTACAATGGGCTGGAGGTGCAGGTCGACAAATAAAGATAGTCTCTCAGTGGCTGTGTCATTGCCAGAGATGATGGGACGGCCAGGATTCTTCATTTTGTGAATTTTGGGAAGCATATAAAATCTCCCAGGTCTTGGTTTGGGATGAACAAGTATATCTGCTGTTGTTTCCTCAATAAGGTTTAAGCTCCTGAATCTTACAACCATGTTCTTAATTTCTTTGTTCAAATCTTCTGTGGGATCAGTTTCCAACGGTTTGTAAGTGTTGATATCCATTAGTTGTCTCATTCCTTCCTCAATATAATCACTTACTTTCATGGCAACCACTGCACCACCTTTGTCTGCCGGTTTTATAATGACATCCATTCTCTGTTGAAGGAGGTGGAGAGCTTTTCTTTCTTCTCGGGTGATGTTATCAAAAATCCTTTTAGGTGTTGATTCCTTGATAAGTTTCTTGATGGATAAAATGTATGTATCAAGGACAGGATTTCTACCACATTGTGGAGTCCATGATTTGGGATGGCGGAACTCCTTAAATGGATCTGGAAGGTAGCTTGGCAGATCAACATCAGATATTACATCACTGTATTTAGACACTTATTTACCCATGTCTTCTTCCATTAATTTTTAGCTATACATATATTACAAATAGTTTTTTTTCAGAAAGACACATATGTCATCAGTGATGTAATATCTGACGTCATCAGCAGAGGATTGCCGTCGCGTGAGTTATAGTTGCCTGCACTAACTATAACGGGGGAATTTCAATGGTTTTTCACGAGTGAAATGTCCAGCTAACTATAACATGTGTGAAACTTATGGTTTTTTAAGTGAATTTGCAAGGTTTTTTAAATGCTAATTTCTAACTATAATGTGTGTGAAACCTATGGTTTTTTCAGTGAATTTGTATGGTTTTTTAAATGCTAATTTATGTATTTTTTTTTTTTTAAGGTTTTTCACTGTGCGCGTACCGTACGCGCACGGTGCGCTTCGTGCACCGCACGCCCACGTTACGCATTTCGCAGAATTTTCCCGTTTCTAACGTACGCGCAACCCGCGATTTTTCGAAAAAAAATTCAAAGAAATTTTGGCACTTGGGGGTCCTTCTGGGACCTCCTGACAAAGGCTAGGGGGTCAGGAATTGTCCACCCTGCCCCCTTTTCACGTTCTCCACCTTTGTATTTCACCCCCTCAGACTGCGAGAAACAAAATGGCGGCCGACACTTCCTGGTTTCGACCGATTCGAATGTTTACTAAGATCTAACACCCAATCAGAATCGCGCTCGCGCACGGCAGCGTGCGCGTACGGTAAGCTTGCCGTACGCGCTCGGAGCGCGCCTATAGATATATATATTGATTTAAATGCTATTTTCTCAGGAACTACTGAACAGATTTATACCAGACCTGCAAAAGGCACATCTCTGACCTGAGGACTACCTCTCTGCCAAATTTCTAGTAATTCTGTTCAGCCGTTCGGGCTGTAGCTTGGACTAAAGGTCCTATGGAAAAATGCATGGGGAAAACGCGTTTTGGGACCCCCCCTTTTTCTCAGCCCCCACTTGACGAATCCCCCCGAGACTTTCAGGGAAGGAGCGGAGCGGAGCACCCCACCTATTTTGAAAATTTCGTGAGGATTCGACAATCGGCGCCAAAGTTATTCAAAATAGAATGTTGCGGATTTCCTATGGAAACACGGTCCTAACTATAACTATCTACTGGCGACCGCCAGTAGATAATATATATCACTTAAAAAACCATAGGTTTCACACATGTTATAGTTAGGTGGATATTTCACTCGTAAAAAACCAATGAAATTCCCCCGTTATAGTTAGTTCAGATAACTATAACTCGCGCGCCCGCAATCCACTGCTCATGACGTCACATATTACATCACTCATGACATGGTCAGTGGCATCACTCATGACATCACTGATGACATCATCCTTGTGATAGAGTGGCGGTCGCGCGAGTTAAAGTTATCTGAACTAACTATAACGGGGGAATTTCATTGTTTTTTTACAAGTGAAATATCCACCTAACTATAACATGTGTGAAACCTATGTTTTTTTAAGTGAATTTGCAAGGTTTTTTTTTTTTTTTTTTTGAAAAACCTTTATTGACATTGCAACCAAAGACAAGTATGGGCCTACAACCCTCGGGGCCGGCCGCTAAGCAGTTAAAGTAACAGCAAGCAAATCTTAATCACACGCAGCACCTCGGGAAGCAGATTCTCCATGCTAGTATACTCCAGTCCAGCGAACAGCCCAAAGGGGAAACCAGGATATAAAAGGTTTTCATTTTACAATAAGGGATAGAAGGATCAGGTGCCAATCAAGTTCTCAGCAGCGAAAAATGGCAGGCAGAGTAGTGAACGCCAACAATGAACAGCAATCTATCAAGTCAATGGCGCAGAAACAGGAGGTTCAGGATGTGGAGGAATGTCACGGGCCGTTTGCGCCTGCAGTCCCCTGCCCAAGGACCCAGAAGACATCACGGAAATTGATGCACAAAATAAAAAACAATGATTGGCAACGAAGGAAACCTACCGTACTGACCCCAGAAAAGAAAGACAAAGAAGAATAAGAGAAGAAAAAGGAGGCCATAGGAACAAAGTAAAGGACTAAAGAAGCCCCTCCCCCAACCCCCCACCCTGCACCTCTGCAGATGACTACGGCCCCCCCCCCCGCAGTGTGCCTGTCGCCCCAGAACCAGACCCGAAATATAGGAGAAACAGAGAAAAAGGGGAAAGAGAGGAAACCCCCCCTAACAGAGAAGGGGAGAGAGTAGTAATAAACTGGAGGAGGGCCTTCAACCATGCCCCTGGCTTCTCCCTCCCGCACAATATATTCCTCCCCAAAACAAACAGTAAACAACAAAAATTCGACCATGTCTAAGAGAAATGGGGAGCATTATTCACAGGCTACACTATCAGTTATGCCGTGAGAGCACACAACCCCCAAGCCCGCCCGCCTATTAAATGACAACCTCTGAAGGATCAGCCTTATCCTTGGCCACGCTTTGCGAATCCACCAATGCATACCCAGCGACCTGCAAGGTTTTTTAAATGCTAATTCCTAACTATAACGTGTGTGAAACCTATGGTTTTTTCAGTGAATTTGTACGGTTTTTTAAATGCTAATTTATTTATGTACTATTATATTTTTATATATTTATTTTACAATAAACTACGTATTAAACATTTTTTTTGGGGGGGGGTTTCACCGTGCGCGCACGGTGCGCGCACCCCCGCGATTTTTAAAAAAAAAAATTTAAAAAACAAATTCTGCCTTCGGGGTCCTTCAGGGACCCCCTGACAAAGGCTAGGGGGTCAGGAAATCTCTACCCTGCCCCCTTTTCACATTCGCCACCTTCCTTTTTCACTCTCGCACTGAAAACAAACAAAATGCCGGCCGACACTTCCTGATTTCGACCGATTCGAACGTTGACTAACATGTAACCACCAATCAGAATTACGCTCGCGCACGTTAGGGTGCTGGCACGGTGCGTGCACGGTGCGCACACGGTGCGCGCTTATAGATATTTATATGCTTTTAAAAGCTATTTTCTCAGGAACTACTGAACAGATTGACACCAGACCTGCAAAAGGCACTTCCCTGACCTGAGGACTACCTCTCTGCCAAATTTCAAGTAATTCTGTTCAGCCGTTCGGGCTGTACCTTCGACTAAAGGTCCTATGGAAAAATGCATGGGGAAAACGCGTTTTGGGACCGCCTTTTTTCTCGGCCCCCGCTTGACGAATTACCCCGAGACTTTCAGGGTAGGAGCTGAACGGAGCGCCCCATTAGTTTTGAAAATTTCACGAGGATTCCGGAGGTTTACAGGTAAGTTAACATATAAATTAATAAAACGAATTTCGTCGCGTGCACTGCATCCCCAAATGCGATGCTTACCTGTAAACCTCCGGAATCCATGGTTTACTACCCCCCACCCTGCCCCTCCCCCTCCCCACGTCACCGCCCTGCAGTTACTCCTACTACCGACCACGGCTGGCGTTCGCCAGTAGGTAGTTATGGTTAGAAGCTAGTTTCCATGGGAAAAGCATTTTTTGATTTGCTAATAACTTTGGCGTCGTTTGAAAAATCTTCGTGAAATTCTCCCCCAAAGAAGTCTATCCAGGTTAGCTCCTATCCTCGAAGCTTGGGGGTGATTCGTCAAGCGGGGGCTGAGAAAAAAGGGGGCTCCCAAAACATGTTTTCCCCATGTTATTTTCATAGGGAATTTTGAGACAGGCTACAGCCCGAAATGCTGAACGTAATAACCCCAAATTTGGCAAAAAGGTAGTGCTTGGTTTAGAAAGTGACCTTTTTTTAAATAGTGTAAATCCGTTCAGTAGTTGCTGAGAAATTAAAAAAATAAGAGTAAAAAAAATCAATTTCCAATAGGAAACTTTAGGCAAGGCTACAGCCCGAACTGCTGAACAGAATTACCCCAAATTTGGCAAAAAAGTAGTGCTTCGTTCAGAAAGCGACTTTTTATTAAAATGGTGTAAATCCGTTCAGTAGTTGCCGAGAAAATGAAATAAATAAAGTTTCGATATCTATGGCTGAGGAGGTTTCACGAACCCTTGAATCCTGAGGGTCCCTGGGGGCCAACTAGCCCACCAAGTACGTCCAGTAAGCCCCACAGAGTTACGTTGCAGAGAGGTGTAAAAAGGGACGTGGCCTTGGACCACCTCTCTGTAACGCAGCTCTGTGGCGCTTACTGGAGGTACCTGGTGGGCTAGTTGGCCCCCAGGGACCCTCAGGATTCAAGGGGAATTAATCTTCCAAATTAAAACCCACCAGGGGGCGGGTTTGCACAGTGGTGAAGGGAGGGGGTGGGGCCTGATGTGACTTGTGTGTACTTATACAATCACTCCACCAAAACCCAATCACTTATAAATTCACCATGCACTCTCCTTGCAGCACTCTAATCATCCAGTCACTACCCATACACTCATGCAATGACCCATGCACTAACTCATGCACTGCTACAATACCCTGAGCAGTACCCATGCAGTCCAGCAATTGCCCTGTCACTACCCATGCACTCCTCCAATCTCCCAGCGAGCACCATGTACTTATCCAATACCTGTGCCAAAACCCAGGCACTTATAAATTCACCATGCACTGCCCTTACAGTACTCTAATCTTCCAGTCAGTACCCATGTACTCATGGAATGACCCAGGCACTAACACATGCACTGCTACAATCCCCGGTACACTACCCATGCAGACCTCTAACTACCTACACAGTGCTGATTCACTCCTCCAATTACCCAGGTTGTACACATGTACTCTAGAAATCCCTCTGTCACTACCCATGCACTCCTCAAATCACCCATCCAGCATCATGTACTTATCCAATCACTGTGCCAAAACCCAAGCAGTTATAAACTCACCATGCACTGTCCTTGCAGCACTCTAATAATCCAGTCACTACTAGGCCTGGTCGGTAAATTCCGTTCAGTTCGCGGAATTTGCGGAATTTTAGTAATTTCGCGTTCTGCGGAGAACGCGAAATTGCCCAATATTCCGCTTTCCGCGACTTCGTGAAATTTTTGCTTGTTCGCGTTCTCAAAATGCGTGTTCGCGAGATATTTCTCCCCGAGCACGCAAACAGCGATTGTGAACAGGAAAAAAAGCATCGTGAACAAGCAATTCCGCGTGTTCGCGGAATTTCTGCGTGTTCGCGGAGATTTTTACCGTTTTGCGGAGATTTGCGTAACGCGATTACGCAAATTCCGCCCACCCCTAGTCACTAGCTACCCATGTACTCGTGCAATGACCCAGGCACTAACTCATGGCAAATACAGAGGAGGTCATGCTAATTACAGGGGTACCCCAACGCATAGTGTTCCCTAGTGTATGTACGTGTTTTCACTGTATTCTAAGTGCCTTTTAGCATAGCACTGACTCCGGTCCTGGTTAGTCAGAGTCAGTTACCACCAGTACCCGTCACTAAAAGATTGGGGGCACAGGAGGACTTTCTGCTCCTCTGTTGGTTCTTTCTGCACATCTCTTGCTTCTTCCTGCACTTTTCTTAATCTTTCCAGACTTCCGTTGCCTCTTACTGCATTTGTCTAGCTTCTTTCTGCACTTTTCTTCCTCTTTCTTCAGATGTCCTAACTTTGTAGGCAAAGTTAGAAATTAGCATTTAGAAAACCCTAGAAATTCACTTAAAAAACCGTAGGTTTCAGGGACGTTATAGTTAGTTGGACATTTCACTCGTACAATACCATTGAAATTCCCCTGTTATAGTTAGTTCAGTTAACGATAACTTGCACCCCAGCAATGCACTGCTGATGACGTCACACATTACATAATTCATTACATGGTCAGTGACTTCACTGATGACATCACTGGTGACATCCCAAATTGCATCACTGATGACATCATCCACATCAAAATCTAATGCACCTCCTCACAATCTTTAATCATTCTTGTTGGAGCATCTTTAGAGAGACATCTCTTTTCCTACAAGAACCCTTTTTGCTTGTTATTTTGGTGTTTTTCAAACAATATCAAACAAAATGGCATCTGGACAGCAGCAGCAGCAGGAGGAAGTATCTTTTGAAGAAGAATTCTTGCAGGAGACACCACGTCCACAGAGGCCGGAATCTGTTGTGTGGAAATTCTTCACTTTTCACCTGGAGAGAAGAAAATAAATGCGAGAAAGGTGACGTGCAAAATTTGTGACCGAGTCCTGTCAAGAGGCAGTGAAAAAAAATGGCACTGCTTCTATGTACAAGCATCTCCGGACCACACATCTTCTCAATCTTGCTCGGGAGGAAATGAGGCGAGCTGCTTTGAACCCCTCACCTGCTGTGGCAAGTACATCTGGAGCATCCTCAGGAACACCTGCAATGGACATTAGGCCAGAATTCGCCTTTCTCGAGCAACACTGCGTGAAGTGTAAGAAACTTATATGCTTCAGTGAGCAGAAATCGTTGTTAATTTTTTTGTTTCTTTGTTTTTGGAATGATAAGTAATTCCAAATGTTTCCTGTTTTATTTGTTCTTTTTTTTGTTCATTTTTTGAATAAACACCCAAAAAAATACAAAATTGTTCCAATTTTTAAAAAAAAAATACAAAAGAAAAATGAAGAAAAAAAAAAGTTTTTATCAGAACTACCATATCTGGTTAAAGAAAGAACTATAATTGCAAGGTAATGTGTGAAAGTTTGGTTGAATATATGTATACAACATGATTGACTGAAAGAATTAATTAGTAGTGTATTGTAAATTCATAGGTGAAGATTTATGAGGAAGTACTGCAGCGTGACACTGCAAGCTCTTTAGCTGCACTGCACTGTGGCACTTCCGAAGCACAGGGATGTGACATATGTACATGAATATGTTGCAACTCTGTGCTTCCCTCTGCACTGCTGCACAAACTGCAGCCATGCGGTGACACAGGCACCCTTGCACCATGGTGCAAGGATGTCTGTGTTGTGTGGAGATTGTTTTTGTGCAGGAAGGGACACCTTCCTGCACAAAAACAATCAGTTAAGGCATTTTCCTCTTTCAATGTATGCTGTGGAATGCAGCATGCATTGAAAGAGGAAAAAATGAGGAGAAATGAAAACAATTCTCCTTGTTGCGCCTTGCTACACCAACTCTAGGATGGCGCGGCATTCACACACATCTCCAGATTTACGATTTCTCATAAATGTGGAGATGTGTCTTGTTCTATGGGTGTTGCGTGAGAACACCCACAGCAACACCTATGGGACGCCCCTTCAACGCAAAGTTCTGTGTATGAAGGGGTCGTATTTACAAGGAGAGGAAAAACCACGCAGGGGGGGCTTTTTCTATCCTTGTAAATATGAAGGAGTGCCTGGCGCCATCACTACGTTACAAAAAGTGACGTACTGGTGGCGCAGGGTGCTTGTAAATCTGCCCCATAAGTGCTTAGGTATTGGCAGACTGATACAATAAGAACATAGTGCTGGATGGGTGATTGAAGAATTGCATGAGACTGACAGGAGGTATCCTACGCTGCATGGGTACTACTTCAGTATATAATGGAGTGGACCAATGGAATGTATCGGCTTAGAGATTTGTAGGGATTATGCACAGAATATTTTATGTGCACTTGTTTTGGTGCCTAGGTCATTTTATAAGAATACCACTAGTAACTGGAATGATGACATTGCTGCAAACAGAGTGAACACTTAATTTATAAGTGCTTACGTATTGGTGGAGTGATAGGATGTCAGAACCACGCAGAGTACCACTGTCTGAGCACGCTCAATTTGCTCTTTGTTTGGCAAAGATAAATTGCATAAAGAGTTTGGTTATTACCTGTACCGGATTCCTAAACAGTTAAGACGACTCAAGATGGCTGCCGGTGGTCAGCGATCTAGTGTTTTGGAACAGGAGAGCGATCAGGAACATCCAGGTGTGGCGCGCGCTGAAGTACGCACTTCACCTGAATCCTAGGACGAAGAAGGAACGACGGTTGGAGTGGCGCGAAGTTTAGTCAGGGACCTACGTCGTGCTAACTTCATCGCGCTACAACGTACAACAGAGTTACAGTGGAGCGCTAGTAGGCGCTGTCAGTAAGCTATTATTTGGGGTTTTGTTGTTAGTATTTTGGAGCAGTTGGAGTCTGAAGTTTGGTGCACTACTTTGTCTTCTGAGAGGAATAGTGGTCTTTGCACAGTTGTATCTAGTCTTCACGGAGATGCTTAGGAAGTATCCCAGTAGTGGTAGAATTTGTAGGAAACATAGTAGCAACACTATCGATTTCACCAGATAGTAGCGATAGGATTTACGGCAGCGAATGTTTATCCTTATAGTTTTTTGAGAAAACTAACACACACAATTAAGGAAAGTAGCATGGGTGTACTCAACACTTCATACACACCTCGTAAAAAGAAATAGTTATACAGGAAGAAGAATACCCAGCTAGGAGTGAAGAATTACTAGGAATCTTCTGTAAACCTTGTAGGTAAGGCACAGCAGAAGAAGATAAGGAAACGATTGAGTAATAGATGTGAAAGTAATTTGAAAATCTGAATTGTAGTTACAGACAAGGCAGTCAATACATACACAGAAGAAAGAAGAGAGGCACATGTCACCGTGGAATTGGGTAGGTGAAGAGTAGACAGGGTTAAAACTAAATGTCAAGTTAATATTTAAAAGTATATTTGCAAGTGGTAAATTGAGGTTGCTTTACAGTTCCACAGAAGACCCTAGCTGATACAGAAGTAGAAGAGTGAAGGAGGAAAGACTACGAAGACCCAAGAACGGAACCTGAATTCCAGAAGTGGCTGTCTCTTCTCTGTCCCATCCCCTTTCCCTCCTGTGGATTCCTACCAGGCGGTGTATTAAACCACGTGCTGTTGGAAGCCATAGTGGGGCATTGGGAAATTGCGTCTATTCTGCTCCTGTGCTTTCGAGGACTAGAAGTCCTTCTGACAGAGTGAAGTGCCCACGCTGAAATTGCACCTGAGCAGAATGACTGAGGGTCTAGATTTAAAGAAGCTAGGAGAAATACTAGAAGGAATCCAGAAAGAGTTAATAGTGGTTAGAGAGGAGAATAGAGAGCTAAAACAAGATTTAATGACTTCTCGGAGAGAGACTACTGAATTGACCCTTAAGATGAATAGTTTGGCATCTGGCACTAGCTTCAAAGACCACTCTTTGCAAAGAGATTACACTAGTGATCCTTCTGCCTCATGCTCTAAAGTTACAACCCAAGTGATTCATTCCTTGTCCCCAGTAATTCCTTTAGCCCCTCCAGAGCGTTTTAATGGGGACCCACAGAAGGCACAAATGTTCCTGACCCAATGTACCTTGCATTTTATGTGTCGCCCTGCTGTATTCCCTGACGCACAGTCGCAGGGGGCATTCATACTTTCCTATCTTAGTGGAGATGCTGCGTCCTGGTCAATGCCACTAGCCACCAGCAATGACTCCACTTTATATGATCTTGATGAATTTAAAAAGAAGTTCCTCAGAATTTTTGATCGGCGAAAAGCCTCATAAGCCACAGATAATGAACTGCTGGAAATCAAGCAAGGGAATCGAGATTTGGTTGCTTACTTGGCCCAGTTTAACAAGTTGGTGGTGGAGACAGAATGGCCAGAGAATAAAAGAGCAGCAGTATTTTACCGGGGGTTGAAGGGTGGACTAAAGGATGAGCTAGCTCAAGTGCCGAATAGACCCACCGAAATCTCTGCACTTATTGATTTGGTACTGGAAATAGATTTTCGTCAAAGTGAATGGAAAGGAGAGAAGAGGAGGGATTTTCGTTCGAGCACACCAAGGTTTGATCGAACAAGAACAGAGAATATCAGGTCTAGTGATCCACAGCATGGTACAGAACCAATGCAAATTGGAGCTATCCGTGGCCCTCTTTCAAAGGAAGAAAAGGAAAGAAGACGTGCAAATAAACAGTGTTTATATTGCGGAGGTAGTTGTCATTTCCTGCGCAATTGTACAAAGAAGCCAAAACAAACGCTGGCGGAAAACGATCAGCACCATCAGTAAGTGGAGTTGGACTGACGGGTGCCAAATTGGAAACAACTCCAAGAGACCACTCTTTAGCAAATACACTACAGTCATCTTTCCCACACCTTATCCTGATGATGACGTTGAGATTTCGGGAGGTCACCTTGAAACAAGTCACAGTAATGGTGGATTCTGGAGCGACAGGTAACTTTTGTGATCTTAAATTTGCAGGAAAGATTGGACTACAAGCTATAAAGAAAGAGAGGAGTGAAGCAGTGCGAGCTGTAGATGGAACTAACCTGTCCTCAGGTCCAATAGTTAGCCACACAGAAGTGGTGGAGTTGCAAACTGAGGAAGGCCATTGTGAAAACTTGCAATTTAACCTAATAGATGCTCCACAATTTCAACTGATACTGGGGCTACCATGGTTGACGGAGCATAACCCGACAATAGACTGGAGTTCACGATCCATCATGTTGGACTCAGAATTTTGCAGGGAACATTGTTATACGCCAAACTATCAGAGGAGTGTGGAAACACCTGCTTTACACCTGTGTGAAGGAAGAGGGACGATTTGTGTGATTCAAACCACCGAATTGCCTACAGCATATGCGGAGTTTCGAGATGTTTTCAGTGAATCTGAAGCTGAAAAGCTTCCACCGCATAGGGATTTTGATTGTAAAATCGAATTAGAGCCGGGATCCAATCTTCCTTGTAGCAGAATTTACGCTTTAACTGAGAAGGAAGATCGACATCTGAAGGAGTATCTGCAGAAGTATCTCAGTAATGGATTCATCAGACCTTCACAATCCCCCGTCTCCTCACCTCTATTTTTCGTTCCTAAAAAAGATGGAGATTTGAGAACTTGCATAGATTATAGGGCAATAAATCGTATAACAGTTAAAAATCGTTACCCTTTGCCCTTAATCTCCGTGTTACTAGATCAAGTGAAAAATGCGCAAATCTACACAAAATTAGACCTGAGAGGTGCTTATCACCTAGTTCGAATAAGGCAAGGAGACGAGTGGAAGACTGCCTTTAGAACTAAACATGGCTTGTATGAATACCAAGTTATGCCCTATGGGCTTTGTAATGCCCCTGCTGCATTTCAATACTTTATCAACGATGTGTTGAAAGAATATATTGATCAAAACACCATAGTGTATATTGATGATATATTGATATACTCAAATTCCGAGGAAGAGCACTTGGAACACGTGAAAGGAGTTCTGCAAAAATTACGAGAGAACAGTTTGTATGTAAAACTGGAGAAATGTGCCTTTAATGTGAACACGTTGGAGTTTTTAGGCTTTGTGCTTTCGCCCAATGGAATCACCATGGATAAAAACAAGATTAAGGCAGTAACCGATTGGGAGTCTCCGAAATCGGTGAAAGAAGTTCAAAGCTTTATAGGATTTGCAAACTTCTATAGAAGATTTATTCAAGACTTTTCTAAGAAATTAATTCCCTTAACTAAATTGTTGAAGAAAGGAGTCAAGTTCGATTGGACCTGGGAGTCCGAAGAAGCCTTTGTGGAATTGAAGAAAGATTTTACCACAGCCCCTATCCTATTGCATCCGGATCCTAGTGAACCATTCTATGTGGAAACAGATGCCTCCAATTTAGCATTGGGTGGTGTTCTGTCTCAAAGACACAAGACTACGGGACAACTGCATCCAGTGGCCTTTCGCTCTCGAAAATTAACCTCTGCAGAAGTAAATTACACAATCACCGAAAAAGAATTGTTGGCCATTAAGGATGCGTTTAAAGAGTGGAGACATTATTTAATGGGTGCTCGTCACACGGTCATGGTCTTCACTGATCATCGAAATCTGAAACTTTTAAAATCTGCTAGAACATTGACCCCCAGACAACTTCGTTGGTCATTGTATTTCGCTGATTATGACTTTGTGATTACGTTTAGACCTGGTACACAAAATGGAAAGGCAGATGCTTTGTCACGTCTAGGCACAGAGAATGTCCAAGAAGAAATTAAAGATCAGCCAATAATCGCTGAAGAGAAAATCCTTGGCGCAGTGTTGTGGGGAGACATGGAAGAATCAATATCAGACTCGTTGGGGTCAGAAGAAATCCAGAAATGGGCAGACCTGGATCCAAGAAGAGAGTTTCTTGGAAATTTGCCATATCATGATGGAGCCCTCTATTTGCCCACAGAAGAGTTGCAACAAAGAGCCTTAAAGGAGTGTCATGATCATATTTTAGCCGGGCATAAAGGCATTAAGAAAACTGAAGATCTGATAAAAAAACGCTTTTGGTGGCCCAACATGACCAGAGATGTGTATCAGTATGTAACCACTTGTGACATCTGTGCACGGGGAAAATCAGAGAGGCAGGCCCCCAAGGGGTTATTGCAACCAATGCCCACACTACCTTACCCCTGGCATTCAGTGACATTAGATTTGATAGTTGAGTTGCCGTCCAGTCAGGGATATGACACGATTTTAGTCTGTGTAGATGCTTTCACAAAGATGGCTCATTTTGTCCCTTTAAAAGGAATGCCTACAGCTGCCAAGTTAGCAAACACTTTTAATCAGACTATTGTGAGGGCACATGGGATCCCTAAGGTTTTAGTGTCTGACAGGGGCTCCCAATTTCTATCTCATTTTTGGAGAGCTTTCACTAAAAAACTAAACATCGAGACCAGGTACACCACTAGCTATCCTTCCGAGACAGATGGCCAGACTGAAAGGGCAAATCAAGAATTAGAACAGTATCTCAGATTATGCCTATTAGACCAAGAGGGAGATTGGCCAGAGTATCTTTGGGCAGCAGAGTTCGCTCATAATAATGCGAGGAATGTTTCCACTGGATACTCCCCATTTTATTTAAACTGTGGTAGGCATCCTAATCACTCAGTACATTTCCAAGAAGTGGAGGTTCCTGCAGTCAAAGATCTGGTTGAACACATGACCCAAGTGCATAAATTAGCAACTAGGAATCTCATTAAGGCTAAGGAAAGTTACAAGAAATATGCAGATTGTAAGAGAAGGAAAGAACCAGATTTTCAAGTTGGAGAAAAGGTTTGGTTGAGTACCAGAAACTTGAGGCTAAAAGGGATTCGGAAGTTTCAGCCCAGATACATAGGCCCATATGTAATAGAAAAAAGATTAAGCTCCCTAACCTTCCAGTTAAAACTACCTACAACACTTAAAATACACCCAGTATTTCATGTGTCTTTGTTAAAAAAAGATGACTCACGGTTTAAGAACAGGGAACCCCCCCTAAGCCAATTCAGACTGAGGGAGGAGAGGAGTTTGAAGTCAAGCAAATTTTGGATGCAAAGAAGACAAGGGGTCAAGTCTACTATTTGCTAGATTGGAAGGGTTATGGTCCAGAAGAGCGTTCTTGGGAGTTAAGTTCTGAAGTGCATGCTCCTCGGCTAATTAGGAAGTTTCACAAGAAGTATCCAGACAAACCCAAACCGAGAGAGCCTGCTTTGAGAGGGGGTACTGTCAGAACCACGCAGAGTACCACTGTCTGAGCATGCTCAATTTGCTCTTTGTTTGGCAAAGATAAATTGCATAAAGAGTTTGGTTATTACCTCTACCGGATTCCTAAACAGTTAAGACGACTCAAGATGGCTGCCGGTGGTCAGCGGTCTAGTGTTTTGGAACAGGAGAGCGATCAGGAACATCCAGGTGTGGCGCGCGCTGAAGTGCGCACTTCACCTGAATCCTAGGACGAAGAAGGTTCGACGGTTGGAGCGGCGCGAAGTTTAGTCAGGGACCTACGTCGTGCTAACTTCGTCGCGCTACAACGTACAACAGAGTTATAGTGGAGCGCTAGTAGGCGCTGTCAGTAAGCTATTATTTGGGGTTTCGTTGTTAGTATTTTGGAGCAGTTGGAGTCTGAAGTTTGGTGCACTACTTTGTCTTCTGAGAGGAATAGTGGTCTTTGCACAGTTGTATCTAGTCTTCACGGAGATCCTTAGGAAGTATCCCAGTAGTGGTAGAATTTGTAGGAAACATAGTAGCAACACTATCGATTTCACCAGATAGTAGCGATATGATTTACGGCAGCGAATGTTTATCCTTATAGTTTTTTCTGAAAACTAACACACACAATTAAGGAAAGTAGCATGGGTGTACTCAACACTTCATACACACCTCGTAAAAAGAAATAGTTATACAGGAAGAAGAATACCCAGCTAGGAGTGAAGAATTACTAGGAATCTTCTGTAAACCTTGTAGGTAAGGCACAGCAGAAGAAGATAAGGAAACGATTGAGTAATAGATGTGAAAGTAATTTGAAAATCTGAATTGTAGTTACAGACAAGGCAGTCAATACATACACAGAAGAAAGAAGAGAGGCACATGTCACCGCGGAATTGGGTAGGTGAAGAGTAGACAGGGTTAAAACTAAATGTCAAGTTAATATTTAAAAGTATATTTCCAAGTGGTAAATTGAGGTTGCTTTACAGTTCCACAGAAGACCCTAGCTGATACAGAAGTAGAAGAGTGAAGGAGGAAAGACTACGAAGACCCAAGAACGGAACCTGAATTCCAGAAGTGGCTGTCTCTTCTCTGTCCCATCCCCTTTCCCCCCTGTGGATTCCTACCAGGCGGTGTATTAAACCACGTGCTGTTGGAAGCCATAGTGGGGCATTGGGAAATTGCGTCTATTCTGCTCCTGTGTTTTCGAGGACTAGAAGGCCTTCTGACATAGGATAAGTACATAGTGGTAGATAAGTGATTAAAGAAGTGCATGGGACAGACTGGACGATTCCTACACTGCATGAGTAATAACTGGGTATTTAGAAGAGTGTATCAATAGTATGTAGCTAGTTAGAGGTCTGCTTGGATAGTGCACAAACTATTATAGATGTACTTGTGTTAGTGGCTAGGCCATTCCATAAGTTCATGACTTGTAACTAGAATAATTACAGTATTACAAACAGAGTGTATAGTGAATTTATAAGTGCTTAGGTATTGGTGGAGTAATAGGATAAGTAGATAGTGCTGGATGGGTGATTGGAGAAATGCATGGGACAGACAGGAGGATTCCTACACTGCATAGGTACTAACTGGGTATTTAGAAGAGCGTATCAATAGTTTGTAGCTGGTTAGAGGTGTGCATGCACAGTGTACAAAATATTGTACCTGCACTTGTGTTAGTGGCTAGGCCATTCCTTAAGTATATGACTAATAACAGGAGTAATTTCAGTGCTGCAAAGAGAGAGCATGCTAAATGTATTAGTGCTTAGGTATTGGTAGAGTGATAGGATACGTAGATAGTGCTGGATGGTTGAATGGAGAAGTGCATGGGACAGACAGAAGGATTCCTAGACTGTCTGGGAATTCTCTGAGTATTTAAAAGACTGTATCAAAGCTATGTAGCTGATTAGAGGTCTGCATGCATAGTGCACAGAATATTGTAGCTGTACTAGTATTGGTGTCTCTGTGGTTTCGAGAATGGTAGTCTGTATTTTAGGGTGTGAGGAGGTACATCAGATGATCAGGTAGATGATGTCATCAGTGATGTCATTTGAGATGTCATCTGTGATGTCATCAGTGATGTCACTGACCATGTCATGAGTGATGTAATATGTGACGTCATCAGCAGTGCATTACTTTAATCCAAAAAGCTGGCAGCCATATTGGCCTGGTCACGATGTGAAAATTGAGGAATTGATACAATAAAGAAAAGAAAACAAGTGTTAATATGCACACAATGTCATTTCAGCATATCTTGCCCCGTGACCGCCATACCTTTATGTTCCTCAACGCAACTTATTTATAATAAACATACTTAGATTTGCAAACATCAACATAAACAATGGACTACACATTACTTTAAAGTGAAAGACTATCGTCCATATTAATCTGGGCACGTTGCGTATTATAATGGTTCTGACACGGAAGAAAAGGAAAAAAAGGGGTTTTAATATACACACACTATCCCTAAATAAAGTTCTAGCGATTATAGTTCCATTCCATTCACAGCTCATTTGAGATGTCATGAGTGATGTCATGAGTGATGTAACTGACCATATCATGAATGATTTAATGTATGAGGTCATTAGCAGTACATCGTGGGGGCATAAGTTATAGTTAGCTCAGGTAAATATAACTGCTGAATTTCACTGGTTGCGTATGAGTGAAATCTGAGTCTAACTCTACCGTCCCTGTAATCTTTGTTTTGTTCAGCAAATTTCTAGTTTTTTTTAACGTTAAGTAAGATGCATATCAAAATGGATGGTGGGGAGTTGGAAGCAGGTCCTGGCATTCTGTCACTGGCCTTCCCGCCTTCTCTGAACAGTTAGCTTGCTGCCCCATCCACCTCCTCCCTATCCTCTGTTGTCTGAATCCATGGACTAGCCTCCTCCCTCCAGCCATGCATGGTGTGATTTGCTGCCACTGCCCTCCATTTAGCATGATGTACCAGTCTACTCCTCCTGCCCCCATTGCCCAATTCTATGCCCCATCATTGACCTCCTGCTTAGCCTCTGTGCTTAGCTTTTTGCCCCTATTCTCCTTCCCCCTGCCCTCCGATATCTTTGTGCATACCCCTGCTCCATCCTTTTTGCCCACCATGTTCCATGGACCTGCCACTCCTATCTACTCTGAGTGTTCTGTTGAGCTGCCACTCCCCTCCCACCTGCCTAGCATTGTCAGATGACTGTAACCTGTCCCTGCCACCTCTACCCTGCCTGTCCACATTCCATGCCCCTATCCCCTTCCTCCTGTCCTCCATGGTCCATTTTACTGCCCCACCCTTCTGTCCTCCCTGGTCTGTTGTGCTGCAACTGCTCCTCCTGCCTGCCCCACGTGGTCTGTTTTGGGGACCCTTCCCCTGAACTCTCTTGTCTGTACCCAGGTCCTGACCCTCCCTTCTATCCTCCATTGTCCTTTGTGCATGCCCCTGCACCCTCCTTCTTGCCCATCATAGCCATTGTGATGCCACTTACCCTCCCGCTTGCCATGCATGGTCTTCTGTGCTGCCACGACCCCTCCCAACTTCCCTGTATTATCAGCTAGCTGCCCCTGACCCCCTCCTACCTTCCCTCAATGGTCTGTGTGTATGCCATCATAGTCTCACTGTTGCTCTCCATGGTGTGTCTTGCTTCTAGTGCTTCTAGTGCCCATCCTGCCTGACGTAATATGTGACGTCATGTGACGTCATCAGCAGTGCATTACTTTAATCCAAAAAGCTGGCAGCCATATTGGCCTGGTCACGATGTGAAAATTGAGGAATTGATACAATAAAGAAAAGAAAACAAGTGTTAATATGCACACAATGTCATTTCAGCATATCTTGCCCCGTGACCGCCATACCTTTATGTTCCTCAACGCAACTTATTTATAATAAACATACTTAGATTTGCAAACATCAACATAAACAATGGACTACACATTACTTTAAAGTGAAAGACTATCGTCCATATTAATCTGGGCACGTTGCGTATTATAATGGTTCTGACACGGAAGAAAAGGAAAAAAAGGGGTTTTAATATACACACACTATCCCTAAATAAAGTTCTAGCGATTATAGTTCCATTCCATTCACAGCTCATTTGAGATGTCATGAGTGATGTCATGAGTGATGTAACTGACCATATCATGAATGATTTAATGTATGAGGTCATTAGCAGTACATCGTGGGGGCATAAGTTATAGTTAGCTCAGGTAAATATAACTGCTGAATTTCACTGGTTGCGTATGAGTGAAATCTGAGTCTAATTCTACCGTCCCTGTAATCTTTGTTTTGTTCAGCAAATTTCTAGTTTTTTTTAACGTTAAGTAAGATGCATATCAAAATGGATGGTGGGGAGTTGGAAGCAGGTCCTGGCATTCTGTCAATGGCCTTCCCGCCTTCTCTGAACAGTTAGCTTGCTGCCCCATCCACCTCCTCCCTATCCTCTGTTGTCTGAATCCATGGACTAGCCTCCTCCCTCCAGCCATGCATGGTGTGATTTGCTGCCACTGCCCTCCATTTAGCATGATGTACCAGTCTACTCCTCCTGCCCCCATTGCCCAATTCTATGCCCCATCATTGACCTCCTGCTTAGGCTCTGTGCTTAGCTTTTTGCCCCTATTCTCCTTCCCCCTGCCCTCCGATATCTTTGTGCATACCCCTGCTCCATCCTTTTTGCCCACCATGTTCCATGGACCTGCCACTCCTATCTACTCTGAGTGTTCTGTTGAGCTGCCACTCCCCTCCCACCTGCCTAGCATTGTCAGATGACTGTAACCTGTCCCTGCCACCTCTACCCTGCCTGTCCACATTCCATGCCCCTATCCCCTTCCTCCTGTCCTCCATGGTCCATTTTACTGCCCCACCCTTCTGTCCTCCCTGGTCTGTTGTGCTGCAACTGCTCCTCCTGCCTGCCCCACGTGGTCTGTTTTGGGGACCCTTCCCCTGAACTCTCTTGTCTGTACCCAGGTCCTGACCCTCCCTTCTATCCTCCATTGTCCTTTGTGCATGCCCCTGCACCCTCCTTCTTGCCCATCATAGCCATTGTGATGCCACTTACCCTCCCGCTTGCCATGCATGGTCTTCTGTGCTGCCACGACCCCTCCCAACTTCCCTGTATTATCAGCTAGCTGCCCCTGACCCCCTCCTACCTTCCCTCAATGGTCTGTGTGTATGCCATCATAGTCTCACTGTTGCTCTCCATGGTGTGTCTTGCTTCTAGTGCTTCTAGTGCCCATCCTGCCTGACGTAATATGTGACGTCATGTGACGTCATCAGCAGTGCATTACTTTAATCCAAAAAGCTGGCAGCCATATTGGCCTGGTCACGATGTGAAAATTGAGGAATTGATACAATAAAGAAAAGAAAACAAGTGTTAATATGCACACAATGTCATTTCAGCATATCTTGCCCCGTGACCGCCATACCTTTATGTTCCTCAACGCAACTTATTTATAATAAACATACTTAGATTTGCAAACATCAACATAAACAATGGACTACACATTACTTTAAAGTGAAAGACTATCGTCCATATTAATCTGGGCACGTTGCGTATTATAATGGTTCTGACACGGAAGAAAAGGAAAAAAAGGGGTTTTAATATACACACACTATCCCTAAATAAAGTTCTAGCGATTATAGTTCCATTCCATTCACAGCTCATTTGAGATGTCATGAGTGATGTCATGAGTGATGTAACTGACCATATCATGAATGATTTAATGTATGAGGTCATTAGCAGTACATCGTGGGGGCATAAGTTATAGTTAGCTCAGGTAAATATAACTGCTGAATTTCACTGGTTGCGTATGAGTGAAATCTGAGTCTAACTCTACCGTCCCTGTAATCTTTGTTTTGTTCAGCAAATTTCTAGTTTTTTTTAACGTTAAGTAAGATGCATATCAAAATGGATGGTGGGGAGTTGGAAGCAGGTCCTGGCATTCTGTCACTGGCCTTCCCACCTTCTCTGAACAGTTAGCTTGCTGCCCCATCCACCTCCTCCCTATCCTCTGTTGTCTGAATCCATGGACTAGCCTCCTCCCTCCAGCCATGCATGGTGTGATTTGCTGCCACTGCCCTCCATTTAGCATGATGTACCAGTCTACTCCTCCTGCCCCCATTGCCCAATTCTATGCCCCATCATTGACCTCCTGCTTAGCCTCTGTGCTTAGCTTTTTGCCCCTATTCTCCTTCCCCCGCCCTCCGATATCTTTGTGCATACCCCTGCTCCATCCTTTTTGCCCACCATGTTCCATGGACCTGCCACTCCTATCTACTCTGAGTGTTCTGTTGAGCTGCCACTCCCCTCCCACCTGCCTAGCATTGTCAGATGACTGTAACCTGTCCCTGCCACCTCTACCCTGCCTGTCCACATTCCATGCCCCTATCCCCTTCCTCCTGTCCTCCATGGTCCATTTTACTGCCCCACCCTTCTGTCCTCCCTGGTCTGTTGTGCTGCAACTGCTCCTCCTGCCTGCCCCACGTGGTCTGTTTTGGGGACCCTTCCCCTGAACTCTCTTGTCTGTACCCAGGTCCTGACCCTCCCTTCTATCCTCCATTGTCCTTTGTGCATGCCCCTGCACCCTCCTTCTTGCCCATCATAGCCATTGTGATGCCACTTACCCTCCCGCTTGCCATGCATGGTCTTCTGTGCTGCCACGACCCCTCCCAACTTCCCTGTATTATCAGCTAGCTGCCCCTGACCCCCTCCTACCTTCCCTCAATGGTCTGTGTGTATGCCATCATAGTCTCACTGTTGCTCTCCATGGTGTGTCTTGCTTCTAGTGCTTCTAGTGCCCATCCTGCCTGACGTAATATGTGACGTCATGTGACGTCATCAGCAGTGCATTACTTTAATCCAAAAAGCTGGCAGCCATATTGGCCTGGTCACGATGTGAAAATTGAGGAATTGATACAATAAAGAAAAGAAAACAAGTGTTAATATGCACACAATGTCATTTCAGCATATCTTGCCCCGTGACCGCCATACCTTTATGTTCCTCAACGCAACTTATTTATAATAAACATACTTAGATTTGCAAACATCAACATAAACAATGGACTACACATTACTTTAAAGTGAAAGACTATCGTCCATATTAATCTGGGCACGTTGCGTATTATAATGGTTCTGACACGGAAGAAAAGGAAAAAAAGGGGTTTTAATATACACACACTATCCCTAAATAAAGTTCTAGCGATTATAGTTCCATTCCATTCACAGCTCATTTGAGATGTCATGAGTGATGTCATGAGTGATGTAACTGACCATATCATGAATGATTTAATGTATGAGGTCATTAGCAGTACATCGTGGGGGCATAAGTTATAGTTAGCTCAGGTAAATATAACTGCTGAATTTCACTGGTTGCGTATGAGTGAAATCTGAGTCTAACTCTACCGCCCCTGTAATCTTTGTTTTGTTCAGCAAATTTCTAGTTTTTTTTAACGTTAAGTAAGATGCATATCAAAATGGATGGTGGGGAGTTGGAAGCAGGTCCTGGCATTCTGTCACTGGCCTTCCCGCCTTCTCTGAACAGTTAGCTTGCTGCCCCATCCACCTCCTCCCTATCCTCTGTTGTCTGAATCCATGGACTAGCCTCCTCCCTCCAGCCATGCATGGTGTGATTTGCTGCCACTGCCCTCCATTTAGCATGATGTACCAGTCTACTCCTCCTGCCCCCATTGCCCAATTCTATTCCCCATCATTGACCTCCTGCTTAGCCTCTGTGCTTAGCTTTTTGCCCCTATTCTCCTTCCCCCTGCCCTCCGATATCTTTGTGCATACCCCTGCTCCATCCTTTTTGCCCACCATGTTCCATGGACCTGCCACTCCTATCTACTCTGAGTGTTCTGTTGAGCTGCCACTCCCCTCCCACCTGCCTAGCATTGTCAGATGACTGTAACCTGTCCCTGCCACCTCTACCCTGCCTGTCCACATTCCATGCCCCTATCCCCTTCCTCCTGTCCTCCATGGTCCATTTTACTGCCCCACCCTTCTGTCCTCCCTGGTCTGTTGTGCTGCAACTGCTCCTCCTGCCTGCCCCACGTGGTCTGTTTTGGGGACCCTTCCCCTGAACTCTCTTGTCTGTACCCAGGTCCTGACCCTCCCTTCTATCCTCCATTGTCCTTTGTGCATGCCCCTGCACCCTCCTTCTTGCCCATCATAGCCATTGTGATACCACTTACCCTCCCGCTTGCCATGCATGGTCTTCTGTGCTGCCACGACCCCTCCCAACTTCCCTGTATTATCAGCTAGCTGCCCCTGACCCCCTCCTACCTTCCCTCAATGGTCTGTGTGTATGCCATCATAGTCTCACTGTTGCTCTCCATGGTGTGTCTTGCTTCTAGTGCCCATCCTGCCTGACCTCCATGATCATCTTGCTGCTCCTGCCCTGCCCCCTTGCCCCTAGCTCTCTGTTTCCATGTGCAGACCCCTATTCCCTCCCTCCTGGCTTGTCTGTTCCATTGTAATGCCCATGATCCGTCCCTCCTGCCCTTTATGGTCGGTTCTGCTGCAGCTTTCTCTCCTGTCTGTCCATTATGGTCAGCTAGCTACCATTGCCTCTTTCCCCACTGTTCTCTGTTGTCCATGTGCATGGTCCTGTCCCCTCCCTGTTGCTTTCTATGGATTGTTGTGCTGCACTCCCGTCCCGCATGCCCTGTGTGGTGTATTGTGCTGCTGCAAACCCTGATGGCTGCCTTGTAGGGTCAGTTTGGTGCACCTCTCCATGTCCCTCCTGTCCTCTGTTATCCAAGTCCATGTCCCTACCCCAATTCCTCCTGCCTTCCATGAACCAATGTACCATACTTGCTAACTTCTTGAACTTGGTAAGAGGGAGATTTTGAAAAAAAAATGGGGTATTGATTTTCCCCTTTGACTTACATTGAAAAAGAGGAGATTGTAGACAGAAGACAGATCAAATAAAGCCCATTTGGGCTTAAAAACATTGGACATTTCCTGGCTGAATTGGGTCTGTTGGCATGTATGGTTGTACTACCTCTGCCTCTTCCTTCTGCCCACAATGGTCTATTATAATGCCACAGCCTCTCTTGCCAGTCCTGTATTGTTGGTTTGTTGCCCCTGCCCCCTTTCCACTGCCCTCCATAGTCTGTTGTGCTGCCACTGCCCTTCCTGCCTGCCCAGTGTGGTCAAATTGTTGCCTCTGCACCCTCCTACCTGCCTTCAATTTTCAGTGTCCGTGCCCCTGGCCTTTGCCTCTCAACAGTATCCTAATGAACAACTAGATTGCTAACATTCTATATTTATTACAAAAGTGTGGAACGCCTGACATCATCTTGATGGTATTAAAACTGTAATACCTAGAGCATTTCCTTTAGAAAATACATATATGAGAGGTTCTTAGTTGCATCAAAATTATGGTTAGTGGTCTAAAAAACTAAAATGAGAACATATTTTCTGAGTTTTCAAATACCGACAAAGCACTTTTAAATTATTTGTTATCTTTATTTTATTAATCCAATTGAGCGCTTGATTAAATGTTGCACTTAGGGGAGAGGATGTGGTGTTACTTCCAGAGCTGCAGACTTTGCAACTGGGGAACCAGGTTGGAGTTTCTGCTTCAGCTTGACATTCTGTGATTCTGGTCAAATCACTTAATCCCCCCATGTCTACAACCAAAATGAATTTGTTCTTGTGTGATGTAACCAATGCTCATGTAAAGCACTCCAATACCTGACAAGTCTGCACTATATAAAACTCTCATTGGGCTACATGTGGGCTACATCTGGGTGATATTTGTGCTACATTTGGGCTCTTTTTCTCTGGTGGCCATCTTGGGAGGTTTATTTGTTATGAAGTTTCCTAATTTCCTCATTTACTGCAGTCTCCTCATTAGATCACTGTGGTAAAGCTACTGCTCATCACGGAAGTCTGCTGCTGGTATTAAAAGTGCATGTTTCAGTCTGCATGTCAGAGTTTTTTAATGAAATAGAAGAGGATTTGAGAAGTCACTCAAAATGTGCCCTAATTTTTCTTTCTTCAGCACTAATCATACTTTCTATGGCAAAATGAACCCCTCATTGTGTTCCTTTTTAAATTAAATGTTTTAAGTGTTACCAGTTTATTCCAATCAAGATGGCTTCTGGTGTGCCATACTTTTGTCATAAGTAAGACAGTAAGCACTCTAGTTGTTCTTAAGAACACTCTGGGACATTCTGTAATTGAGCTATACTTGGGCTACATCTGGGTGATATTTGTCTTACATTTGGGCTCTTTTGTCTCTGGTGGCCATCTTGGGAGACTTATTTGTTATGAAGTTTCCTAATTTCCTCATTTACTGCAGTCTCCTCAGTAGGAAATACTTTCAGTTTTTTACTTTGGTTCCATCAAGAAGGCATTCAGATGTGTCACACATTTGCCATAAATTCAGAATGTTAGCACTCTAGTTGCTAATTAGATCACTGTAGTAAAGCTACTGCTCACCAGGGAAGTCTGCTGCTGGTATTCAAAGTGCATGTTTCAGTCTGCATGTCAGACTTTTTTAATGAAATAGAAGAGGATTTGAGAAGTCAAAATGTGCCCTAATTTTTCTTTCTGCAGCACTAGTCATACTTTCTCTGGCAAAATGAACCCCCTCATTTTCTTCCTTTTTAAATTAAATGTTTTAAGTGTTACCACTTTATTCCAATCAAGATGTCTTCAGGTGGGCAATACGTTTGTCAGTCAGTCAGTCAGTCAGTCAGTCAAAATTACTTTATTCGGCACATATCAAGAGCCATAAAAGTGCAAAACATCACAATAAATACAATATATATTACAATTAAAATACACATGTGCACATGATTTAAAAATACTACATTAAAATAGGACAAGGTCGAGTTGCTCATGAATCACAATCAATTTAAAAAAAAAAAAGACTAGGACCACTTGATTTTTTTCCTTAATCTCATCGCAATAGTCAAAAAATTTGCAATGTTAAAAATCTCCCAAGTAGTACTTAGCAGCTGGAGATACAAAAGGGCAGGTTTGACTTGTCTGAATCCCTTGTTCTTGATAAGAGGGATGATGAATTTTCTGCGGAGAGGGGACAAGTGTTCACAAAAAAAGATAAGATGAACAGTATCCTTAAGGGAGTATCTGTCACATGAACAGATCTCTAAGTCCCTGTCCTTCATCCAACCTGCAGAATCAGTGAACAAGAGATGGTATTTGTTCAGTCTAAACCTTGTCAATAAAAAGCGATGATTCATATTATTCACAATGGTCAAGTAAGGTTCTATGCTGCATGTGGTTTTTATTAGCTGATGGGCTTTGACTGTAGGTTTCATTAACTCCTTTTCTTCTCTGGCTAAAGTGGTTCTGCGCTTGTATATATCTTTTACCCATTTAAGGTCTGCCTTTGATAGATTGTTGGGGTTATCAAATATGTCAGGGCGACCTATATCGTCACTTAAGTTCTTGACGTAACGAAGCCATGGAATAGCCCTTCCGAACTCGAGTGATAAACAGTCTGTTATAATTTCACGGTTTAAATCGAGTTCCGGATTTAGCCAGATTGATAACCATTTTAGTAGGGGAGCTAAAGCTATCCGATCCGTTAGATAACCAACCCCACATTCTTGATGTACAATATAACCCGAGGTGGCCTGGGGAAGTGATAGAATGGATTTTAAGAACTTGTCCTCTACCACCTGAAGTTCCTTCACGTTTTTGAAACCCCACAGGTCCGCACCATACATGGCTATGGAAATGCATTTAGCTGCGTAAATATTCAGTATAGCTTGCATGGGTTTCACCCCCAGTTTACGAGCAAAGTCCAGAACGCCTATAATGGATCTAGCAAAAGCGTTACGTTTTGCAACTAATTGAGGGGCCCAAGATGATTTGTCGTCAAAGATGACCCCCAAGTATGGGAAGCTGGTGATTCTGGATAAAACATGGCCCTCACATAGCATGGTCTTTATTTTCTTGGGTTTACACCCTACAGTCATGAGGTGAGATTTAGAGAAGTTCACGCTTAGGTCAAGTCTTTTCATGAAGTCGGCAAATGTGTCTAAAAGACTTTGAAGCCCTACTGCTGTACGCGCTAACAATGCAGCGTCATCTGCATATAATAGTGCAGGAATTTGATACTTTCCGGCCTTGGGAATATCCTTACAAGACTCTGTTAAGGCAGTGGCAAGGTCATTGATATAGAGTGTAAAAAGGAGGGGAGCTAAAATACAGCCCTGCCTTACACCATTAGAGATTCCTATCTTACCGGTGCAGTTACCCAATCGATCGTATCTGACAGTTGCAGAGAGATCTCTATGGAGATCTGCCAAAAAATAGACAAGATTTTCGTCTACTCCCTGCTTGAGGAGGATTTCCCACAATTTCGACCGATTCACTCGGTCAAAAGCCGAGGATAAGTCCATGAAGGCCAGGTATAACGTCCCTTTCTTAGCTATAGTGTATTTACCTATTAAGAGGTAGAGATTCAAGCTTTGGTCTACGGTGCCACGGCCCTTACGGAACCCGTATTGTAGGCACGAAAGGGTGTTGGAATCCTCCAGCCAATCTGTTAATTTACCCAGAACTACGCGCCCCAGGACTTTAACTGCGGAATCGATGAGTGAAATGGGGCGATAGCAACTAGGGTCCCCTCTATTACCCTTTTTAAAAATGGGTATGATCACAGACTCGGACCAAGTGTCCGGGATGCCTGCGACACAGACCCTATTAAAAACGTTCAGCAAAACTGTAGACCAAGTCTCAATGTCTGATTTAAAAAGGTCCGAGGGGACGCCATCGGGACCCGGAGCCTTATTGCTCGTCATCTTACCGATGGCCTCAACCACCTCGCCCTTAGTTACGAATAAAGTATATTGTTTAATAGTGGGAAGAGGGGGATTTAATCCACCATTCATACCCACTTCGTAGACTGACTTAAAGTGAGAGTGCCACTGGTGAACTCCAATACCGCAGTCTAATTGAGTATTACAGGGATCGCGAAAGAAAGGTTTATTAACAACAGACCAGAACTTTGCACTGTTGCGAAGGACGTCAACGGAAGAAAGTTCCTCCCAAGCGTCCTCCCGGATCTCCTTTTTCCTGATATCCAAGGTTCTAGTATAATCTTTCCTGAGTTGGGCTATGTTAGACCGGTTCAAAGGTTTGCTACTCAAGGCCGCCCTCAATTTTCTATTGGCCAAGGAACACTTACGTTTGTCATAAGTAAGACTGTTAGCGCGCTAGTTGTTCTTTAGAACACTCTGGGAAGCTGCAGCAGAACACAAAGGAATCAACTGACAGTCTCTGCCCTTGTTGGATGTTCATGTTTTACTGAGAATGTCAGACTTCATTCTCACATGACTGAGAAAGATAAAGTGAATTTACAGAAAATATGCTCTCAGTTTAGCTTATAGATCACCTTCCAAACCTCTGTGGGAAAAGCATGAGAAAATAGTTTTCTCTCAAACATGATTCATGATATCCCAGCAGAAGGCTTTTTCACATGGTAGAATCACCTTAGAACACACCACAATTCCTAAAATGAGTATGGTACCATCAACAAATGATTTATAATGTAACTAAAGTCTTAAAACCTTCTATTAACTGCAATGCTTTTTAATGAGGTGCTATCATGTATATTGGGCCCAAGATGGCTGCCAACACTTCTTGGATGAAGTGCTGACAGCCAATCAGATCTCACGATGAGATGTGTGGTTAGGCTCCGCCCAGATATATATGTTTCTTTTTCCATTAATATTTTAAAAACTACTGAACGGATTTACACCATTTAACTAAAAGGCACGACTCTGAACCAAGGGCTACCTTTTTGCCAAATTTGGTGTAATTCCGTTCAGCAGTTCGGGCTGTAGCTGCGACTAAAGGTTCCTATGGAAAATTGCATGGGGAAAACACGTTTTGGGACCTCCCCTTTTTATCAGCCCCCGCTTGCTGAATCACCCCAAAACTTTCAAGATAGGAGCGGACTGGAGCACCCCACGAGTTTTGAAAATTTCGCGAAGATATATATATTTATCTGAAGAAAACATAGGTATCAGGAACTTATAGTTAGTTGGACATTTCACTCGAACAAAACCATAGAAATTCCGGCATTATAGTTAGTTCAGCTAACTATAATTCACGCCCCTGCAATGCACTGCTGATGACGTCACATATTACATAATTCATGATATGGTCAGTGACATCACTGATGACATCACTGATAACATCTCACATGACATCATTGATGACATCACTGATGACATCATCCAATGACTGTGTGATTCCGTAAAGTTTAATTTTGTTTTATATATATGCCAAACTGTATTGACGAATGAGTGGGTGTATACGTGTCTGTATGGAGGATTTAGTAGGTACGTGACTGACTGTATATGTGAGTGATTAAATGTGTTTTACTGAATGCATGGGTTAGTGACTAAACTGTGTGAAAGTCTGTATCAGTCTGTCTGTTGTTGTGTAAGCTGCTGCATGGGTTGGTGAGTAGCTGCATGTGTGTCTGTATGGGTTATTGATTGCTTGGCTGAGTATTTGTATGGCTGCCTGAGTGTGTGTGTGGGTGGGTGGGAGGTGTGTGACTCTGTGCATAGATATGTGAGTGGTTGATTCACTGGGTGAAAGGGTTCAAGAGTGTATGTGGATACAGCTGTATGGGTGGGTCAGTGTGTGTATGGGTGTGTTGGTGAGTGAATGGATGTCTCAGTGGTACATATGCAAGTAACTACATATGTAAAAGGCAGTATATGTGAGTGATGGTGTATATAAATAACTATATGTGAGAGTCACTAATTGTGAGTGAGATTGGCTGCATGGATGAGTGTGTATTTGTATCAGTGATTCTAGAAGAGAGCAATTATGTGTTAGTATCTGTATGAATAAGTGAGGTTGTGTCTGTATAACTGCATAGGTGAGTAAATGGAAGTATGATTGATTCTTTGCATGACTGACTAAGTGTGTGAGTAACTCTGGATATGTGGCAGTGTGTGAGTGTCTGTAAAGGTGTATGAGTGCATATGATAGTGTTGTATTGATGAGTGACTGCATGTATGAGTGACTGTATAGGTGAATAAGTGGATGTGTGTGTAGACCTAGGAATCAATCAGTGTGTATTTAGTAACTGGTATTGATGTGTCTATTTTTTCGAAAATGGTAGTCTGTATTTTAGCGTGGGTGTATCAAAGGTTATATTCAGGTGTGAGGAGGTGCATCAGATTTTCACGTGAATTATGTAATCAGTGATGTCATCAGTGATGTCATTTGAGATATCATCAGTGATGTCATCAGTGATGTCACTGACCATGTCATGAATGATGTAATATGTGATGTCATCAGCAGTGCATTACGGGGGTGGAGTTATAGTTCGCTGAACTAACTATTACGCCGGAATTTCTATGGTTTTGTACGAGTGAAATGTCCAACTAACTATAACGTTCCTGAAACCTATGCAATTTTCAGTTAATTTCTATGGTTATTTAAATGCTAATTTCTAACTATAACGTGCCTGAAACCTATGGTTTTTTCAGTGAATTTCTATGGTTATTTAAATGCTATTTCTAACTATAACGTGCCTGAAACCTATGGTTTTTCCAGTGAATTTCAAAGGTTTTTTAAATGACAATTTGTAAGTCTAATGTACCTCAATCCTATTATTTTTATATATATATATATATATATATATAAATATATATATATATGTTTATATAAATTCAATGATCCTGGATCCCTTGAAGCATACTCCACAAGTCACACAGGTACAGACCACAAAAGTGCGCCGTAGAAAGTTTTAACGTGCTTAATTTATTCTTCCATTTGTCAGCATGACGCGTTTTGGCTGTGAACACACAGCCTTGATCACATGACCCCCCGGTGAAGCACATGATTTATATACTGTGACAGATTGGATAATCAGAGCTACGTGACGGTTAGTGCAAGGAGCTAAACAAAATACTTACAATTAGACAAGTAAATGTTTAAAATTCATAAATACATAATTAACATAATAAATACATTATCACTGTTAATTATATAAAAAGTGAAAAAATACAAAATGTATAAAACCCATTAAGTATTAAAAAGACTAATCTTTTTTGCATAAGCAGTTTTAGTAGACAGCCTAAGTCTGGAGTCTAATTGTAGTCAAGTGACCTGAATTAATGCTCCTACATATGAATTGTCCTATTGCATTGTCCCAGTCACGCGTATAAATAAAGTGCTAGTGCTAAAATGCAAAATTATTTAAACAAACTAATAAATTGAAAAATTAATAATGATATTAAAATTCATATCATATCCAATTTGTCCCATGAATAAAAGAAGCAAAAATAGTGGCAAATAAAATTCATATAATGCATGATCCATTTCCTCGATTCAGAACAAATGTACTACCCATTAAGATCAACAAATATGATCACAGTAATTATGCTAAAAATCATCACATAAAGATTCATAGGATAAATATAATCATCAAGAATCGTGTAAAACATGACTGACCTGAGCTTCCTTAAATAAATATTTTGTAATCAATTAACAATGCAGTGTAAAACATGCCTAAATGCATTTGATAAAATCAAAAGACATAATTCATATTTAACCCATCAAAGAACTATAAAAAGTTATGGAGATCTTCCCCTGTATTCAGTCCTTTAGGGATTCTTGTATCTAATAGAAGAATGTATTTGGACTCCAATTGCCTTAACTGTTTCTCTCTGTTTCCGCCTCTTAAGTTTTTTTTGTACAGAGTCAATGACAAAGTAACATAAATCATTTAGGTTTTTGTTGTGCACCAATTTAAAATGTCGTGCTACTGGGTAACTATCGTTTGCATTGACTATTGCTCTAAGGTGTTGAAGGATGCGATTAAAAACTTGTAATTTAGTACTTCCCACGTATTTCAATTTACAAGTGCATTCCAATACATACACTGCATAGTCTGTATGGCATGACAGAGGCTTCTGAATTTTGATAGGATTATTATCAAATACACTGCAATATTCTGTAGTATTCTTGCCAAATTTACAGGCCCTGCAAGAAATACATTTACGGAAACCTGTTTTCGTGGATAACCAGTTGCTAGGGTTAATTACCTCAGGGCTAGAATTTACCAGAGCATCCCTCATCGAGGGAGCTCTTCTAAAGGTGATCAGAGGTTTATCAGGCAAAAGAGGGGCCAAAGTAATGTCTGTTTTTAACAAAGGCCAATGTTTAGTTATACATATAAATTTAAAAAAAATTGTGAATAATTTTTAGTAGGGAAAACTATAATCATTCTTTTAAAAAAAAAATATTATACAGAAGTCGCGCACCCTTCGCGCACCCTACACGATGGCTGCGTGCATTCCGGTAGCCATTTTGAAAAGTCGCCCTGGGGTCGCGACTTTGGTGTATGAAATATCTTTAAATTAATTATAAATAAAAGTTTTCCTTTAAGTGTTTGTCTAAATTTATTAATACAAGTATTTTTAAAGTATTATTTTCAATATAATTTTGACTGAACATTTTTCGATTATTATTGGATTCGGAGGTTAGAAGGGACGGCCATTTTGCTCGATCTGTTTTGCAAGATTTTTTGGTCTAGTCAGGTGGGCACCCTCCTCCGGCTCAGGTACAGCTTGAGGATTCTGTTCAAAAGATGAAGAATCAACAGGCAGAAGTATCCATCAAAAGAGAACTTTACTTACCTTTACTAATGATTTTTCTGGTGGATACAGTATCTGCCTGTGGATTCCTCACTGTCCCACCCTCCTCCCCGTTGTCCACCTGTTTCTACCAAAAAGATGCTTTCACTGTTTGGCATGAATGCTTTTAATATGTCTTAATCATTCTTCTGTTTTAATATATATATATATATTTAGTACACTATGTACACATGTGAAAATGTGTCGGTCCACCTGTTTACCTCGGTGGCACGGAAAAAATGGGTGGAACTGAAGTCAGCACACCAACGAGGTCCTCTTATGGCTCCTATGACATCATACGGTGTTGCGAGTGGAGTCGTGCTATTATGACATCATCGTCAACATGGGAGAGCTAGGAAAGAATTTCTGCTGAATGCTGGTGCAGGGGATATTCACCTACATGTTCAGGCTAGGCCTTTGGGAGCAACTGTTACCACTCCAGAAACCGAAACCAGTGATCCGAGGGCAGAGGCCCTGCAGATGGCACATGAGGTGGGGAGCCCAGTCGTGGGCACCGGCAGGGCAGCGAAGTGAGAAGCACCACTGCCCACAGAAAAGGTAACAAGGGCACTGAATAACACATGATCTTCTCTTTGTATCTGGCAGGAACAACAAGGTTAAAATGCCCTAGTTCCAAATAGTAGAATTAGTGCTACAACGGTCTTCAAGAGGACCTGCGATGGATGCCGCATCTGCCTTCCGTACACTGGAGGCGGCACATGGGTCACGTGGTACTGTCATACTGCGGTGGGACGCACACTTGTTGACCTCTCATGGCACTGCACCACACTTCCGAGACAACGCTTTCCATTAGCTGTGTTTTCTGATGCCGTGTCACGCCGGCCCCGTCCAACAGCAGAACCCTTTTAGATCCAAACAGACTCTTCCACTCTCTCACCAGAAGTGAAACCAGGCTACGCGAACACTTTCACAATACTTTTCAGTAAAAACAACACATTCCTTCCTCCTAATTTATCAAAAAAACAACTCACTGAAGAACCGGGGCCAGCTTCGATCGGTAAACAGCCGTTACATCAAATATTTTACTTCGCGATCCCATTACAATGCATGCATTACCACGCTTGCGTTGTACATCGCAAAGTCATTACTACACATTTTTTTAGAATGCATGGTCATTTACCACGCATGCCTTTACAACGAATTTTGTTGTAAAGGTATGTATGGTAAATGACCATGAGTTCTAAAAAAATGTAGAAGATCCACGTCGTTGTAAGAAAACAGAGGCTGTTCCGCTTCCTCAGAGACGACATGAAGCAGGACCATGAGGAGAGAGGATCCACGAGGAGTGAGAGGTAAGGGGATTGGGAATGGGGTGGTGGTTACATTTCTAGGTTTTAGGGTAGTGCAGTGGTGTTTGAGTAGTGTAGGGGGTCGTGATGAGGGTAGTGTTTTAGGGATTAGGGTAGTGCAGTGGTGTTTGTGTAGTGTACGGGGTCGTGCTGGGGGTAGTGTTTTAGAGTTTAGGGTAGTGCAGTGGTGTTTGGGTAGTATAGGGGGTCATGCTGGGGTAGTGTTTTAGGGTTTAGGGTAGTGCAGTGGTGTTGGTGTAGTGTAGGGGGTCATGCTGGGGGTAGGGGTTTAGGGCTTAGGGTAGTGCAGTGGTGTTTGGGTAGTGTAGGGGTCATGCTGAGGGTAGATTTAGAGTTTAGGGTAGTGCAGTGGTGTTTGGGTAGTGTAGAGGGTCATGCTGGGGGTAGATTTTGGGTTGAGGGCAGTGCAGTGGTGTTTGGGTAGTGTAGGGGGTCGTGCTGGGGTGGTGTTTTAGGGTTTAGGGCAGTGCAGTGGTGTTCGGGGAGTGTAGGGGGTCGTGCTGGGTGTGGTGTTTTAGGGTTTAGGGCAGTGCAGTGGTGTTCGGGCAGTGTAGGGGGTCGTGATGGGGTGGTGTATCAGGCTTTAGGGCAGTGTAGTGGTGTTTGGGTAGTGTAGGGGGTCGTGCTGGGGGTGGTGTTTCAGAGTTTAGGGCAGTGCAGTGGGGTTCGGGCGGTGTAGGGGTCGTGCAGGGGTAGTGTTGCAGGGTTTATAGCAGTGCAGTGGTGGTCAGGCAGGGTAGGGGGTCGTGCAGGGGATGGTGTTTCAGGGTTTAGGGCAATGCAGTGGTGGTCGGGCAGTGTAGGGAGGTCAGGCGGGGGTGGTGTTTCAGGGTTTAGGGAAGTGCAGTGGTGTTCGGGCAGTGTAGGGGGTCTTGCTGGGGGTGGTGTTTCAGGGTTTAAGGCAGTGCAATGGTGTTCGGGCAGTGTAGGGGGTCATGCAGGGGTGGTGTTTCAGGGTTTAGGGCAGTGCAGTAGGGTTCGGGCAGTGTAGGGGGTCATGCTGAGTCTGGTGTTTCAGGGTTTAGGGCAGTGCAGTGGTGTTCGGATAGTGTAGAGGGTCGTGCTGGGGCTGGTGTTTCAGGGTTTATGACAATGCAGTGGTGTTCGGGCAGTGTAGGGGGTCGTGCTGGCTGGTGTTTCAGGATTTAGGGGAGTGCAGTGGTGTTCGGGCAGTGTAGGGGGTCGCGTTGAGGCTGGTATTTCAGGGTTTAGGGCAGTGCAGTGGTGTTCGGACAGTGTAGGGGGTTGTGCTGGGGCTGGTGCTTCAGGGTTTGGGGCAGAGCAGTGGTGTTCGGGCAGTGTACGGGGTCATGCTGGGGGAGGTGTTTCAGGGTTTAGGGCAGTGCAGTGGTGTTCGGGTAATGTAGGGGGTCTTGCTGGGGGTGGTGTTTCAGGGTTTAGGGAAGTGGTGTTCGGGCAGTGTGGAGGGTCTTGCTGGAGGTGATGTTTCAGGGGTTAGGGCAGTGCAGTGGTGTTCGGGCAGTGAGGGGGTCTTGCTAGGGGTAGTGTTTCAGGGTTTAGGGCAGTGCAGTGGTGTTTGGGCAGTGTAGCGGGTCATACTGGGGTGGTGTTTCAGGGTTTAGGGCAGTGCAGTGGTGTTCAGGCAGTGTAGGGGGTCGTTCTGGGGTTAGTGTTTCAGGGTTTAGGGCAGTGCAGTGGTGTTGGTGCAGTGTAGGGGCTCGTGCTGGGGTAGTGTTTTAGGGTTTAGGGAAGTGCAGTTGTGTTTGTATAGTGTGCAGCGCATGCGCTGCATCGCTAGGCGAGACCTAAAAAGCATTGCACCAAGATGGCTGCCAACACTTCCTTGATTGAAGTGTTGGCAGCCAATTAGAGTCAAGCTCGTGCTTGTGTAGTTAGGTCCTACCCAGATATATAAAGATATTTTTCCTTTAATATCTCGAAAACTACTGAACGGATTTACACCATTTAAAAAAAAGGTCGCTTTATGAACCAAGCACTACCTTTTTTGCCAAATTTGGTGTAATTCCGTTTGGCAGTTTCAGCTGTAACCGTGTCTAAAGTTTCCTATGGGAAAGTGATTTTTTTACCTCTATTTTGTGAATTTCTCAGGAACTACTAAACGGATTTACACCATTTAAAAATGAGGTCTCTTTCTAAACCAAGGGCTACCTTTTTGCCAAATTTGGTGTAATTCCGTTCAGCAGTTTGGGCTGTAGTCGTGTCTAAAGTTTCATATGGGAAAATAGCTTTTTTCTCGGCCCCCGCTTGGCAAATCACCCCGAAACCTGCAGGGTAGGACCAACGTTTTGAAAATTTTGCGAAGATTCGTCAACCGGCGCCAAAGTTGGTAAAGAAAAAACGCTTTTTGAATAGAAACAAGGTCCTAACTATAACTACCTACTGGCGACCGCCGGTAGGTAATATATATATATATATATATATATATATATATATATATTACCTACTGGCGGTCGCCAGTAGGTAGTTATAGTTAGGACCGTGTTTCCATAGGAAATCCGCAACATTCTATTTTGAATAACTTTGGCGCCGATTGACGAATCCTCGCAAACTTTTCAAAACTAATGGGGCGCTCCGCTCCGCTCCGCTCCTTCACTGAAAGTCTCGGGGGATTCGTCAAGCGGGGGCTGAGAAAAAGGGGGGGTCCCAAAACGCGTTTTCCCCATGCATTTTTCCATAGGACCTTTAGTCCGAGCTACAGCCCGAACGGCTGAACAGAATTACTTGTAATTTGGCAGAGAGGTAGTCCGTAGGTCAAGGATGTGCCTTTTGTAGGTCTGGTGTAAATCTGTTCAGTAGTTCCTGAGAAAATAGCATTTAAAGCAATATATATATCTGTAAGCGCGCTCCGTGCGCTTACGGTAAGCTTACCGTACGCGTACGGTGCCGTGCGCGAGCTCAAATCTGATTGGTTGTCACATGACTGTAAACATTCGAATCGGACGAAATCAGGAAGCGTCGGCCGCCATTTCGTGTGTTTCACACAGAAAAAAAAAGGAGGATAACGTGAAAAGGGGGCAAGGAAGAGAGTTACAGACCCCCTAACATTTGAAAGGGGGTCAAAGAAGGACAAAAAAGTACGAGAAATACATTTATTAATTTTAAAAAAAAATCGCGGAGTGCGCGTATGGTAAGCTTACCGTATGCGTACGGCAGAAAAAAAAATAAAAAAAGAAATAAAATTCAGATTTAAGTGTTTAGATATTAGGGGGCTCTAAAAAGAGCCGTTGTGTTTATGAAGTGATTTTTTAGTGGTACCTACAAGTAAGTACCGATGCAGAGTCTAAGGTTCAAGAGGAAGACTCTGTTCCCTTCATCAGTGAAGTGTACACCAACTCCTCTATAAATGTCTTGCATGTTGTAACGCAAGTTGTGGTAAATGGAACCCATACCATAGTCTCGGAGGAAAGCAGAAACAGATTTGTTGACGTGCTTTCTTGCTTTGTCAATCTGTGGACAAAATTGATTGGACCAGTTCCATTTTTGCCTTTGGCATATGTTAGAATACGCAAAGGCAGTTTTAGGGAAAAGTGAAAACAGTTGTGCAAAGGTCTCCTTCATAAGCATTTCCAGACCTACCCCAGTCAAAGTGCCTAGGTCATTGCCACCACAGTGCACTATTATGAGGTCAGGGTGTTGGATTTGCATGAAGGATTTCACCAATGGCATCAATTGGTGCCACTTTAACCCTCTCTGACCAATCCATTTAATGTCTACATTTGGCAAAGCAAGGTCTCTCACCATACCTGTTTTCTCTGCATACTTTTCACTCCAGAAGACATAGCTGTGCCCTACAATCCACACTGTGAACATCTTCCAAGGAGATCTGGATGCACTCAGGAGGTGTATTTCAGTAGAATGGGAAAAAAAAATGAAAGACAGTTTGGAAATGGAGGCATATATTTTTTTTTAAAATAAAAAGAACTCATTGGCTGTTTCACTCCATTCTACACTAAAAACTAGGCTGTATGTGTAAATTTATAGAAGCATGTTTTGTATTGGTACAGAAAAATGTGTTACCAAAGAACATTACTATGGATTTGCTGTTAGGTTTGAAAAGTCAAGCACTCTTGCTCTTTGGAAATGAAACACCATGACTCTGTGTGCAAAGAGGAATTGTTGACAGAGATTTACTGCGTATTACTCTGGTAATTTTAGATTGGCATTAGTAGGAAAGGGGCAGCTATTTTGCTGCAGAAGCAGACTCTTAGCACACACCCAGCTGCTTATCCTGTAGAATCATGCATAGTATTCACAACCGAGTGGTGTTTGAGGTTGCAGTGAGTAATGCAAATACATTCAACAACACTAAGGCTGGTTGCCTTTGCTGGAGTGTAGTCATTCACCCAGGTTACACATGTTCCTGGTCTCAAAAAGCTGTTTGGACATGTGCTGTTTTCAGATTCTGAAAAGTGGATTGAAAAAGTGTCAGACTGTAAAAGTACTTATCACTTGCCAAAAAAAGAGTAGTAAGTGTGCTTTCAAATTGGCAAAGAAATTTCGTTTTCTGCCTAATACCAAACCATGACTCTGTGTGCAAAGAGGAATTGTTGACAGAGATTTATTGCGCATTACTCTGGTAATTTTAGATTGGCATTAGTAGGAAAGGGGCAGCTATTTTTCTGCAGAAGCAGACTCTTAGCACACACCCAGCTGCTTATCCTGTAGAATCATGCATAGTATTCACAACCGAGTGGTGTTTGAGGTTGCAGTGAGTAATGCAAATACATTCAACAACACTAAGGCTGGTTGCCTTTGCTGGAGTGTAGTCATTTACCCAGGTTACACAGGTTCCTGGTCTCAAAAAGCTGTTTGGACATGTGCTGTTTTCAGATTCTGAAAAGTGGATTGAAAATGTGTCAGACTGTTAAAGTACTTATCACTTGCCAAAAAAAGAGTAGTAAGTGTGCTTTCAAATTGGCAAAGAAATTTCGTTTTCTGCCTAATATTAAACCATGACTCTGTGTGCAAAGAGGAATTGTTGACAGAGATTTACTGCGTATTACTCTGGTAATTTTAGATTGGCATTAGTAGGAAAGGGGCAGCTATTTTTCTGCAGAAGCAGACTCTTAGCACACACCCAGCTGCTTATCCTGTAGAATCATGCATAGTATTCACAACCGAGTGGTGTTTGAGGTTGCAGTGAGTAATGCAAATACATTCAACAACACTAAGGCTGGTTGCCTTTGCTGGAGTGTAGTCATTCACCCGGGTTACACATGTTCCTGGTCTCAAAAAGCTGTTTGGACATGTGCTGTTTTCAGATTCTGAAAAGTGGATTGAAAATGTGTCAGACTGTAAACGTACTTATCACTTGCCAAAAAAAGAGTAGTAAGTGTGCTTTCAAATTGGCAAAGAAATTTCGTTTTGTGCCTAATATCAAACCATGAGCCTCTGTGCACACAGGAATTGTTTTTAGATATTTAATTTGTGATGGTTTTATTGTGATTTTCACTTGTAGGAAAGGGGTACATAGTATTTTAAGATTTGAAAAGATCATAAAAAATACAGTAATACATTTAAATAAAATAAAGGAATTTTTTTTTAGTTTCTTTCAGGTATTGCTGAAGAGCAGTGAACAAAATTTAAGATGCCTACAAAATCCAGACTAAGGAAAAACCAGAAAAAAATCTATATTTGAAGACAACTGGAGGACCTAAGTTAGTTGGAGATGCTCATGTTGGGAAAAAGAGAAAGTCTTCTAGTAAGCAGACAAAAATTGTTTTTACAAATATCTTCAAAGAAAGGAAAAATGTACAAAATGTCTGTACTGGAAATAATGTTTTAAATAGAAAACAACAGGAAAAAATTGAGCATTTAGTTAATGCAAATATACCTTCAGAAACAATAAAGATTAACGTAAAAAGAAAAACAGCGTTTAAAGAGATTCGTAGAAAAATGTTTCAGAGAAGAGTTATGTCCAATTTGATAAAGGATGTGAAGAAATATAAGAAAAAAGCAACATTTTATAAGAGAAAAAAAGAAAGTGAAGCCATTGTAGCAAAGGCTTTAGAATTAAAAAGGAAACTATTCATTTTAATTTTGAACAGGATGCGTACATTAGATAAAATGGTCAATGTACTGAAATCACAAACCAAAAGGAAAAGACTAGTGAAAAGAACAAACTTTTGTAAAGTGTTTTTAGGAGAATGGATGCATAGTTCAAGTAGTGAACCTTTTTTTAATGAAGAGAGTTATCTTCAAAGTAATAGTTTGCTGCATGCAGTTGACACCAGAGGTCGTGCTTATGAAGTGAAAAATGGTTGTATAATGGAGAAGGAGAAAATGGTTCCAAGAGATGAGGAACAAGTGATGGCGGATGAGGTTATGGAGACGTCCTAAAGCCCCAGTGTATACTTGGAATTGTAGTAGTATTTGCACTGTGCGTCAGGAATCTATTGATAAATTTCGTGAGTTTCTAAGAGAATATAGTAAAAAAAGTGTTAAACAGAAGATTAAGGTGCTTCAAAGTCTAGATCCATGCAGAGTGAGAGAGAATACTGGTTTGCAAGGACACTCTCTGGCTTGTCTATCTAGGAAAGTGTGTAAAAGTATTTTTCACCATTTTAGGATGCTGGCAGTTCATCATACTGAAATGAGAAAGTTTGTGAGACGATTGTATTTTGCTAAAAGTCCAGCAATAAAGTTAGATGAATTGAATAGGGCTCTGTTCCGTGGATCGGTATCAGATGTAGAGAAGGTTACTGATGAATTCAGTTTAGTTACTTTGGTCCAGAACAAGAGAGTGCAGGTAATGACACAGTTATCGAGGAAGATGTGGAAGAGGATGTAGAACCCTCTGTGAGTAAGAAATTTGATGATCAAATCAAAAAATTTGCAATAATCTCTAATGAAAGACCAAATATTACTTGTATTTGTTGCCGCAGAACTCATTATAAAAATCGAACCAGGAATGTTGATCTCTACAGAAAAAGTGAAGAAGAAGATAATTATAAGTGGAAGGATTTTGCAACATATATATTTCTGGAAAATTGTTTTGATTTGGGTGAAGATCAACGTATTTGTAAATACTGTTATAACAAGTTAGAAGAAAATAAAATGCCGACCAGAGCTGTACATAATAATTTAGAATTGGATGCTATTCCTGTGGAACTTTCTGAATTAAATACATATGAGTCTATACTCATTCAATGTGTTCATCCGTTCCAGACCATAGTACGTATGGAGCCAAAAACTGGTAAATTACCTCCTTCTGATTTACTGAGAGGGTTAAAAGGAAGAGTGGTGTATTTGCCCTTGGATTTGAAAAAAAATATGGAAACTATTGATGCAGATACTTTGGAAAGTGAACCATTAGTAATTCTGGTTAATGGTGTACCTACAAAGAATAAGAAGATTTGTCAGGAGCTGGTAGATGTACGGAAAGTACAAAGAGCAAATTTGTATTTGAAAAAAAATAATAAATGGTATGAATCAATTTATATAGAAGAAGAAGAAGAAGAAGAAGATTTACAAGAAGACACAGAAACACCAACTGGTCAAATTGAAAAAGTGGACAAGTCAAAGGAAGAAGAAATTTATGAACATTTTAGCATACATCCTCTTCATTCAAAAGAAGTTATGGGAGACACTATTGATCAGTTTCAGATGAAGAAAGCAAAAGGAACTCCCGTGAGTGTATGGGAGGAGAGCTTGGAAGCTCGATGTTTTCCCCAGCTGTTTCCTACAGGAAAAGGAGGACGATACGATGAACGTCCAGAACAGATTCCAGCTTCTGAGTATCGGACTACAAGACTATATGCAGAAGATCCAAGATTTCGTCAAAGTATTCCTTATTTGTTCCATCTTTTATTTGAAAGCGACTTGTCTGCATTATCTTATGCAGTAAATCACATTTTAAAAAGTGGAGTACATTTACAAAATGTGTCTGCTAAGGATTTTATGGAGAAAGTGCAGCACCGAGATGATCATTTGGAAACACAACTGATCAATCTGATGGCTTGTCAGCGTGGGACAAATGAATATTGGTACCGACGCCATGGTGAATTAAAATGCATGTTACGGAATTTAGGAACTCCAACATGGTTCCTTACCCTAAGCTGTGCTGAGTACGCTTGGGATGATTTACTGGATTTTCTACGAGAGGCAAATTCAAACATTAAAAACATCCAATACAAGACAGCAGGAGAACTGTGCTCATTGGATCCGGTTAATGTTTGCAGATATTTCAATCATAGATTTGAGGCTATGATGTGCTTCATCTGCAATAAAAAAAATCCACCTCTTGGAGAAGTTGTGGATTTCTTTTGGAGAAAAGAGTACCAAGCAAGAGGTGCTCCTCATATTCATATGCTGTTGTGGATCAAGGATGCCCCAAAATTTGGAACAGATGCTGATGATGCAGTTTTATCTTTCATTGAAGAATATGCAACATGTGCTATACCAAAAAGCACAGAAGAGAAAAAGTTAAAGGAGCAAGTTTTACGTTTCCAAAGTCATCGGTGTGGAAAATACTGTCGACGGAAATACAAGAGCAAAGATAAATTCTACACTAAATGTCGATTTGGATTTCCTAGACCTGTTCTTACAAAAGGAAGAGTAAACAGTTTTATGTCAGCTGTGAGACATACTATTACAAGAAAATCACCTAAGAATACCTACAACCTAAAAAGAAAAGAAGAATCAAAATATATAAATGACTACAACCCAGTCATTTTATCCATGTGGAATGCTAACATGGATATACAGTATGTAGCTGACAATTCCATTGCTGTTGCTCGATATGTAACGTCTTACATTACTAAATCAGAAAAGACTGAATTGAAAGAAATGTGGGAAGAGATTTCTCACGAGAAGACTGTCAGTAAGAAGCTATACAGTTTCAGTTGAAAGATGTTATCGCATCGAGAAATTGGATCCTACGAATGTTCAGGTTATCTTCTGCAAGTCTCTACTCGAAATCAAGAAGAATAATTTGGGCAAGTTTAGGCCTTGCAGCAATGAGAAATCGGGTACTGAAATCTGTTGGAGAAATTGAATATTTAGCACAGTTTGAACCTGAAAGTACAGACATTTTAAAAACAAACATGTTGGACACATATTACCCAAAAAGAAGTCATCACGTTGAAAACATGTGTCTCTATGAAGTGCTGCAGAACTACATTTTTAAACGGAATGCCACAGAAGACATCAACAATGGAAAATATAAAGTCAGTGGTGAGGAAGGATGTTTGGTGAAGCAAACAAAAGGAAGTTTGATAAATCACCGGAAGCTGAGTTGTGACACTACTGACAAAAAGGAATTTTACTACTTGGCACTTTTACAGCTGTTCAAACCATGGCGTTCAGAGGATGAACTACTTGGAGAATTCCAGAGCTATGAGGACTCATTTAATGCATGTAAAGATACTATTGAATGCAGTACTTTCATAAATTATGTCCAAATGTTAAATGAAGAAATTGAACAGGAAGCTACAATTACAGCTGAAGTAGCTAGAGACAGTTCTCAAGACAGCCAAAGTTCAGGAACGCTCAGTCAAGATCCCCTTGGACAACCAATCGTAGAAAATGAAGCTGCAATAGCCATGACTGAAGTGGAAACGGCTATGAATCAAGCTCAAGAAGAATTAATAGACTTACCAAATTTGGAAGAACAACTGAATGAAGAACAGCAACAAATTTATGAAGAGATAAGAAACAAAATTGATCATGGATTACTACATGAAAAAAAAGAGTGCTCATGCACATCATTTGAACCAATCAGGATGTATGTGAGCGGACAAGCTGGAACTGGAAAAAGTTTCTTAATAAAAGTCATCAGAAGCTACCTACAGCAAAAAACGGATTCAACTTTGTCTTGTGTTGTTACTGCTCCAACTGGGTTAGCAGCATATAACATAAAAGGAATTACCTTACATCGTTTGCTAATGTTACCAGTGGAGCATGAGAACAAAATAGAATACAACAAGCTAACAGGAGAAGCATGCTTTGAAGTGTCAAGAGTGTTGAAGAAGATGCAAGTTCTCATTATTGATGAGGTGAGCATGGTATCAAACTTAATGCTTGCCTTTGTGCATTTAAGAATGCAGCAAATTCTAAGGAGAGACTATGACGTGTTATTTGGTGGAAAACATGTCATAGTTTTTGGGGATCTTCTACAGCTTACTCCAGTTAAAGGTCAACCAGTGTTTAATACTGTGACACAGGAAGACACAAAGAAGTCATTGGGAAGCATTGGTAATGCAAATATTTGGTCCTTCTTTGAGTACAAGGAACTTACTACTAATATGAGGCAAGCAAACGATGAAGATTATGCAAGTATTCTGAAAGATATCAGAATTGGACTACTCACTGAAGTTTGCAGGAAAGCATTACAGAGTCGGTTGCTACATAATTTATTCCCAAGTGAAGAAATAGTTGCAGAGAAAATATACCAGAACATTGCAGAAAAAAATACTGTAATCTGCTTAATGCCAACACTACGTGAGTGCTCAATATTCAATGAGGAACTTTTGAAATTGGAAAAGGAAGAGATTAAGAAATTGGAAGCAGTGGACAAAATTCAGCATGAAAGAATTACAATTACATTAACAGGCGAACTGAGAAAAAAATTGGATTCTCTAGAGAAGAAAATTTCGAAAACAGCTGGATTAGAAAAAAATCTATATGTTTGCATGAACTGTAGAGTATTTTTAAGGAGAAATTTGGATGTTGAAAAAGGCTTAGTGAATGGAGCTATGGGTAAAGTTGTGGGTTTTGTGAACTACCAGAAAAAAGATGGGATTGAATTTTTAAAAATAAAGTTTGATCAGATTGAAGAAGTTAAAGTCATTTGTCGTTGTTCAGTCCATTTTTGCTTGTGAAAGACTTATATGTACGTAGGAAGCAGTTTCCGTTTTCTCTAGCATATGCTGTAACTATTCACAAGTCTCAAGGATTAACTGTAGATTGTGCTTTTGTAAACATTGGTTCAACTGTGTTCAAAGAAGGTATGGCTTATGTTGCTTTGTCACGAGTGAAAACATTATCTGGTTTATTCATGATAGACTTTGATGATTCAAAAGTTAGTGCTGATGCAAATTGTGTAAAGGAGTATAATAGATTAAGAAGAACCTATGCTCCTCATTTAGGTCAGTATCCTGTGTTGGAAAAACGTGTTGTTTCTCGGAAAAGGAGAATTGAGAATATCTGTAATGAGGATGTAGAGAAGAGAAAACAAAAGAAGAGTGATGTAATTGCAAGCAAAAAGAAAAAGGACAATGTTGAAGAAGTTGTTGGTTGTCATTTTGAAAATAGCTCTGGTGTCAACTGCTACGCTAATGTAGTGCTGAATGTTGTATTTTATCTTGAAAGTTTGCAAGAGCAGATAATAGTAAATCAGGGAAAAAGATTCTGTTCTTTGCTGAGTCTCCTTTTTGAAAAGCTGAGTATTGATAAAACTAACATAGAAAGTGCTACTGAAATTAGAAAACTTTTAGATGTATGTTCAGGATGTACACAGTTTTCTCAAAATGTACAGCAAGATGCACATGAATTATTGATGTATTTTCTTCAGGTACTGGAAGAAGAAGGGGTACAAATAGAACATTTGTTTGGTCTCTCTTATAAATGGGAACATAGTTGTGAAAACTGTTTCAATACATGTGGCTCTAATGTTGATTCTGAAAGGTTTATTTATTTAACATTGCCAGAGAGTAAATCAGTCACTTTTGCTAAATTAGTTAAAGATGCTAATCATAGCATGGAATGCGGTGAGTGTAAATCTGACATGTTTTCAACGTTAATTTTAAAGGAATACGGACAGTATGTAATTTTAATGATGCAACGATGTAGAGCTGATGGTTCAAAATTGGATACTTTAATAAAGAAGTTTACAGGACAGCAATTATCAATTTCAGGAAAAACTTTTGTAACAGTTGCAATAATTTTCCATGATGGACCTACTGTAACTTCTGGTCATTACACAGTTTATCTAAAATGTAAAAAAGGCTGGACAATGTGTAATGATTGTCAATTGGTTTTTAAGCAACGTTTGCCTTTTGATTTAGCAAATTCCTATCTAATCTTCCTGAAACAAAAATTTTAGAGAGAATTGGCAACATCTGTACAAATCAATTTTACCATTTTATTGGATTACTATTGGAATTTTCTAATAAAAAGATTTTTAAAATTACCATTTGGCCTAAAGGAAAGGTAACCAATTGTATTGTGGACTTATTCAATTCCTAATTAATCTTTCGGAAACCAAAATTTTAGAGAGAAGTGGTAACATCTGTACAAATCAAATTTTGGAATTTTATTGGATTACCATTGGAAATTTAATTAAAAAAGAATGTAAAAATTACCATTTGGCCTAAAGGAAAGGTAACCAGTTGTTTTGTGGAGTTATTTGAGATATATTATTTTTGTGATTATGCTTCTGTAACAAAATTGTCAGACGGTATTTTTTAGAAATAGTTATTGTTATTAGATGATATTTTTTTTTAATATTTTGCATTTCTATAATGTTATGTTTAAGTGAGAAGAGATTCTGGGCTTTTTTAAAACAATCTTTGAGACTGTTATTTTTTTTTTGCCCCCTGTTAAGTGATGAATGCAATTGCTTTCACGATTAATAGTGAAATGCAATATATTCTGAAAACAGCAAAAAAATGGCAAAAAATTGTTTTTGGAAAATATGTAAATACGTGTACTGTATTATAAAATGTTTTATTAAATATTAATACTTTTTTCTTTTTTTTTCAGATTGAGAATGAAAATTTTCGAAAAATAAAACCATTTTTCTAGCAATTTAAATAAAATGTAAATTGATATTTAATTTTTTGGGTGGGTCAGGTAAGTCAGAAATTTCATGGTCCTTTTTTTCCACTTCTCCTCAATCAGATTTTCACTTTTTCGTTATTAATCCCTCAAGGACTTTGTAATGTGGTAATTGTTTTTTAGTGTTTTTAAAAAAAAAAAAAAAAAAATACGCTTACCGTACGCGTACGGTAAAAAAAAAGAAAAAAAAGTTTTTTTTTAAAAAAGTTGAAAGGTAAGGTTGGCTCTTAAAAGAGCCGTTGTGTTCATACACGGACAGAGGAAAGAAAGAATGGGAGTATTAGCTGGTAGGACAAATGTGCTGGTCTATTCTGTTGTTAATTAGGGGAACACTGGTCTCCCCACGAACAATTAGACCATGACAATTTGAGCACCGCATTGTAACCCTCGCAAATCGATGGTTAGTTTCCAGAGGACCAGAAAAAGGTGATTCTCCCCCCACAGATGAAGGGCTCAGCTGAGCTGCCGAAGATGGACTCGGCTGAGCTGCTGTGGATGTGCTCGGTCGACTTACTGAAGGGTTTGCTCCAGTATGTCATGCATTTGTCCTAGGGTGTACATCCTCAAGGTGTCTTAACATAGTGTGATTCCCGAAGGAATACTTCTTGTTAGGATTACCTCTAGAAAGTACATGCTGGCAAAGCTTGCAAGTCACTAAAGGAGCATTTACCTTTTTCTGGCCATCAGGAAACGTAAAATACTCCCATATAAAAGAGCTCTTTTGTTTCCTCCTTCTCTGCCTGATTTTGGTGCTGCTAGCCTCACTCTCAGAAGAGGACTGCTGGTCTGCCATTGTATCCCAAAGACAACTCAGCTCCTTCTCCTAAGGGATCACAAGCAGAAATGAGGGGAATGGGTGTGGTGTAGGAGAGTTCTAGAACTGAAAGTAGTTTAAACCAATCAAAAGTGTTGTTTCTTGATCACATGACCCACCGTGCGCGTACGTTACGCTTACGGAGCGCTTACGGTAAAAGTACGCATGCGCGTATAAAAGACACGCGCACGCGCGCATGCGCATAACAGGCACGCCCCAAAACTTTTGCGTAACGTGCGCGTGTAACGTATGCGCTTACGCGCCGCGTACGCAGTACGCACGTCTACGCAAATTGCGTAACCATACGCAAAAAGCGTAGAAACATTACGGAAAAAAAAAAAAAGGAAACAAAGAATCACTATGTTATACTAATATATCTTACTTGTTTGGTTAAAAACAAAAGGTGAAAAAAATATATATTGCAGATTTTTTAAAATTTTACCATAGTGTTTAAAGAGAATATAAAGTACAAATTAATAGATGTTAAAAACCTTGCAAAAAAAAAAAACCCACGTTAAATATAAGAATTAGCATTTAAAAAACCATACAAATTCACTGAAAAAACCATGGGTTTCACACACGTTATAGTTAGGAATTAGCATTTAAAAAACCATACAAATTCACTGAAAAAACCATGGGTTTCACACTTGTTATAGTTAGGAATTAGCATTTAAAAAACCTTGCAAATTCAGTGAAAAAACCATAGGTTTCACAGATGTTATAGTTAGGTGGACATTTCACTCATAAAAAACCATTGAAATTCCCCCGTTATAATTAGTTAAGCTAACTATAACTCGCGCACCCGCAATCCACTGCTGATGACGTCACATATAACATCACTCATGACATGGTCACTGACATCACTCATGACATCACTGATGACATCTCAAATAACATCACTGATGACATCACTGATGACATCATCCTTGTGAAAAAGTGACAGACCTCCTCTTACCCTAATATAACCTTTGATACACATATTAAAAAATAGAGACTAAAAAATAAAAAATTAATGGAACCAGTTTCAACAAACTCTTCTGTAATTCTAAGAACCACATACACATCTACTCATTTACCAACAGTCCTATACAGTCACTCATACATGTACTCACTCATATGTACTCATACACCTGTACATCCTATTACACAATGCTACTCATCCATAGAGTTACTCACACACATAGTCACTCATGCTAATAAAGAATCAAACATCCATTTACTTGCATATACAGTTATACACACACCACCACACTTACTTCTACGGAAACTTACACATACTTGGTCTTTTAAACAATCACTTATAGAAACACATACTTATTGATACAGGAACTCTTCCAATTTCTCACTATCACATATACTCACTTATATACACCAATAGACACATATATTAGTTTTAATCATATGTAGTTACTCATAAAGACACTATTGAGACAGTCATTCACTCACTAACACACTCATACACACACTCATCCACCCATACAGTCCTGCACACATGCTGTCTTCAACACATATAGTGAGTCACTCATTCATGCACCTATGCACTACGTAATTTCTTCCTCCAAACCATGCAGACGCTCAGACTGATACTCAAAAAACCAACTAATAACCTATATAGACACCCATGTAGCTACTCACCAACCCATGCAGCCACTTATACACAAAGTGAGAGACTGATACAGATATTTACATATTAAAACATTACTCAATAAGCCATGTATTCACTTTGATACACTTTATCAGTCAGTTACAAAATATATTTTTCAAAAAAAATCATCCATTTAGACACTTATATACCCATTTATTCTTCCATCGACCTTGAGATATACATATATAAAACATATTTAATTTTCAAAAAAACACACATTCACTGGATGATGTCATCAGTGATGTCATCAGTGATGTCATTTGAAATGTCATCAGTGATGTCATGAGTGATGTCAGTGACCATGTCATGAGTGATGTTATATGTGACGTCATCAGCAGTGGATTGCGGGTGCGCGAGTTATAGTTAGCTTAACTAACTATAACGGGGGAATTTCAATGGTTTTTTACGAGTGAAATGTCCACCTAACTATAACGTCTGTGAAACCTATGGTTTTTTCACGGAATTTGCAAGGTTTTTTAAATGCTAATTCCTAACTATAACGTGTGTGAAACCCATGGTTTTTCCAGTGAATATATATATATATATATATATATATATATATATACACATATATATATATATATATATATATATATATATATATATATATATATATATATATATATATATATATATATATACTTCTCCTCCATTTGCTTCGGTATGCCAACCACCTCCAAACCAGAGGGCGCGTCGACGAACGGACCTCCCAAGCACGGTTCGATAATGTCAAACAAAACTTCCTCCCAAAGCAGGAAAGCCGACGCCGTGTCTTATGCGCAGAGTTTTCTTTATTAGTCAGCTAAATCGTTAGACGCGTTTCGCTTATCCAGCAAGCTTGTTCAGTAACAATCTCCATAAAGTTTTTCCGCCATTTTAAGTGCTTAGTGCATGCGTGATACGTGTAAAACTACTAAACAATAAAGAGTGACAACAGACTCGTAGTTCCATCGTAACAAAGGACTTATAGGCAACTCAAAACGGAATTACATAAATTCATCTCATATTGATCCAATCAGTCTGCCCTTTTCATTAAAGTCACTAAGAATTCTAAAATAAAAAATTGTTGACAATATTTAAGTATAATACATGTTATAGTGTGAAAAGGGAAGATAATCAAATTGAACTTGGGTGAACATCAGTACCACTCATAAATACACGCTATGCCCCAGTGGGCTAATCTCCAAACACAGTGACCCTACATAAATTGCAATCGCAGTACTAAAGAACCCAAGTTATACATGATTCAGCCCAAGTGGGCAAATAACATCGTTCTGAGCCCCCAAACATGCCCATTATACGTGCAGTCTACTGCAATAGACAAGTCTGTTAAAATGTGAACGTGTACAAATAATAATAACTCAAAACTTTCAGGAAATGGCCGAAATAATCGGCTGACCCGGGGGGCTCTCAGTGTTCTTATGCACCTTAGGTATTAAATAAAAAACAGGTGTCGTTGGATTGTTAATTTTTAAAAACAACATTTCATCATTGCTGATTAGACCACGCATATACCAGTCCAATAACAAATTGTTATATTTATCGTGACTTGCAATCATTGCTTCCTTGCTTACTCTTACATAATTTGATTTGTTATTTAGCTGTTTATACGCTTCCTTGAGGTATTGATCTTTACCCCACAACACCACGTTTCCCTCTTTATCAGCATCACGAACAATACATGCATCATTACTTGACAATTTTTTTACTAAAGCATAGTATTCTTTGTCACGCTGGGTATATGCTTGTTTCTTCACTTTTAATGTGCGGCACAAATTCTTAACATCATTAACCGCTAGGTCATTGAACATATCTACAGAATCCCTGCTTGTTAGTGGCGTGAATTTAGAATTTAACTTAAACTTGGTCGGTGCGCTCTGCTCTATAATCAAGTTCTCATTACAGGCTAAACCCAGTGCTTGCTGTAGAGTGTTGGGCACTTCCTGGCATACCTGAGCATCACTGTTTGAGTCATTATTTAAATCAGCCATTACTAGCATTAAGTTCATGTCATTGACAGCTAAATTACTAGATTCATTTGCCACTAGATTGCTACTTTGTCCAGCCGGACGTTTACGAGCAACTGCAAAGAATTTCTTCAATTTTAGCGATCTAGTAAATTTGAAGATGTCAACTCTAGTTTGTACATAGTCGATATCGGCTTTAGGGCAATAAGATAAGCCCAATTTGAGAATGTTTTGCTCTTTATCCGATAGCACAATGTCCGTAAGGTTAATGACTGTGGCAGCATTGCTCTGTTCTATTTGTTTGATTTCGTCGTCCTCTTGCAGTTGTTGCTTGCATTGCTTTGCCCCTTTGCGCCACCGCTGCCTCTAGCTCTTCCTCTTGGAGGCCTGGCGTTTTTTGGGGGGAGTGGTCGTAGGTTGAATCGTCTTTCCTCCCTTAAAAAATCAAATTCATCAATGACTGATGGGACCAATTCTCCAGAACTGGGCCCCTCCTCCAAATCTGTATCCAGTTCAGAACTTTGTAAACTACTCAGTTCAGATTGCTGATCATGTGATCTTCCACTGGCAACATTGAGTCTTTGCTTCTGCATATTATCAAACTTTTTGGCAAACGTATAGATTTGCCCACAGTCGTAATCAATTTTGTCGCGCCGGAACTTTTGCGCCTTCCTCTCCTTAATCATAACTTCCAATTTAGACAGACATTCCTTCATTTCTGCCTTGAACTTGGTGATCACATCCTGATCTGGTTCTTTGTCAAGCATTTGCAGAATTTGCTCAATTTCCTCAAGTATTTTGGCACGATCTATGTCAACGTACTTGACAAGGATATGTTGCATTGTGCTCGAGGCATCTTGGTTGTTTTCCGCCCATTCTCTCAACATATTAGGATTGGGGTCTTCATATGTGGGTGCCACCAAAATCCTGAGACCTCTGGGAATCCTTTTAACTTCCAGATAATGTTGAAGCGACTTGGATTCCCACCATTTGGACAGTTCCGAACGCTTCAATTTTTCCAGCCTTCTCAAGCTTGCCACTACGTCTGAAACTTTTGCAGTGTTCACCGATGCAGAGCTATTATGCGCGGAGGGCACATTGTCATCAAATATCGAAAGTGCCGCCTCCTCCCTCTCCTGTAATTCTGTAGCTGATATTGTAAATGAAATGATTCAATAGGGATAAATTCCAGCGCAAAGAACCGCCAATATCCTCTATTCACAGTGAATGAGATTGCCTCTTTACTCATTGGCTTTCCCTCTTCCCATCTGAATCCAGCATCCGCTTACCTCCGTGAAGTAGTCAGGTTCCTCGGGTCCTCCGACTCGGAGAATACTGCTACTGCCTCGGAGAAAACTGCACGTTGCTCGTTGGCATCGGGATGCCCGTAGTTTCAGACGTAGTGGCAAGATTGAGAAGGCTGGAAAAATTGAAGCGTTCGGAACTGTCCAAATGGTGGGAATCCAAGCCGCTTCAAAGTTAAAAGGATTCCCAGAGGTCTCAGGATTTTGGTGGCACCCACATACGAAGACCCCAATCCTAATATGTTGAGATAATCGGCAGAAAACAACCAAGATGCCTCGAGCAGAATGCTACATATCCTTGTCAGGTACGCTGACATAGATCGTGCAAAAAAAAATGAGGAAATTGAGCAAATTCTGCAAATGCTTGACAAAGAACCAGATCAGGATGTGATCACCAAGTTCAAGACGGAAATGAAGGAACGTCTGTCTAAATTGGAAGTTACGATTAAGGAGAGGAAGGCGCAAAAGTTCCGGCGCGACAAAATTGATTACGACCGTGGGCAAATCTATACGTTTGCCAAAAAGTTTGATAATATGCGGAAGCAAAGACTCAATGTTGCCAGTGGAAGATCACATGATCAGCAATCTGAACTGAGTAGTTTACAAAGTTCTGAACTGGATACAGATTTGGAGGAGGGGCCCAGTACTGGAGCATTGGCCCCATCAGTCATTGATGAATTTGATTTTTTAAGGGAGGAAAGACGATTCAACCTACGACCACGCCCCCCAAAAAATGCCAGGCCTCCAAGAGGAAGAGGCAGCGGCGGCGCAAAGGGGCAAAGCAATGCAAGCAACAACGGCAAGAGGACGACGAAATCAAACAAATAGAACAGAGCAATGCTGCCACAGTCTTTAACCTTACGGACATTGTGCTATCGGATAAAGAGCAAAACATTCTCAAATTGGGCTTATCTTATTGCCCTAAAGCCGATATCGACTATGTACAAACTAGAGTTGACATCTTCAAATTTACTAGATCGCTGAAATTGAAGAAATTCTTTGCAGTTGCTCCTAAACGTCCGGCTGGACAAAGTAGCAATCTAGTGGTAAATGAATCTAGTAATTTAGCTGTCGATGACATGAACTTAATGCTAGTAATGGCTGATTTAAATAATGACTCAAACAGTGATGCTCAGGTATGCCAGGAAGTGCCAAACAATCTACAGCAAGCACTGGGTTTAGCCTGTAATGAGAACTTGATTATAGAGCAGAGCGCACTGACCAAGTTTAAGTTAAATTCTAAATTCACGACACTAACAAGCAGGGATTCTGTAGATGTGTTCAATGACCTAGTGGTTAATGATGTTAAGAATTTGTGCCGCACATTAAAAGTGAAGAAACAAGCATATACCCAGCGTGACAAAGAATACTATGCTTTAGTCAAAAAATTGTCAAGTAATGATGCATGTATTGTTCGTGATGCTGATAAAGGGGGAAACGTGGTGTTGTGGGGTAAAGATCAATACCTCAAGGAAGCGTATAAACAGCTAAATAAATCAAATTATGTAAGAGTACGCAAGGAAGCAATGATTGCAAGTCACGATAAATATAACAATTTGGTATTGGACTGGTATAGGCGTGGTCTAATCAGCAATGATGAAATGTTGTTTTTAAAAATTAACAATCCAACGACACCTGTTTTTTATTTAATACCTAAGGTGCATAAGAACACTGAGAGCCCCCCGGGTCGGCCAATTATTTCGGCCATTTCCAGCGCACTGGAAAATACTTAGAAATATGTTGATTTTTTTCTAAATCCCTTGGTCAAAAAACTCCCGTCTTTCATACAAGATACGGGTGACTTTTTGCGGAAGATCTATGACATACCTTGGGAGCCAGATTACTTATTGATGACCATTGATGCAACAACTTTATATAAAAGCATCAGGCATGTAGATGGTCTTAATGCTATCCAACATGATCTGGGTTTTAGGCCTTTGCAGCTATGGCACTATACCCAGATGCTATTAACTATGACCGCTACCTGCCTTGGCAATAATTATTTTCTATTCAATGGAGAACTGTTTCACCAAGTGTGCGGGACTGCGATGGGCACCTGCTTCGCCCCCAGCTATGCAAATTTGCATATGGGCTGGTGGGAGGAGCAGGTGATCCAAACGCAGTTTCCTAAGGAATGGCAGGATAATGTAATGTTTTGGTGCCGTTATATTGACGACCTTTTTGTTGTATGGAAGGGCTCTCAGGAAAGTGCACGTGAGTTTGTTAATGGATTGCAGGTCAATGACCTTAATTTGAAATTGACTTATGAGATCAGTACAACTAGCGTCAATTTTTTAGATGTGACTGTATACATTGAGAGTGACAAACTAGAGACGGAACTCTATCGTAAGGCTACAGATGGGAATACCCTACTCCATGCGACTAGCTTTCATCCCAATAATTTAGTGAGAAGTATCCCTTATGGTGAATGCCTTAGAGCTATGAGGAATTGTAGCAACAACGAAGATCTCAATGCAGAATTAGCGTGTCTGAAGGGTCGCTTTGCAGCCAGAGGCTATCCCCGGGTTTGGGTGGACACAGCTATTTGGAAAGCCCGCAAAAGAGAGGAAATACTCTTTAGCCGTGAGAATAGATCTGGTATGCAGGACAGTGATAGTGAGAGCAAATGCAGATTAATTACTGGCTTCAACACACAAGAAGGTAGTTTACGAAAAACTTTGCAAAAACACTGGCATATCATTGTGAATGATCCCATTCTTAAGAAATCTGTGGGACGTAGACCACTGATAACCTTCAGAAAGGCCAAGACGCTTAAACAATCTTTGATCAGTAACATGCCCCCAGCGACACAAGGAAAAACAGCTCAAAATTGGCTTAGTAGGAAGGAGGGATTTATCAAGTGTGCTAAATGCAAAGCATGTGTCCATGGTAAAAACACCTCTACTTACATGGGGGGCCTTTCGCCATATGCGACCAAAATAAAGGGGTATTACTCCTGTAAATCAGATTTTGCTGTATACGTACTTCGCTGCCCGTGTGGCTTGCGGTACGTTGGCAGCACAATACTCCCTGTGCATAAGCGAATCCTAGAGCACCTGAGAGCCATTAAAAATGGGGATAAAACCTACCCCATTGCCAGACACTTTGATCAATTCCATGACAGAAATATTAAAGGACTTGAGTACTATGTAATCGATGCAGTCCCAGTGAGCGAGAGGGGAGGAGATCGAGTTAAAAAATTGAGGAGATTAGAATCAAATTACATTATTAGGCTCAATACTAAGATCCCTGAAGGTCTCAATATTGAAGAAGACTTTCACACACATCTATAAAGTTATTGCGACTTTACTCCCTATGCCTGAAATAACTTTTTAGAATGAATTTTAAAATGTATTTCCTGAAAGTTTTGAGTTATTATTATTTGTACACGTTCACATTTTAACAGACTTGTCTATTGCAGTACACTGCACGTATAATGGGCATGTTTGGAGGCTCAGAACGATGTTATTTGCCCACTTGGGCTGAATCATGTATAACTTGGGTTCTTTAGTACTGCGATTGCAATTTATGTAGGGTCACTGTGTTTGGAGATTAGCCCACTGGGGCATAGCGTGTATTTATGAGTGGTACTGATGTTCACCCAAGTTCAATTTGATTATCATCCCTTTTCACACTATAACGTGTATTATACTTAAATATTGTCAACAATTTTTTATTTTAGAATTGTTAGTGACTTTAATGAAAAGGGCAGACTGATTGGATCAATATGAGATGAATTTATGTAATTCCGTTTTGAGTTGCCTATAAGTCCTTTGTTAAGATGGAACTACGAGTCTGTTGTCACTCTTTATTGTTTAGTAGTTTTACACGTATCACGCATGCACTAAGCACTTAAAATGGCGGAAAAACTTTATGGAGATTGTTAGTGAACAAGCTTGCTGGACAAGCGAAACGCGTCTAACGATTTAGCTGACTAATAAAGAGAACTCTGCGCATAAGACACGGCGTCGGCTTTCCTGCTTTGGGAGGAAGTTTTGTTTGATATAACTTTGGCGTCGTTTGATGAATCTTCATGAAATTTCCCAAACTAATTCTTTGTTCATATCAGCTCCTAGGGGGGAAGTTTGGGGGTGATTCATCAAGGGGGGCCAAGAAAAAAGGGGGTTCCCAAAACGTGTTTTCTCCATGTTAATTTCCATAGGAATCTTTAGACAAGGCTACAGGTCGAACGGGTGAACGGAATCACCCCAAATTTGGCAGGGAGAAGGGTCTTGGTCTAGAAAGCACGCTTTTGTTTATTTGGTGTGAATCCGTTCAGTAGTTTTTGAGAGATATCGAAATTTACAGATATCGATATTTGGGAATTCTGCCATCTGATTGGCTGAGGCGGTACGAACACGAACTTGCTGCTTATTGGTTGGGAGCGCTGCGAGTGGTTGCAACTAGGAAGTGTTGGCCACCATTTTGTGATTTTGTCAAAGCGAGTATGGGGAAAAAAGGGGGAAAAAGTAGGAAAGAGGATGGTAGGAGCACTGTAACCTTTGTGGGGGTGTTTAGGGCATGCTATAGAGGGGGTACGAAGCGAACTACTCATAGCTACCGGTCTGAAAGTACTTTGTACGGAAATTAAGTGAGGTATTGCGAAGAGTCTGATGCTGCTAAGGTGAGCTGGTGCGGGAGTCAGGGATGAAAGCGTGAGCCTAAACTGTGTGTCTTATGGTGTGAAGTCATGTGCTGTGGCCGCTGTGCCACACCTGTCTAATTTGTGTCAGTAATATTTTATACGTAGTAGGAGGAAGTTTTGTTTGGAACACGGCAATTTGTATATGGTGCTTAGGTGGTGTTAAACAGGGAGTGCGAAGGTAAATCAATACGGTATTTGTAAAGTGCAAACTACACAGTAAACGATAATTGATTGGAAGATAAGAAGCAATGGGTACTAAAAACTAGGGTGCAGATTAGTTGCGTGAAAAAGCATGTTTGTCATTGGTTAATAAAGAGCAGTCTAAACGTGGAGTACATACGATAGGATGAAATGTGCAAAGCTCAACCAGACGTGCTACTTGGAGGTACATTTGTAACTTTAAACAATGGTGAACTTTTAATCTGCAGGTGTCGTAGAATGTTCCAGAAAGTGTGGTGATAAAATAGGTTGAACTTCTGACCTGTGTGTGGTGCGGAATATTAAGTAGTTTTTCAGATGCAAAATTTAAAAAAAAACAATGGAGATAAGTTTTGGAATGTCGATGAAGGAATTAAGTATTCTGATTTCTTGTTTACATGTATTTATATGTGGTGCGACAGAGAAATTGTGCCATTACTGGTTTCATTCTTGATGAAAGCGGTGCATTAAATGTACTGTGTGAGAAAGAAAGAATTGCATGCGTGTGTGACATTTGAAATCTGCATAACAACTACAAAGGTGAGGTAGATATGAGCAAGGTCTGTTATGTGTTCTGTAGTAGTGATTAGGTATTTGGGGTGAGATTTTTAAGTTTAAAAGTATTTTTTATTTCAAAGTAATATCCTGTTAGTAAAGTGTGGTGTTTCATATTGGTTATAAAATATGCATAAAGTTTGACCTGTTGTTATATAATTCTTTTATATATGTTTAGGAATTTTCAAAAAGAAGAAAAGTAGTTTGTCATCTTTAAAGGACAGTATGGTTTTAAAAATGAGGTAGAGCGTTAATTTGAGTTTGTTAATGTATTCAGGCGAGATAAACAAAATGTCCCACGTTTGCAAATTATACTTTTTGTGGAAGTAGTGGGGAGGGAGGTAGGAGATGTATGTGTTATTAAGATAAAAGCGATAAAACAAAAGCCAGAAATGTTATGTGGACAGGTTGTGGTCTCATTTTTGACAGTGAGAGGTATATTTTAATATAAGTCTAGGTAGGTTGTTGTACTGTGAGGCCGTCTACAGTGTTTGGAGATTACATGGAGAGGAGATGGAGATAGTAAAAGTGATACATTCCTTTTATATGTATGCATTGTTTGAATCATTTGAATATTGGTTGAGATATAATATGAACATGGTTTCTGGTTTGCATTTGGGTATAGTTAATAGTTTTAGTAGTTTGTGACTAGTGAATAATAAAAAGGTAGATATACTAAAATATATGGTAGTAAACATATTAATTATTGTCTGTTGTTATGAAATAGAAGTGGTTGGGGAATGTTTCTTTAGAAGAGATGTTTTATAAATGTGTGAGAGATAAAAAAGAAATGAAAATGTTCGGTATATTTTCTGTATGACTTTCTTGACATTAGTAAAGTACATGTCATTACAAGTGATAGTAAATGTCAGACTGTGTTCCTGTGCTGAATATACGTAGGTGTTTAAGTGGTCCAGGGTTTTACCGGTGCGCAGTTTTACTATCTCTTTTGAGACACTCATCAATGTTTTCATTTAATGTAATGTCCTTAATATACATACAGTAAAGGGACGGTATATAAAAAGTTTGGGAATTACAACTTTGTTTACTCTCCCCATCCCCTGCTCTACACTCTACAGTGTTTTAACGACTTTAGTAACATACAGATGTATAGCTAGTAAAGGTTGTGTAGTGCCACTGGGCCCATTTATAAACCGTGCTATGGGATGGTTTATGTTTTACCCGCCAATTTGCATGTTTGAATACTTTTGGATGATAAGCGTTACGGAAGACACCTTTAAAAATTAAGCCCGAGTATGGGTATAGTGGCGCTACTAGGAATGGTGGCGGTTTCTCTTTGATTTCATATGGTTAAGCAATGGCGGGGGTGGGGGAAGTGGGTATGTTGGTGATTAAAACACAGACTTTAGTAACGTGCAGATGTCTAGCTACTAAAGGTGATGTAGTACCACTGGGACCATTTATAAAGCGCCCTATGGCATGGTATATGTTTTACCCGCAAATTTGCATGTTTTAATATGTTTTGCTGATGAGTGTTTCGGGAGATATCTGTTGAAATTAAGCCTCTGTATGGCTATAGTGGCGCTTCCAGGTTTGCTGGAGCTCTTTGTTTTATTGCGTAAAGTTAAGCAAGGGCGGGTGTGGAGGTGGTGTAGTGGTACTGGAATTATTTATAAACCGCCTTATGGTATGGTGTATGTTTTACTTTGAAAATTGCAGGTTTCAATACCTTTTGCTGATGAGCGTTCTGGCAGACACCTGTTGAAATTAAGGCTATGTATGGCAATAGTGGCGCTAACGGGAGTGCTGGGGCTTGTTGTTTTGATTTTGTAAGGTTAAGCAAGGGAAGGGGTGGGATAGGTGGGCATGTTGGTGATTATAACACAGACATTTGTAACATGCATATGTGTAGCTAGTAAAGGTGATGTAGTGCCACTGGGTAAATTTATAAAGTGCTCTATGGCATGGTATATGTTTTATCCGGAAATTTGCATGTTTTAATACCTTTTGTTGCTGGGCGTTCCGGCAGAGACTTGTTCAAATTAAGTTCCTGTATTGCTATAGTGGCTCTACCAGGTTTGCTGGAGTCTTTCTTTGATTTCGTAAGGTTAAGCAAGAATGGGGATGAGGGTGGTGTAGTGCCACTGGGCCCATTTATTAAGCGGTTTATGGTATGGTATACGTTTTTCTCACAAATTTGCATGTTTTAATACCTTTTGGTGATGAGTGTTCCTGCAGACAGCTACGTAAATCACAAAACATTTCTGTGGATAACAAATCTTCATGCTGATAGACACTCTTGCACTGTGGTAGAAGGCTGCCAGCGTTGATGGCAAATTATGAAACTTGGTGCCATTGTACATTTAAATGGAAGCTTGGACCGTTTCTTTGTTACTATGGTGCAGTGAAGGCTTTAAGTGGGAAAAAACTGGGGGTGCTCTAAAAGGGGTGGGGCAAACCTGTTAAAGGGGTGTGGGCTTTCCAAGTCGGGGTGTGGTCTACATGAAGATAACTAGCATTGTGTGCTTAAGAAAATCCCCTCGAATTATCCTACGTTCGGGAAACACGCACTTTAAAGGATTGCCCTTCCTCCTACAACGTGCCTCACGTAGCATGATGTCTCCACTTCTCAGTAGTGAGCAAAATGAGCATGCGCACATCGATGTGCATGCTCTGACTGCAGTCCAATAAAAAAAAAAAAGAAAACTTGACTCCCTTGGCGAGGGCCGAAAATAGACCCTGATTGAGACTCGTTTTGAGTTTTTCTGAAAAAAACTGCCAGTGCTCAGAGCCGGCCCACTTAAAGCCCTGCATCCATTCATCCTAAGCACTGCGCCATCCAACCATCTTTCAATTCATTCAGACATTCCTATCTACATACATACATACATCTGTCCCTGCAGTTATTCTAAGTATTTATCAGCCCACTCGCCTATGGTAAGCACTCTGCCATCCATCCAGTTATACGCCCATATATTCATACATACATCTGTCCCAGAACCAATCCTACGCATCTATCAGCCCACCCGTGTATCCTATGTACTGGTCCATGCATCCATTAATCCTTCCATTCATCCATATATCCATCCATCCATCCATCTAGCTATCCATTCATCCATCTGGCCATCCATCCAGTCGCCCTTTATTCAACTATCTGTCCTTATTTTCGTGCACTCTCCGCCGGCGATCCTAAATACTGCGTATTTGCCTCATCCACCCAGCCTCTTAAGGGGACGAAAAGGCTGAAGATAATCATTGAGAGGCAGATGAAGTTTCTGATAAAGAACAAGAAAGCTTTGAGTTGCTCTTTGTGGACCAGAGTTCACCACCGTTTTCTGGTGGTGTTTTAAATAAAGGTTGATGTAGGGAAAGAAATGTAAAGCAGCTTTTCAGTGTAGGACGATAATTTAGAAAGATAACAGGGCATATTATAAAGGATAGCGTTAAAATATTACCGCTTTAGCGGCAGGAAAGTGCCGCTAAAGCGGCGATAATGGGCTTGATAATATGCCCTGGTCAATTCCCATAGCCGGCCAGGTTGTGGTGTGAAGCTGGGCTTCTATGGGAATTCACAAGGGCATATTATCAAGCTCATTATAGCCGCTTCAGTGGCAGTTTCCTGCCACGAAAGCGGCGATCATTTTAACGCCGTTCTTGATAATATGCCCCTCAGTGAGCCAGCAAAGCGTGTGTTTTCGTAGCACTACAACAACACCCTGTAAAAGGTGAGAGCAGGGTTGTGTTGGAGTTGGTTGCGTGTGGTCGTCTCCAAAGGCGCAACCAGAGCGAAATTTCGGGGGAGGCTAGTTCTTTCAGCAATAGGCTGAGTGGGGATGTAGGGGCTCTAAAAAGGGGTGAAAAAAAACAGAGCATCATTTACAAGCAAATGGTCTTTTGAAGACCTGTGAATTACTCGGGTGCGGCTCTTTGTGTGCTATTGGGAAGCTGTCTCAGGGAGTACGGGGCAATGGGCGTTGTGTGCTTGGTGGTCTCTCTGCTAATCACGCCACGATGATGTTTCTCCTGCGGTGCAAAAAGAGAAGGAAAATCATGAGAGAAAATGGCTCTCTTTAAAGGATTTCTTTTCTCCTACGACGTGACTCAACAGGCATGTCTCCACTTTTTAGTAGTGAGCAATGTGCATGGTCCCACTGTCTCACTACAGTCCAATAAAAAACAAAAACAAAGGACTACCTTTGCGAGGCCCTAAAATAGAGCCCCATAGAGATCCGTTTCGAGGCCCCCAAAAATAAACTGCCGGTGCTCAGACTCCTTCCCCTCCAATTAAAGCTTTGCGTGCAGTGTTATGTTTGAAAAGTTGTAGATAAAATTGTTAGGTTAATAATGGTAATTTTTCTGTGTGCCGTTTGGTTGATAATATCATCCTAAATATATAGATTACAATTTTTAAAAATATTATCTATAAAGTTGTCTGCAGTGGGTTGCAGAGGGAGTGTGTGGGGTGGTGGGGTGCGGTGGAGAGGTGAAAAGTACGAAGTAGTGCAGTTACATGCAAATTGTAAAGGTGTATGTAAATAATTAAATAAATACTTGCTGTATGTGCTATGGTACTACCCGTCATCCTACTGCTCCCCTGCCGTGCTCCATCACGTTGCAGCACTACCTCTGGAAGCCGTCAGTAGAATTTATGTAATTGTATGTTATTATTGTAATATATTGAACTGATGTAAAAATAATTGAATCTATTTATTTTTTTCAGTAAATTATTTCGTTTGGATAAAAATTTGAAAATGCCTAGAAGAACTGAGAAAAAAAGACAAGAAAAGAAGCATTTATATTTGCAGAAAAGAAAAGATTTTGAGTTACAAAAAAATGAGAGCACTACACAAACAGTTTCTTCTGGTAAAAACACTAGACAATTTCTGAAAAAAATATTATGAACATTTAATGAAAATAACATCACACAAAGGAAAAAGAAGAATTTTTCAAGTAAGGAGAAGGAGACTTCAATTTCAAATACAAGGAAAAGAAAACATGATGAAGAAACAGTATCTGTTACCCGGAGACAAAAACGATTTCAAGAAATTCTTCAGAGACTTTTTCCAACTAGAGTGATTCAGAATTTAATGAGAACATGCTGCAAATATAAAAAGAAAGTGCTGCAATTCAAACAGAAGCAGAGTATCGAAAGTATAGTGGATACTGCTTTTACTTTAAAACAGAAGTTATTCATTGTGATTTTGAAGAGGATCAAAGTATTAGATAAAGTAATCAAAGTGTTGAAAGAGAAAAGTAGAAGAAAAAGTCTTGTGAACAGAAGCAACTGTTGCAAAATCTTTAGTGGACATTGGAAACATACTTCTAGTAGTGATCCTTTTTTTAATAAGGAAAGTTACTTCCAGGAAAATAGTTTACCATTTGCAGTTGATATTGGAGGTCATTGCTAAGAAGTTCAGGATGGTTTTCCCCTTCCAAAAGAGGAATTGGTTGGTAAAAGTGCAGAAGAGGTAATAGTTGAAGAAGTGCAAGGGAAACGTACACAAGCTCCTGTGTATAAGTGGGGTTGTAGAAGTATTTGTAGTATTCGACAGGAATCTATTGACATAATGCGAAATTTGCTACGAGAATATACACAGAAAAGTAGAAGATTAAGTTGTTGCAAGGACAAGATCCATGTAATGTAAGAAAATATACTGAGAAACATGGGCATTCTCTGGCTTGTCTTTCAAGAAAAGTGTGTAAAAGTGTTTTTCATCACTTGAGGATGTTAGCAGTACATCTTTCAGAAATGCGGAAGTTTGTAAGGAAACTGTACTATGTAAAAAGTCCTGCATTATGTTTAAGTGAACTGAATACAGCTCTTTTATATGGTTCTTTATTAGAGGTTCAAAAAAGTGTGATGATATTGAAATGCGATATTTTGGTTCGGAAGAGCAGTCAATAGAAAGTGAAAGTTTGACAATTACAGATGTTGAAGGAGATGGGAAAGTGATTAGCACTGATCAGTTTGAAGAAGAAATTGAAAGCTTTAATGTAGTGTGCTCTGAAATACCAAACTATGGGGCATATTAGCAAGAACCTCGTTAATATTTTTGCCATTTTAGCGGCAGGAAACTGCCGCTAAAACGTCGATAATGGGCTTGCTAATATGCGTTATAGAATTCCAACAGAAGCCCAGGTTAGATGTGCAGGACATCTAACCTGGGCTTCTATTGGAATTCTATCACGCATATTAGCAAGCCCATTATCGCCGTTTTAGCTGCAGTTTCCTGCCGCTAAAACGGCGATAATTTTAACGGGGTTCTTGCTAATATGCCCCTATGTTTGTGTTTGTTGTCGACATACTCATTATAAAAGTCAAACTAGGAATGTTGATTTATACTTGAAAAGTGAAAAGGAGAACAATAGTAAGTGGGAAGAATTTGCAACTTACTTGTTGGTGGAAGGTCGATTTGAGTTAGGTAGTGATCAACGTATATGTAAATATTGTTACAACAAATTAGAAGAGAACAAAATGCCTGCTAGAGCAGTACATAATAACTTAGAATTAGGAGCTATTCCGGAGGAACTGGCAGAATTGAATACATATGAGTCGGTTCTAATTCAATCTGTTCATCCTTTTCAAACTATAATTCAGATGGAGCCTAAAACAGGTAAACTGCCACCAACATACTTGCAAAGAGGGGTGAAAGGAAGAGTGGTGTACTTACCTTTGGATTTTAAGAAAAATATTGAAACTATTGCTGGAGAGAAAGAGGAAAATGAGGCAGTAGTCATTCTAGTAAATGGTGTACCAACAAAGAGTCGGAAAATATGGCAAGAATTTGTGGATGTTAATAAAGTTGAAAAGGCTACCTTATATCTTATTGAGAACAATATTTATTGCAAAACTGTAAATGTGGATGAACAGGTAATAAGTTTAGATGAATGTGAAATTTCAAGTGGTCAAATTTAGAAAGTGGACAAGTCAAGGACTGAAGAGATTTATGAACATTACACAATATGGAGAACCAACAAGAGAGGAAGGGATCCACACGACTAGTCCCCTCAAGGATTTATTCAAAAACAACAAAGTCAGTGTAAATCAAGTCAATAAAGGGGGCACTACTAATAAGAGGAGCACTGGTCCACAAATTCCGAACAAACCGATATGTTGTTGAGAAGAGTGTAGACCTCAATGAATATTACCCATTTGGTATAAAAGCCCTCACTCGCCAACCTGGTTGGTGACATGCTTCATCATCGGGCTCCACTGGGATGACCGAATGTCATCCCAGTGTGCTACAACGCCAGGTTACTGCGGAGCGGGGTTCTTGTGTGGTGATAGTGAATTTAAAATATCCAATTAAGTCAAAAATAAAACTTTAATAATTTTGCTAATTGGAAAAGACTAAAAGGGAGTGAAGGTCAAAAAATAGAAGACCTGTTTCACTCCACGGCGGTCAACATGTTTCTGCCTCTGTGAGTGTTCGTCAGGCTTTCATCAGGACTAGAGTGGATGTGCGGAGCCCCGGTGGTATGAACGCGCTAAGGTTCACCCTACCGTGGACTGCTGTGTGAAAAATTATTTACAGTGAAAAATCCGCCAAAAAGTATATATAATGGGGGAGAGGAACGAGTTTATTCTGACATTGAGAAAGACATACAAACAAAAAGACAAAACATAAGAAGAGTCATCAGTGTTTGTGGCAAACTCGTACTGTTATACTCAAGGGTTTAGAACAATGGTGCTCAGAGAACGAAGGAGTGCCACTAGGTCTACCTCAGGTGCCGAAATAGTGAAAAAATGTGCACCTAGGTGTATCCAAGTATCAGTGTAGGATAAAGCCATTGGCTCGATATCCTATCGGATGTGACTAAAGTCATATATCGGAAAGCACGTGGAATTATGCAGCGTGCCACTCTAAGTACGGAGAAATGGGGAGGGCTAGGGAATGGCTAAGCAGCCCCCAATGCTTAATATACAAGAATTTTAGTAACATCTTACAAAGAGGCCAATCCGTTTGATGCCTCAAGGATCCCGGGAGGGGGGTGGGAGCAAAATGGCACACCCTGTGTAAAAGAGAAGGGAGATAAAAAGAAAGAAAAAGAGGGCGGGTCACTAACTCGGGTGGAGAAGTGTGATCCCGCATACCTTCAGGGACAGGGAGCAGTGTGAATAACTTACGCCCTTGCTGCTCAGCACCCGTGTGTCACCTATACAGCCTCTCGCTGCCGGGTCCGGATAGTAGAGATCCGTGACCGGAGGCTCGTATAAGAAGAGATTCGAAAAGTCCCCGGTTGGGCTGACAGTGAGAGCTCAGACGGGATTGGGCAGATTCGCCAATCTCCGTTACTGATTGGATGTAAAGAACATCCAATGGGAATTTTGAAAAGAAAGGAGTCGTTCCCAGTGCTGAACGACGCGTGAAATAGAAAAAAGAGGGCACAATACTTTATTGACAGGCTCCGTGTGGAACACTCATTCGACCCAAACAAACCACACGAAGAGCGTGCAAGGGGGACTTGCTGTTATAGACCGGACCACATATTGATTAAGGCAAAGTACTGTACATGCGTGCCCATATAGAGTATTATGATGTTTAGCTCTGCTCGAAACATTTAATCGGCAATCTGGCGTGTTCAAGTGGTGCCTGACTACTGCGTAAGTAAATAAAGGACAGGGGTCAGAATAACATGCTGTTACCCCAGAATGTCACAGATAGAATATAAGGTATTAGTCCGAGGTATATTATCAAGCAGTGTATCAGAATTGCTGGAAACACTTATTCGGCAAAATTGCGTTTTTCAATAATGCCTGACGGGGTCTCCCTGATCACATGAGTAAGTAAAGGACAAAAGTAGACGCTGCGCCTCCAGTTGACCATAGGTAGATTATAAAATGTTAGTTCAAGGTACATTATCATTCAAGCCATGAAGGTTCGTACCCAGACGGTAAACCCATCTCTGCTCTTTTTCAAAGAGGGTCTTGGGGATGTTTCTGCCTGTCGAGATCTCTTCAATAATAGTCCATTTTAAGTCATTTGTTGTGTGATTGACAGATAGAAAATGTTCGCTCAGTTTAGTGGTAACACGTTGTTCTGCTTGGGTTTTCGGATCAGATAGAACCCGCTCATCAGAGCTTCACTAACCCAGACAGAATGCTACCCCTTCCCTAGGGCCTATTTACAATAGTGCAACCACATATATCTACCACCTAAGGACAGGGAATTCCTACTATACATACCAAGACCTCTTATAATCGGCGGCCTCGCGATCCCATACGGATCCAGACCTCTCTGCCCATACGACAGTATCACAAGTGGCGGCCTCGCGATCCCATACCGATCCAGACCTCTCTACCCAGACGGCAGTCTCAGCACAATCGGCGGCCTCGCGATCCCATACGGATCCAGACCTCTCTGCCCATACGACAGTATCACAAGTGGCGGCCTCGCGATCCCATACGGATCCAGACCTCTCTACCCAGACGGCAGTCTCAGCACAATCGGCGGCCTCGCGATCCCATACGGATCCAGACCTCTCTGCCCATACGACAGTATCACAAGTGGCGGCCTCGCGATCCCATACGGATCCAGACCTCTCTACCCAGACGGCAGTCTCAGCACAATCGGCGGCATCGCGATCCCATACGGATCCAGACCTCTCTGCCCATACGACAGTATCACAAGTGGCGGCCTCGCGATCCCATACGAATCCAGACCTCTCTACCCAGACGGCAGTCTCAGCACAATCGGCGGCCTCGCGATCCCATACGGATCCAGACCTCTCTGCCCATACGACAGTATCACAAGTGGCGGCCTCGCGATCCCACACGGATCCAGACCTCTCTACCCAGACGGCAGTCTCAGCACAATCGGCGGCCTCGCGATCCCATACGGATCCAGACCTCTCTGCCCATACGACAGTATCACAAGTGGCGGCCTCGCGATCCCATACGAATCCAGACCTCTCTACCCAGACGGCAGTCTCATGCGACAGTTCATCCTATGATCACCATAACATACAAAAAGGGACTATTCATCAGATCACACAAGGATTGCCAGTTCGAGTATAGCCTGTTCTTAGGTTCGAGGGGCTCCTCTTTCCCTTATTCAGTTACCACTTACCTGATCAGGGTTAACATCTGTTCATGTAGCCGCAGCTGACTAGAAGAATAGGCTACCCTCTCATACAAGAACACGCAGCACATGTTGGTTCACTACAAACTGGGTACTTTATTACTCATTACATACGTAATCACATAACATTACAATATAACACATAACCTGCAAAGAAAAGTGAAAGATTAAGTTGTACACTCTAATAAGAAAGGGTCGACATCACCTTAGTAGTATGTAGCCTGCACTCAGTGGTCATCTAGGTTCCCTTCTCGTCTGTGCCTCGGCTCGCCTGGAATCACCCTTCTCCGAGTCACTGGGACCTCTTCCTTATCGGCTACTCTCTCCTCTCCGGCTATTCTGCTAGGAGAGCATCTGTCTCTCGGTTCTTCTCCGCCTTCAAGATGGCGTCTGTCTTCCCTGGAATAAGTAGTAGCTTTACTGCTAACGGCTAGATGCCGCCTACGGACTGAACATGTAACTGCCTCAGACTTTCACTAATATAGAGGTGCGTTTTCTCATGGAAAATTCCGGCCTGTAACCTGCCGCCCACCAAATTCTTGTGCCTCCCCGTACCAAGGACACGTTCCCAGCCGGCCGGCCTGATGTAGTGTCTTCGGCATGAAGAAAAATACAATCCTTCGATAAGGGCCGGCCTGAACCGGTTCTCTCCAAGCGAATAACACCTCATAACTAAAACATTACATTTGACCTAGAAGCATGCCAAGCTGCCGGAGCAGAAAGAAAGATGGAGTCTCTCCCGTTTGAGGCCTACCAGGCCTGAATTCAGCATAGCTCCATGAAATACCCTCACTACAGGACAGGTTATCCCTAATACTAACGAATCTATCCCCTAGGCTATGTGTGCAAGCCCTGATCTATGGGGAAGAGCACAGGATCATGTCGAAGTGCCTAGTAAATAGGCTCCATTCACTACTCTAACCCTTAGACTTGAATGGTAAGAGACTGAAGTCACATTTAATCATCTTTTCCTCACAAGAAGGCCGGGAAAATCGAGCAGAACACACGTTTACACCTGATATTGCTCCGGTGCTCGCATATCCGGAGTTTGACCTTCCTCGTCGTCATCCCTACGTATCGTAGACCGCAAGGACATGTAATTAGGTAAATTACATTAGGTGTATTGCAGTTTGTATGACCTCTTTGGGTCCAGACCTTGTTGGGTTCAAGATTTAGGGTTTTAGTGTGTGAGGTCAGATGGCATATGCTACAGTCAGAGCAAGGAAAATGTCCAGTTACCTTGGGGAGGCCCCATACTTCAGTTATAGTTCTTTGTGAAGTATCAGAATGCATCAAAGGGCGTGTGTGTACGAGACTATTGCGTAGGCTCTGAGCACGTTTAAATGAGAAGAGCGGTTTTTCCCACTTACGATTGATGCTGTTAATTATCCCCCAATGTTTTGTGATAGTCTTCTTCAGTTGGTTGGATAAGGTGCTATAGGTGGTGACACATGTTAGAGGGATGGAAGCAGTATCTTTCACATGGTCAGTTAGGAGTACTTCCCTGGGTTGATTTCTCGCACGCTTATAGCTTCTGGAGAGGAGAGGGAAAGGGTACCCTCTGGCTATCAATTTAGTAGTCAGATCATGAGATTGGGCCTTGAAAACACTCAAGGCATTGCAGTTCCGTCGTAGGCGGAGAAATTGTCCGTAGGGCAAATTCTCCCTCAGTGTGCGTGGATGGAAACTCGTGAAATCAAGGAGATTATTCCTCGAAGTAGGTTTGTAATAAGTCCTAGTCTGAAGTGAACCTTGTGTCTTTGTGATCACTACATCCAGGAATACAACTTCAGACTGGTCATAGGTATATGTGAAGTTCAGGTTTGGATTCAAGGTATTTATCCACATGAGGAAAGTCTGGAGGGCGTTGTTATTGCCATGCCAGATCAATAGCACATCGTCTATGTATCGCTTCCATAAGCCTATGGAAGAACGATGTGGATTCGAAGCAGGGAGGATAAACTCTTGCTCAAAGGCATACACGTACAGTCCAGCCACACTGGGAGCGAAGGTACTCCCCATGGAAGTACCTGTGGATTGGAGATAGAGACGTCCCTGGTATTCAAAAAAGTTCTTTTTTAAGGCCAAAGAGGCACATTGAATAATGAACTCCTTTATAGTTCTATACTCCCAAGGAGTGGAGTCAAGTGATTCCTCCAGGACCCTGATGGTTTCGTCCTGGGGGATGCTCGTGTATAGACTTTCTATGTCTAATGTCACCAGTACGGTATTTTCTGAGCACGTAATGTTGTTTAGTAGTTTCAGTAAGTCCTTAGTGTCCTTAAGGTAAGTAGTGGATTGTTGAACCAACGGTTTCAGGAAGTGGTCGCAGAAACGTGATAGGGGTTCCCAGAGAGAGCCGATCCCCGAGACTATTGGGCGTCCAGGGGGAGGGAATCTCTCTTTATGGATCTTTGGGAGTGTGTAGAAGTATGGGATATTACCTGGGCCTTCAGTTAGGAATCGTGCTTCGGCCCTGGTGATGACACCTTGTGTCTGTGCATCTTCAACAAGACTCATGATCTGACTCTTTAGATCGCCGGAGGGATCATTAAGGAGTGGTGTGTAATTCCGACGGTCGTTTAGCAGTCTCAGGCACTCTTGGTTGTAATCGGCAGAGTTCAGTAATACAACTGCACCCCCCCTTATCTGCAGGTTTAATGGTGAGATTAGGGTCCGCACGAAGAGAGGTGATGGCTCTGTATTGATCTGCCCTCAGGTTCTTAAAGGTAGTGGGAATGTCTAGATTCTCAATTTCTGCAAGCACAGCTCGTTCGAAAGTTATGATTTCCACAGGAATGGTATGTGGAGGGGGGATAAACGTGGATAGTGGGCGTAGGGGAGTATCCCCTACATCAGAATCAGCTTCGTCTATGGTGCGTTCCTCGAAGAAAGCTTTTAGTTTCAACTTCCTGAAGAATGATGCAAGTTCACAATGGAGACGGAATTTATCGGGACGGGCTGATGTAACAAAGCCCAATCCCTTTTCTAGTATGGACCTCTCTTGATCTGTCAGTATTTTGTTCGATAGATTGACGATCAAGCTGTCGAGGTGCTCGGTCCCGCGGCCAATTGTTCCTGTGCTTGCTTGCTCCGGGTGTGATTGCCCACTGGGTCGTCTTGTACCCAGTGTACCCTTTGGTTGGGCCCTCTCCGCTGACCTTTTCCCCTTTGGCCTCTTTCTAAAAAAGGGTTCTGTATAAAGGGATTAGGAGGGTACATTGGGGACGCATAGCCAGGATTCCAACCCAGATGCGGGTTAAATGGATAATGGAATTGCATGGGGTGTGGGCCCATAACCCCTTGTTGTGGAGGAAAATTGGACCATGGTGCTTGGTTAGAAGGGGGGCGTGTTCTTCCTCTTTGTTTGCCTCTCCTTGCTTGTCTGAAACTATTGTTGCTGGAGCCACTGCTGTTAGAAGAGTCATCATCTGTGCCATAGGAGTTGGTTTCAGTTCTACGTAGGGCAACGAAGGTAGGGTCAGCATAAGGGTAGATTTTATTAAACTCGAATTTTTTCAGATCTTTCTGAAATTGATTCACCTTGCTTTGTGTAAGATTTTCTTTATATTCGTTGATGTCTTTGTTGAGTTCGTCAAGTCGTTTTTTAAAACCCGTGAGGGTGGTCTTAAATTGTGTCTCTGTCTGAGTAATCTCGATCATAATTGCCTCAGACAGTCGGACGGCTGTTTTAATAATTAAGACTAGCCAGTCTCGAGTGCAATGCCATGCTATTATTGCCCAATCTTTTCTGAAGGTGGCATCCTCCAGAAAGATGCGTGGAGCATTGGTTACTAGTAGGCCCCTTGGGGCTGTATTAGTCCTTAAGTATTCCGTTAAGATTGTGCCATGAAGTATCGTGCGAATCCGATTTTTCTTCAAGTCAGAGAGTTGTTCCCATTCGCTTGCATATGTTACTGTTTGCGATATGGAGGGGTCTGCAAATAATGAGGGGCGTGCTAAAATAGCATCCACCTCAGAATCTGAGAAAGTGAGACCGAGGGAGGCCATAATGACAAGAAAGGGGAGAGTCCCGGGAAGAAGGAGAAAAACCACCACCTGAGGTCAGGGGGGCAAGTAGACTCTCACAGCTGTGCGCTGCTGAACTACAGAGAACCAACAAGAGAGGAAGGGATCCACACGACTAGTCCCCTCAAGGATTTATTCAAAAACAACAAAGTCAGTGTAAATCAAGTCAATAAAGGGGGCACTACTAATAAGAGGAGCACTGGTCCACAAATTCCGAACAAACCGATATGTTGTTGAGAAGAGTGTAGACCTCAATGAATATTACCCATTTGGTATAAAAGCCCTCACTCGCCAACCTGGTTGGTGACATGCTTCATCATCGGGCTCCACTGGGATGACCGAATGTCATCCCAGTGTGCTACAACGCCAGGTTACTGCGGAGCGGGGTTCTTGTGTGGTGATAGTGAATTTAAAATATCCAATTAAGTCAAAAATAAAACTTTAATAATTTTGCTAATTGGAAAAGACTAAAAGGGAGTGAAGGTCAAAAAATAGAAGACCTGTTTCACTCCACGGCGGTCAACATGTTTCTGCCTCTGTGAGTGTTCGTCAGGCTTTCATCAGGACCAGAGTGGATGTCCGGAGCCCCGGTGGTATGAACGCGCTAAGGTTCACCCTACCGTGGACTGCTGTGTGAAAAATTATTTACAGTGAAAAATCCGCCAAAAAGTATATATAATGGGGGAGAGGAACGAGTTTATTCTGACATTGAGAAAGACATACAAACAAAAAGACAAAACATAAGAAGAGTCATCAGTGTTTGTGGCAAACTCGTACTGTTATACTCAAGGGTTTAGAACAATGGTGCTCAGAGAACGAAGGAGTGCCACTAGGTCTACCTCAGGTGCCGAAATAGTGAAAAAATGTGCACCTAGGTGTATCCAAATATCAGTGTAGGATAAAGCCATTGGCTCGATATCCTATCGGATGTGACTAAAGTCATATATCGGAACGCACGTGGAATTATGCAGCGTGCCACTCTAAGTACGGAGAAATGGGGAGGGCTAGGGAATGGCTAAGCAGCCCCCAATGCTTAATATACAAGAATTTTAGTAACATCTTACAAAGAGGCCAATCCGTTTGATGCCTCAAGGATCCCGGGAGGGGGGTGGGAGCAAAATGGCACACCCTGCGTAAAAGAGAAGGGAGATAAAAAGAAAGAAAAAGAGGGCGGGTCACTAACTCGGGTGGAGAAGTGTGATCCCGCTTACCTTCACGGACAGGGAGCAGTGTGAATAACTTACGCCCTTGCTGCTCAGCACCCGTGTGTCACCTATACAGCCTCTCGCTGCCGGGTCCGGATAGTAGAGATCCGTGACCGGAGGCTCGTATAAGAAGAGATTCGAAAAGTCCCCGGTTGGGCTGACAGTGAGAGCTCAGACGGGATTGGGCAGATTCGCCAATCTCCGTTACTGATTGGATGTAAAGAACATCCAATGGGAATGTTGAAAAGAAAGGAGTCGTTCCCAGTGCTGAACGACGCGTGAAATAGAAAAAAGAGGGCACAATATTTTATTGACAGGCTCCGTGTGGAACACTCATTCAACCCAAACAAACCATACGAAGAGCGTGCAAGGGGGACTTGCTGTTATAGACCGGACCACATATTGATTAAGGCAAAGTACTGTACATGCGTGCCTATATAGAGTATTATGATGTTTAGCTCTGCTCGAAACATTTAATCGGCAATCTAGCGTGTTCAAGTGGTGCCTGACTACTGCGTAAGTAAATAAAGGACAGGGGTCAGAATAACATGCTGTTACCCCAGAATGTCACAGATAGAATATAAGGTATTAGTCCGAGGTATATTATCAAGCAGTGTATCAGAATTGCTGGAAACACTTATTCGGCAAAATTGCGTTTTTCAATAATGCCTGACGGGGTCTCCCTGATCACATGAGTAAGTAAAGGACAAAAGTAGACGCTGCGCCTCCAGTTGACCATAGGTAGATTATAAAATGTTAGTCCAAGGTACATTATCATTCAAGCCATGAAGGTTCGTACCCAGACGGTAAACCCATCTCTGCTCTTTTTCAAAGAGGGTCTTGGGGATGTTTCTGCCTGTCGAGATCTCTTCAATAATAGTCCATTTTAAGTCATTTGTTGTGTGATTGACAGATAGAAAATGTTACACAATATGTCCTTTGCATTCAAAAGAAGTAATAGGAAGCAGCATTGAGTTATTTCAAATGAAAAAAGCACAGGGAACTCCAATGAGTGTGTGGGAGAAGAGCTTGGAAGCTCATTGTTTTCCACAGCTGTTTCCTACTGGAGAATGTGGACGATATGATGACCGACCTGTACGTATTCCAGCTTCAGAATATCGGTCAACAAGATTATATTCTGAAGATCCTAGATTTCGACAGTGCATTCCATACATATTTCACCTTTTGTTTGAAAGTGATTTATCTTCTCTGTTGTATGCAGTGAACCACATACTTAAAACTGGAGTTCATCAATCACTTCTTTCTGCGAAAGAATTTGTAGAGAAAATTGAAAAAACAGATGAAAATTTAGAAGCACAGTTAATCAATTTGATGGCATGTCAACTAGGCCTGGGCTAAAATATTGTTCCGTTCGCGGAAATTGCGATAATTTGAAATTTCCACGTTCTGCGGAAAGCGCGAAAATGTCAAAATTTCCGCATTCCGCAGCTTGGCGATAATTTGTTTCTTGCTTGCGCTGTAAAATAATAAATTCTCGCGCGCGCACGATCGCCTTACCTGAATCCCTGCATTTGCCGACAAGTTTTCTTGATCCGGTCGCGTTCTCCATGAGATGTTGTATTGTTTTCAGCCATTTGCGCTGTCTCGCGACAGTTCGCGCAAGCAGTGACGTCATGCGTCGCGCGATCACGTCTTTCTTCTCGCGGTCATGCACCACGAGACAACTGAAAACAAGATGGCCGCGCCCGCGAGCAACCACATGGGTAAGTTGGCGAGCCGCAACCATGCAGAAAATCTCGCGAACATGCGGGAAAAAAACTTCTGCATCTTCGCGATATTTCCGCGTTTGCGATAATTTTTAACATTTTCGCGATAATTTGCGAAAGTGGATTTCGCAAATTCCGCCCACCCCTAATGTCAACGTGGAACAACAAGTGTATGTTACGGAACTTAGGTACACCAACATGGTTTGTCACACTTAGCTGTGCGGAGTATGCATGGGAAGATTTGCTTGAGCTTCTAAGAGAAGTGAATTCCAATATTAAAAATGTTGAAATAAAGACTCCTGGTGAACTGTGTTCATTGGATCCTGTAAATGTGTGCAGATATTTTAATCATAGGTTTCAAGCTATGATGTCTTTTATCTGCAATAAAAAAAATCCACCTCTTGGAGAAGTTACCGATTTCTTGTTGAGAAAGGAGTACCAAGCAAGAGGTGCACCTCATATACATATGCTACTATGGGTTAAGGATGCACCTAAATTTGGAACTGATTCTGATGAAACAGTATTGTCTTTCATCGAACTTTATGTGACATGTGAGATTCCGAGAGAAGAAGGAGATAGAAGCTTGAGACAGCAAGTTTTACGTTTCCAAAGTCACCGTTGTGGAAAGTACTGCAGAAGAAAATACAAGTCTAAAGGAAAATTTTACACCAAATGTCGGTTTGGTTTTCCACGTCCAGTCATTTGTAAAGGAAGAGTAAATTATTTTTTTTCTTCTGTTAGGCACACAATAACTCAGAAATCTCCAAAGAATACCTACAACTTAAAAAGAACAGAAGTGTCAAAGTATATCAATGCCTACAATCCAGTCATTTTAAAAATGTGGAATGCGAACATGGACATCCAGTATATTGCAGATAACTCAATTGGTTTTGCCCGTTATGTTACATCGTACATAACAAAATCAGAAAAAACAGAGATGAAACAATTGTGGGAAGAAATTGCCCAAGAGCAAAGCGTCAGCAAAAAATTGTACAGCTTTACTTTGAAAATGCTTTCCCACAGAGAAATTGGATCCTATGAATGCTCAGACCACTTGTGCTCTTCAAGTTTGTATTCAAAGTCTCGAGGAATCATTTGGGTAAGTTTAGATCTTGCCTGCTCACCGAATAGAGTGTTGAAACCATTAGAAGAAATTGAATACTTAGCAGCAAATGAACCAGACAGTACAGACATTCTTAAAACTAATATGTTGGACACATACTATCCGAAAAGGAGTCGACATCTGGAACAGCTATTTCAACATTACAGCTTCAAAAGAAATGTTAAACAGAATTTAAAAGAAGGAAAATATGCAGTAGTTGGATGTCATGGTTGTTTACTAAAACATGCAAAGGGTAATCTTATAAACCACAAGAAACACAGTTGTGAAACTCCAGATAAGCGAGAATTTTACTATTTAGCACTTCTCCAACCCTTTAAACCATGCCATAGTGAAAGTGAACTACTTGGAGACTTTGACTGATACGAAGATTCTTTTAATGCATGTAAAGATAGCATTGCATGTACAATTTTCCCTACATATTTAAAAATGTTGAATGATGAAGTTGAACAGTAAAAGACTATTACAGCTGAAATAGCTAATGAAAGTTCTCAATATAGTCAAAGTAGTGGTCAATGTAAACAAAATCCACTTGGACAACCAATACTGGAAAATGAAGCAGCAATTGCTATGCATGAGGTCGAATTTGCAATGTAACAAGCACACGAGGAGAATATTACATTGGAAAAGTTAGAAGAACAACTAAATGTTGAACAGAAAGAAATATATGTACAAGTGAGAGAACAGATAGAACATGGTTTGTTGCATAAAAAAAGAATGTGTGTGTTCATCTTTTAAATCTCTTCTGATGTACATCAGTGGTCAAGCTGGGACAGGTAAAAGTTTTTTAAATAAAGTTTTGACCAGATATTTTCAAAAAACTTCTGGTTCACATTTATGTTCTGTGGTAAAAGCTCCAACTGGATTAGCTGCACCCAATGTTAAAGGAGTTACTTTGCATAGATTACTAATGTTACCAGTTGAGCATGATAGTAAATTACAATATCAGAAGTTGTCTGGAGAAGCTTCTCATGAAGTGTCAAGAGTGCTGAAGAAAAGGAAACTATTAATTATTGATGGGGTGAGCATGGTCTCAAACTTAATGCTTGCTTTTGTACACTTAAGATTGCAAAATGTATTTAAGACAGATTATGATGTTCTCTTTGGGGGAAAACATTGAATTATATTTGGAGATCTGCTACAACTAGCACCTGTTAAAGGAGAACCAGTGTTTAAAACTCTTCTACATGAAGACACAAAGAAATCTCTGGGAAAGCCTTCCTCACACTATTTGCGATTGCATCCACCAAAAAAACTGCACACGGTCTTACATTGCACATCACTCCCTCCCCTTTCTTCATAGCGAATGCCACTATCACCATCTGTCATAATGGTATCATCCTCATGCAGGAATCTGACCATAATCTTCACATTCTGGACAACATCTTCCCGATCATCAAAGCAAAGGTTGCAAGCCCCTATCCCACCACACCAACTAACCATTCCCCCAACTATCGGATGGATCCCCTATCTGATTCCGCACCTGGACCTCCCCTAGCATTATCCCATAACAATCAAACTCTCAGCCCTGGTATAGCCAACACCCCGCTAAGCAACCTTCACCTACATAACTCATATTCGGCACCCAGCACCATCACAATCTCTCCTATGCCTACCTCGCCTTACACTGGCACTATCTTGCCCCCAGCGTTCACACACTCCCGCTCGCCTACCACTAACACCCCCCATCTCCTAAAGGAAACCATCTCCTACCCCACTTATAGTACTCCTCCTCCACTTCCACTATCATACCCAACAACCGCTCGGCTGACCTGGCCCCCATCGCTCCTCGCAAACCCACTCCTGATCAGCATGCTGTCCCATCTTCCTCCCCCCTGCAACACGAAGCCCACAGTCCCGCTGCCTTCCGCTCACATCAACACCCACTCCCATCCCCTATGTACTCCCCCCCAGCCATTGTCGGCCACTCAGATACACTGCCTTATACTAAACCAGCTACGTCGAAAGTACGCATTAATACCCAGACACCTCCCCTCTCAAACACGACAACCCATATATCAGATCACAGACTGGACAGGATACTTATATCCCTACACCAAATCAAAGAGGACATCCAATCCCTTCACGACCTGATTCGGCAACCACACAAACCTCTAACTAAATACACTCATCAGCAACGCACTAGCCCCAGGTCTCAGTCACCCCCAGATGGAAAACAGTACCTTACCCCAATGCCCCATCACGTCCCAACAGGATAACATCCCCCATCTCAGCGAATGATCTTACCTCCCTACTTCGCTCCTACGCACCCTCACCCCCTTCCTTGGCACTATACAGACAGACGCACTGCAAAAAAGTGTCCTTTATCAAACCCATCCAACCCAGTGCCTCTTGAGTCTCGAGACGACAGAATCCTAGAGGTATTGTTGAAAACAACCTCAACAGAGTACCCATCCTCCACAACCACAATACTACTCCCTCCACAACCCAGCTCAAATGTATCCTACTAAACTGTAGATCTGCATCGCGTCATGCCACGGACATAGCTGACCTCATATTAACCATGGAACCCGATCTCATAATTTTGACAGAAACCTGGCTAAATGACTCCTCCACACCCATCTTAGACATAATAGTTCCCCCTAACTATTACATCTCTAGACTCGACAGACTAAATAGACCAGGGGGTGGCATCGCCTGCATTCATAGAAACTACCTCTCGGTGAACCGCATCAACTCACCGACGCTTTCTTCATATGAGTACCTCTGCCTAGACATCACAAACAATAACAAGCCCCTATGCTCTCTACATTCCTTTTACCACCCTCCTGGAAACAATCCCATTTTCATCGAACAAATAATGGATATCATAGCCGCAAATGTCGGCCAACAAAATATGCAAATCTTCCTGGGGGACTTCAACCTCCACTGCAATGATCCGGAAGACCCAGAGGTCAATAGCCTCAAAGCCTTTCTGTCAGCCCTTAATCTGGCCCAAATAGGTGACTGCCCCACCCATGAAAAGTGCTCCATCTTCGACCTAGTAATTGCCAAAACAGACTCTACCCAGCTGAAATCGATCCTCCCTTGCGACTGGTCTGACCATCACATAATTACTTTCCACATCAAGAAGGTAGCCAAGCCACTCTCTATCCAACCGATGAGAACGAAAATTTGGAAGAGGAACCTAGAAAACATTACCTCTGCCTCTCTCACAACCGCTAGTCACACCCTCACACCCCCACTGGAGGGTCTAAAGGACGTACATGTTCTAACCAACCACTACTTTCACTCTATGAACCAGATTCTTGACAACTTAGCCCCACTACAACTGAAAAGAACCACCACAAAAGGATCAAACCTATGGTATGATGGTAGGCTAAATGAAGACAGAAGAGCTCTAAGAACAGTTGAAAGACAATGGAGAGCTGCTCCGTCAGCAGCCCACCTTAAATTGCTAAGAAGTAAAAGAAATTCCTATTATAGAAAGATCAACAATTAGACCAAGCGAAGAATCGTCCCAAAAGATTATTCGAAATTATCAAAGCTCAATCCAAGGGTGTCTCCCACTCTCCCCAAACTGATCCCAAAACACTTCCCAATTGTGAGGATCTTGCATCCTTCTTCTCAACTAAGACTGAAAACTTAAAGGCAGTCCTACATAACAATCTATTATCACATAATGGCCCACAAAGGAGTGATGCACCGATCACACCCAGTATCTCGATAATAAGCTCCCCAAAAGCTCGTACTCAAAAACATGGCCTCCTGGACCAACTTCAGCTTCTACAATGAAGAAACCATTTTAAAAATGATCACAGCACTGAACCCTTCCAATCACTTCATAGACCCTCTCCCAGCAAACCATTTAAAAACCTTCATGCCACTGCTAGTGCCCCTATGGACCAGGATTATAAACACTTCTCTTTCACAGGGAATCATCCCAGACATCCTCAAAGTTGGTCAGATATCCCCCATCCTAAAAAAACCATCAGCGGACCCATCTGACCTGAATAACTATCGCCCAATTTCCAACATCTCGACCCTTTGCCAAATTGCTAGAAAAATGTGTCCACGAGCAGCTCAGTAAGCACATAGATCACTTCAACCTGCTAGATCAATTCCAATCAGCAGTGCATTGCGAGAGCGCAAGTTATAGTTAGCTCAACTAACTATAACAGACGAATTTCTCTGGTTTTATATGAGTCAAATGTCCAACTAACTATAACGTCTCTGAAACCTCTGGTTTTTCAGTGAATTTCTAAGGTTTTTTAAATGCTAATTTCTAACTATAAAGTCAGTGAAACCTATGTTTTTTTCAGTGAATATATATATATATATATATATATATAAACCAAATCCAACTCGTCAGAAGCTTTTTGATGTACAGAAACTTCCAAAGCAGGAAACGGACACCAGTTAGTGCTGTTGCTGTTTATTCACGTGCAAGAAATGCCGCCATTAGTGCTGTTGCTGTTTATTCACGTGCAAGAAATGCCGCCATGACGCGGTTCGGGCTCACAAGCCCTTGATCACATGACATGCAATTTACTTTTTTTCCCTTTTTAATGTGCTAGTGCAGTGGTTAACCATGAAGACAGACTATGGGTCTGTCTTCCAACATATCGATTCACGACATAATGCCAATTGTCACAAGATTAATTAACACGATGTTGCAATTTATAAACAACTACATGCACTGTTTGAATACATTGAAATATATAGCGTAATTAATCTATTCTTCCCAAATAACAAGACATTAAATACAGATTATGGATATCTGTCTTTGTATTGTTCGGTTTGTGGCTTAATGCCAAAGGCAATAGTTGTTTATATTGCTGTATAAATATAAACAATTTCACTCTCTGTATAAATACCATAAAAACAGTAAAAAAATACAGCGGTATAAATGTGCTGATATCATGATCCTATGGCATAAACATGGGACAGGAAATAGATAAGCAGGCGTACAATTTGTGGGTGTCAAAAACATTTTAGCACTCAAAACCTATTGTATTTTATTTGAAATTGCTCTTCCTTACTATATCTTACAAAAATTTATTGACCCATGTTAAAAAATTCAGCGATATTTTGTGCTAAATCATATATTGTACAGTGCTAAAGACATGTGCAACACCTGAATAGCTAAAGTGCAAAAAGTGCTTAAAAATTGATTTGGTATAGACCAATTATAAATCGGTGCTTAAAAGAACCATATTACTTTTTTAGCAAGAAAAGGAAAAAAATTTGATTTAAAATTGGATTATTAGGGAATCAGCTAGGATGTTTTGGGGATACCACAATTAATGTAACTGGAGTGATGTATATAGGCCATGTGGCTGATGTTAACTGCCAATTGTCCGGATTGATAAAATCCATTAAGAAGGCAAATAAGACAATATGTTTTGCTTAATTCTTCTAGAGCCAAGTATATAAGTCTTCCGTTGTATTAAGGCCATTCGGATACTTACTATCAAACTCTAAAATATATTTGGTCTCCAGTTTCCTCAATTGGGTCTCTCTGTTGCCCCCTCTCCTTAATGGTGGTATAGAATCCACAACATAGTACTTGAGGTCTTGTACTAGGCTGTTGTGGACTTCCTTTATGTGTCGGGCCACAGGATAGCTTGGATCTGCGTTTGCTATAGCTCTGGTGTGTTGAAGAATTCGCTTGTGGACTTGTAGCTTAGTGCTACCGATGTACTTCAGTCCACAAGCGCATTCCAACACATAAATTGCATACTCTGATTTGCATGTCAAAGATTTGGAGATTGTAGTTGGGGCTGATTTGAATGGGGTTGTAAAAGAGTTTTTGTTTAAACCCAATTTGCAGGCTTTACAAGAGAAGCATTTTTTAAACCCTCTAGAGCTCATTAGCCAGTTTTTGTTAGCAGAGATTTCCGGACTACTTGTGACTAAGTAATCACTGGACGATGGAGCCTTTCTATACGTAATGACTGGATTGGCCGACAGGTGTTCGCCAATTATAGGATCTGTGCGCACAATGTGCCAGTTTTTCCTTATAACACGGCTAATAATATCTCTTTGCTTGTTGTAGGTCATTATTAGTCTGGGATCGGAAGGCTCTTTTGTATTTTGGCTAGAAGTTATGAACGTTTCTATGTTAGGAAGAGGCAAAAGCAATTCCTCTCTGCTTAGATCATTGGTTTTATTTATAGCCGCAGAGATTGTACGTATAGAATAACCCCTTGCTAAGAAACGATTTTTACATTCTTCTTGTGCTTGAGTCAGATCCTCATCTCTGCTGCATATCCTGCGTAGCCGCAGCATTTCTCCATACGGAATGCTATGTATAGTGTGTTTCGGGTGGAAACTCGAGGCATGTAGAATGGTATTGCCCGCTGTAGGCTTGCGATATAATCTGGTTTCCAATTTGACATTATGTATAAAAACCTCCACATCTAAGAAGCAAACCGAATAATCACTGATATTGTAAGTGAGCTGCAAATTGATATCATTCTCATTGAGCATGCTAATGAATGATGCTGCACTTTTCCTGTTGCCATGCCAAACCAAGAAAAGGTCGTCTATATATCTAACCCATTTGATTACATGTTTGTTGACTATGTCCTGATACAGGGTATGAACTATTTCCTCCTCCCACCAGCCCATATGGAGGCAAGCGTAACTAGGTGAAAAGCTTGCCCCCATAGCCACACCTCGAATTTGCTGGTAGATTTGGTTTTGGAAGAGAAAATAGTTGTTGTTTAGGCAAAATTCAGACAAGGTTAGTAACATTTTATTGTGATTGAGAAACTGAATTGGTCGCCTGTCCAAAAAATGTTTAAGAGCTCGTATACCATCATTATGGTGTATGCTTGTATATAAGCTTGACACATCTATAGTAATCAATAGAAAATCTTTACACCATTTAAGTTCATGGATTTTTGTTAAAAATCTGTAGTGTCCTTTATGAATGATGGTAAGGCTCTGACATGTTCCTGCAGAAATGAGTCAATATAGATGGAAATGTTCTCCAACAGACTTTGTTTGGCCGAGATGATGGGTCTGCCCGGAGGTTTATTGATGTTTTTATGGATCTTTGGGATGAAATATATCACGGGTGTGACAGGATAGTCTTTTTTCAAAAACTTATATTCATCCATGTTGATTAATCCTGCGCTTTTCCATGCCAAGAGACGTATAAAAAGCTCATTTTGTGCTGCCACCAATGTTAGTTTGTTACTTAATTTGTAGCATGATCTGTCATTGAGTTGCAGCATGGCCTCTTCTAAGTATAGTTTTTTGGACCAGAGCACAACATTACCACCTTTATCAGAGTTCCTTATAATAAGGGAATCATCCTGTTGAAGTTTTTTAATCAGTTGGTGGTACTGGTGCTGGTGTGCTTTTTGATAGTTGGAGATTTTCTGAGTTTTGTGATTAAGCTTTTTAATTTCATTCAAAACTACTTCATGGAAAGCGTCAATAGAATCACGTGGGAGGATAGGGACAAAGGTTGATTTTAGTTTGAGTTCCAAATTGATCGTGGCATTGGTTGTAATGGTTTGCTGCTCCAAGATTAGATTGATGTTTTGCGAATCTAATGTTGGGGAATTATCAGATTCGAGAGCTTGCATATCGCACAAGAGAGCGGTATCTGCTATTGTTAACCCTTGCGGCAATTCATTTGTTAACAGATTTGATAGTGGAAGAGAAGTTTTAGATTTTTGCAAATTGTAAAATTTCTTGAGTTTCAATTTCCGTATGAATTTATAAACATCAACTCTTGTTTGTGCATATTGGAAATTGGATTCCGGACAATATGACAGTCCCAAGGAAAGCAGTTGTTGTTCGGCTTCACTTAAGGTAATGTCTGAGAGATTGATGACTGATCTTTCGTTAGGCGCTTATTGGGCTATTTCTGTCTCTAATTTTTTCTTGCCGATTTCATGTTGCTGAATTGGGGACGTACTGAGTCGCTTGTGCCTTGCTCTGCGTCTTTGCGTTTGAGATTTGTCCTTTTCCACCTCTCAAGTTTGTGTTCCTGGGGCATAAATTGAAACACCGTTCCTCTTGTAAAAAAACAATCTCTTCACTCAGGGAATGTTTTGAGATGCTGGAGGTTGTTGCTCCCCTGCTTTGTTCCACATCAGATTCGCTGTCTATCGCAGAGCTGAGATCAGATACAGATGATGCCGTTGGTATTTCCGTTCTTTGCTCCACTCTGTTACCAGGGTTAGTATGAAATCTGACTGTTTTACGCGGTAACTTGACAGCGTCATATTTGCGGGCAAAGGTAAAGATCTGTCCTCTCTCATAATCAAGTTTGTCACGTTGGAATTTATATGTTTTGCGTTTTTTTATGATGTCTTCTTCCTTTTTAAGTCTTGTGTTCATTTCTTCTCGAAACTTAGACTGATCAGTGCTGCTTTCCAAGGCCATGATTTGTTCGTTAATCTCATCAATTTTAATTTGTAATTCTCCTCTGTCGCTATCAGCATATTTAATGAGGCTACACATTAGGTTCTTAGAGGCCTCCAAATTGCTCTCCGCCCATTCTCGCAACATGTTCGGGTTGGGTTTTTGGTAACTTGGAGCGAGGGGAACAACCTTTACAACGCAACTTTTACAACGCACTACACTTACAACGCAATTTTTACAACGCAAAATCCACTACAACGCATTCCATTACATCGTATGACACTACAACGCATTTTTAAAAACTACCTTTACAATGCATTCCATTACATCGCATACTACCTTTACAACACATACCATTTCAACGCATAATATTACACTACACTATCCAACACTTACCCTACTGTTGCACCCCCTGGAGTTAGAATAGTAATTTTTACCCCTATACTATCCAACACTTACCCTACTGTTGCACCCCCTGGAGTTAGAATAGTAATTTTTACCCCTATACTATCCAACACTTACCCTACTGTCGCACCCCCTGGAGTTAGAATAGTAATTTTTACCCCTATACTATCCAACACTTACCCTACTGTTGCACCCCCTGGAGTTAGAATAGTCATTTTTACCCCTATACTATCCAACACTTACCCTACTGTTGCACCCCCTGGAGTTAGAATAGTAATTTTTACCCCTATACTATCCAACACTTACCCTACTGTTGCACCCCCTGAAGTTAGAATAGTAATTTTTACCCCTATTCTATCCAACACTTACCCTACTGTTGCACCCCCTGGAGTTAGAATACTAATTTTAACCCCTATACTATCCAATACTTACCTTAAATGCAATGTAATATTATGCGTTGTAATGGTATGCGTTGTAAAGGTAGTATGCGATGTAATGGAATGCGTTGTAAAGGTAGTTTTTAAAAATGCGTTGTAGTGTCATGCGATGTAATGGAATGCGTTGTAGTGGATGTTGCGTTGTAAAAATTGCGTTGTAAGTGCATGCGTTGTAAAAGTATGCGTTGTAACGTCATACATCCTGGAGCGAGCATGATTCGGAGCCCACGGGGGATTCTGCCCACTTCTAGATATTTAGACAGCGATCTGTGTTCCCACCATTTTGCTTGCTCTGTTTTCATGAGCTTCTCTAGTTGTTTATATAGATGTAAATGTGCAGATATTTATATAGCGCAAATCACCAACCGGTCTCTAAGCGCTTGCTTAGGGAACCCGTCCTGGTATTCCCCTGTGAGATAACCCAGCAGGGCATCCACAAGGTGAAAGCCAGGCATCCCGCCGCGAGGGGCCATTGTGGAGATTAAGCAAGCTATTGCCCAGAGTCGCAGAGTGTGAACCCATGAATCGAGTATGCACTGGAGCGAGAATTATCGAGTCCATGGACAATTTATGGACTCAAGACCCAGCCGAGCCGGGAATTGAACCCTGGTCCTGGGCTGACCTCTGCTTCCAGGTCTGCCTACTCTAACCAGTGAGCCACACTTCTCCACTTCAGATTTGATGGTTGGCTATGTGTTCCTGTGTCCGATGTTGGTATCTGAGTTTGGGAGTTGGGGCTCTCAGTAAACATCGCATCTGCAGCTTCCTCCCTGCTGCGTAGCATGTCGGCCGACATTTCAAATTGCAATAAAGTTATTCTTTTGTGCGAGTTTCGGTAGTTGCCTTACTCGCAGCACACCTCCCACCAGACAATCTTGGCGTCTCCTACCTCATGCGGCGCTTCTCAGACTCGTACGCGTCCTACGACCCGGCCGGTTCCGCTGCACCGCAGTCAGTTTGGGATTTTCGCCGTCTGGGGGTTACAGGAACTATTTCCTCACGGAAAGAGATTGCTTCCGGTTCATGAACCGAAATCGGCTTTGGCGTCCTGTTACCACATCACTGGAGGGGGTCCGCTAATCCAAGTAAGCCGCCTTGGAAAATATAAACCAAATCCAACTCGTCAGAAGCTTTTTGATGTACTGAAACTTCCAAAGCAGGAAACGGACACCAGTTAGTGCTGTTGCTGTTTATTCACGTGCAAGAAATGCCGCCATTAGTGCTGTTGCTGTTCATTCACGTGCAAGAAATGCCGCCATGACGCGTTTCGGGCTCACAAGCCCTTGATCACATGACATGCCATTTACTTTTTTTCCCCTTTTTAAAGTGCTAGTGCAGTGGTTAACCATGAAGACAGACTATGGGTCTGTCTTCCAACATATCGATTCACGACATAATGCCAATTGTCACAAGATTATTTAACACGATGTTGCAATTTATAAACAACTACATGCACTGTTTGAATACATTGAAATATATAGCGTAATTAATCTATTATTCCCAAATAACAAGACATTAAATACAGATTATGGATATCTGTCTTTGTATTGTTCGGTTTGTGGCTTAATGCCAAAGGCAATAGTTGTTTATATTGCTGTATAAATGTAAACAATTTCACTCTCTGTATATATATATTATCTACTGGCAGTCGCCAGTAGATAGTTATAGTTAGGACCGAGTTCCCGTAGGAAATCTGAAAATTCTATTTTGAATAACTTTGGCGTTGGTTGACTTATCTTCGTGAAATTTTCAAAACTAATGGCGCGCTCCGCTCAGCTCCTACCCTAAAAGTGTCAGGGTGATTTGTCAAGCGGGGGCTGAGAAAAAAGGGGGGTCCCAAAACGCGTTTTCCCCATGCATTTTCCTATAGGACCTTTAGTCGAAGGTACAGCCCGAACGGCTGAACAGAATTACTTGAAATTTGGCAAAGAGGTAGTCCTCAGGTCAGGCATGTGCCTTTTGCATATATGGTGTCAATCTGTTCAGTATTTCCTGAGAAAATCAAAAGTAAAATCACATATATATCTGGGCGGAGCCTAACCACACATCTCACCGTGAGATCTGATTGGCTGTCAGCACTTCATCCAAGAAGTGTTGGCAGCCATCTTGGGACCAATATACATGATAGCACCTCATTAAAAAGCATTGCAGTTAATAGAAGGTTTTAAGACTTTAGTTACATTATAAATAATTTGTTGATGGTACCATACTCATTTTAGGAATTGTGGTGTGTTCTATGGTGATTTTATCATGTGAAAAAGCCTTCTGCTGTGATATCATGAATCATGTTTGAGAGAAAACTATTTTCTCATGCTTTTCCCACAGAGGTTTGGAAGGTGATCTATAAGCTAAACTGAGAGCATATTTTCTGTAAATTTACATTATCTTTCTCAGTCATGTGAGAATGAAGTCTGACATTCTCAGTAAAACATGTACATCCAACAAGGGCACAGACTGTCAGTTGATTCCTTTGTGTTCTACTGCAGCTTCCCAGAGTGTTCTAGAGCGCTAACAGTCCTACTTCTGACAAACGTATGGCACACCTGAAGCCATCTTGGTTGGAATAAAGTGGTAACTCTTAAAACATTTAATTTAAAAAGGAACAAAACGAGGGGGTTCATTTTGCCATAGAAAGTATGATTAGTGCTGCAGAAAGAAAAATTAGGGCACATTATGAGTGACTTCTCAAATCCTCTTCTATTTCATTAAAAAATTCTGACATGCAGACTGAAACATGCACTTTCAATACCGGCAGCAGACTTCCCTGGTGAGCAGTAGCTTTACTACAGTGATCTAATAAGCAACTAGAGTATTAACATTCTGAATTCATGGCAAATGTGTGACACATCTGAATGCCTTCTTGATGGAATCAAAGTAAAAAACTGAAAGTATTTCCTACTGAGGAGACTGTAGTAAATGAGGAAATTAGGAAACATCATAACAAATAAATCTCCCAAGATGGCCACCAGAGACAAAAGAGCCCAAATGCAGCACAAATATCACCCAGATGTAGCCCACATGTAGCCCAATGACAGAAGTGTGCAAAACACTTATTTTATGTGTATTTGCAGTTTTATATAGTGCAGACTTGTCAGGTATTGGAGTGCTTTACAGGAGCATTGGTCACACAAGATCAAATTCATTTTGGTTGTAGACATGGGGAGATTAAATGATTTGACCAAAATCACAGAATGTTGAGCTGAAGCAGAAACTCCAACTTGGTTCCCCAGTTGCAAAGTCTGCAGCTCTGGAAGTAACACCACATCCTCTCCCCTAGGTGCAACATTTAATCAAGTGGTCAACTGGATAAAAAAACATAAAGATTACAAATAATTTAAAAGTTCTTTGTCGCTATTTGAAAACTCAGAAAATATGTCATCATTTTAGTTTTTTAGAGCACTAACCATAATTTTGATGCAAATAAGACCCTCTCATATATGTAATTTCTAAAGGAAATACTCTAGGTATTACAGTTTTGATTACATCAAGATGACGTCAGGTGTTCCACACTTTTGTAATAAATATAGATGTTAGCAATCTAGTTGTGCATTGGGATACTGTTGAGAGGCAGAGACCAGTGGCACGGACTCTGAAAATTGAAGGCAGGTAGGAGAGTGCAGATGCAACAATTTGACCACACTGGGCAGGCAGGAAGAGCAGTGGCAGCACAACAGACTATGGAGGGCAATGGAAAGGGGGACAGGGGCAACAAACCAACAATACAGGACTGGCAAGAGAGGCTGTGGCAATATAATAGACCATTGTGGGCAGAAGGAAGAGGCAGTGGTAGTACAACCATACATGCCAACAGACCCGTTTCAGCCAGGAATTGTCCAATGTTTTTAAGCTCAAATGGTCTTTATTTGATCTGTCTCCTGTCTACAATCTCCTCTTTTTCAATGTAACTCAAAGGGGAAAATCAATAACCCAGTTTTTTTTCAAAATCTCCCTCTTACCAAGTTCAAAATGTTTGCAAGTATGGTACATTGGATCATGGTAGGCAGGAGGAATTGGGATAGGGACATGGACTCGGATAACAGAGGACAGGAGGGACATGGAGAGGTGCACCAAACTGACCCTACAGGGCAGGCATCAGGGTTTGCAGCAGCACAATACACCACACAGCGCATGCGGGACAGGAGTGCAGCACAACAATCCATAGAAAGCAATAGGGAGGGGACAGGACCATGCACATGGACAACAAGAACAGAGGGGAAAGAGGCAATGGTAGCTAGCTGACCATAATGACAGACAGGAGAGAAAGCTACAGCATAACAGACCATAAAGGGCAGGAGGGACGGATCAGGGGCATTACAATGGAACAGACAATCCAGGAGGGAGGGAATAGGGGTCTGCACATGGAAACAGAGGGCTGGGGGCAAGGGGGCAGGGCAGGAGCAGCAAGATGACCATGGAGGTCAGGCAGGTTGGGCACTAGAAACAAGACACACCATGGAGAGCAACAATGAGACTATGATGGCATACACACAGACCATGGAGGGAAGGTGGGAGGGGGTCAGAGGCAGCTAGCTGACCACACAGGGAAGATGGGAGGGGCCATGGCAGCACAGAAGACCATGCATGGCAAGCGGGAGGGTTAGTGGCAGCACAATGGCTATGATGGGCAAGAAGGAGGGTGCAGGGGCATGCATAAAGGACCATGGAGGATAGAAGGGAGGGTCAGGACCTGGGCACAGACAAGAAAGTTCAGGGGAAGGGGCCTCACAACAGACCGCACAGGGCAGGCAGGAGGAGCAGTTGCAGTTGCAGCACAACAGACCAGGGAGGGCAGAAGGGTGTGGCAGTAAAATGAACCATGGAGGACAGGAGGAAGGGGATAGGGGCATGGCATGTGGACAGGCAGGGTGGAGGTGGCAGGGACAGGTTACAGTCATCTGACAATGCTAGGCAGGTGGGAGGGTAGTGCAGCTCAACAGAACACTCAGAGTAGATAGGAGTGGCAGGTCCAAAACATGGTGGGCAAAAAGGATGGAGCAGGGACATGCACAAAGAGGGCAGGGGGAAGGAGAATAGGGGCAGCAAGCTAAGCACAGAGGCTAAGCAGGAGGTCAATGATGGGCCATAGAATTGGGCAATGGAGGGCAGAAGGAGTGGACTGGTACATCATGCTAAATGGAGGGCAGTGGCAGCACATCAGACCATGCATGGCAGGAGGAAGGAGGCTAGTCCGTGGATTCAGACAACAGAGGATAGGGAGGAGGTGGATGGGACAGCAAGCTAACTGTTCAGAGAAGGTGGGTATTAGGAGCTTTATTGTTTTTAAAATGTGTGTCTGTGCGAACTACTTAAAATATGAACAAGTATGCAGCATAATCTCACTTTTATTCAGGAAGAAGAGGACGTTTGTGACTGTGACTCTGGGCTCACTTGGCAGAAACACCCCCTGACCCTCCACCCCATCGCAAAATGTAATGCCCATGAAAAGGGTAGGTGGACGCAGTGTTATATAGAACATAGTCCTGGGAGCACGATTGAAAATGAAAACTAGATATAGTATATGGTATAAACTATGCACCAAAAAGTGTGATATAAGATGAACCGGGGCGTGAATTATAATATGCAATACATTGTGCGCAATGACAGATTCATTGGAGAGCGCGAGATAGCACAGGCACTAGCGCGTGCTATGCGATATGCGCCTTGGAGTGTAATATGCACAGGGCAGTGTTGTGTAACCTAACTAGTCCCTAAAGTTGTAATATAAAATATGTGCTGGGGAGTGTAACGTTGCATATGCACTGTGACAAAGATATGGATCCCAGATTGTAATATGTATGGCATAGCACTGTGCGTTATAACATAGGCATCGAGGAAGGCACGTTAGATGGGGCAATATAACCCATGTGAAGGCAAGTATGGCATGACATATTCACGGGGTGGTGTTACAGTGCACATGGGCTAGAGAGTGTCATAGCATATGCACTAGCTGGTGAAATACAACACAGAGGTGTGAGGCACTCGGTGGGCACTGGTGGGTGTAACACAGCATTGGGCTCAGCCAGGAGCACGCTGTGACTCTCAAGTGAGGTTCATCTCCTTTCCAGAGAGTAAAATAAAAAGTATTACACATCCGGCGGTGGATGTGTGTTTTATTAACCGTGAGGGGGGTTTCTTGCATAGTTTGGTCGAATTTTTGTCGAATCCCCTTTGAATGGCTTGGTGTGCGTGTATATTAAATGTGCCCGTCAATAGCTACCTATGTTTGTATAAATAAACGCCAAGGGTGTCTACTTGGAGAATACCCACCGGCGGGGGCATCGGGATTAGGCATGGTAGGGCGTCAGACACGTCAGAGCTTCACTAGCGGTGTAAATACATTCCATGTGGATTCATTCTATGCATATTCGTCTTTTAATGAATATCACGCAAATCGTCATGGTGATAGGTACATACGGTTTGTCCAGCATGTCCTAGGTGTTTCTATAGATATATATTTTTTTTAAATAATAAAAAACAAAGGCCAGCCCTGGGGGACGGGGTCCCCGGGGCCATAAGTGGCCTGAGGAGGGGGGCAATGCAGCCCCCCCCCTAAAGAATTTTTTTTTAAAAAAGGCCATGACCCGGGGGTTGGGGTCCCCGGGGCCAATTAAGGCCCCTCCTTGCAGCACTCTGCAAATGCGCCCCCTGGCCAGTTGTAAGTTGGGGAATTAATTCCCCTTCAATACTGAGGGTCCCTGAGGGCCAACTAGCCCAACAAGTGCTTCCAGTAAGTGCCAGGGAGCTGCGTTGCAGACAGGTTTTCTGAGGCCACGCCCCTTTTTTCACCTCTATGCAATGCAGCTCTGTGGCGCTTACTGGAGGTACCCAGTGGGCTAGTTGGACCCTAGGGACCCTCAGGATTCAAATGAACTTAATCTCCCAACAAAAGACGGCCACAGGGCGTGTTTACACAGTGGTGAAGGGAGGGGACGGGGCCTGAGTTAACGTGTGCAAACAAGCCCTGTGGTGCATTTTAAGTTGGGGAAATAATTCCCCTTCAATCCTGAGGGACCTTGGGGGCCAACTAGCCCACCAGGTGCTTCCAGTAAGCGCCACTGCACTGCGTTGCAGAGAGGTGGTCTAGGCCGTGCCCCTTTTTACATCTCTCTGCAATGCAGCTCTGTGGACCCTAGGGACCCTCAGGATTCAAGGGGACTTGATCTCCCAACTTAAAACGGCCATAGGGCGTGTTTAAACAGTGGGGAAGTGAGGGGATGGGGCCTGAGGTGACGTGTGCAAACACGCCCTGTGGCGCGTTTTAAGAGGTAGTTTTAATCCCCTGCTCTATTATATACTAGGGGCTTACAGAGGAGGTCATGCTGATCACAGGGGGACCCCAGCGCATAGTGTTCACTAGTGTATGTAGGTGTTTTCACTGTATTCTGAGTGTCTTTTAACATAGCACTGGCTCTAGGACTGGTTAGTCAGACTCAGTTACCACCAGTATCCGTCTGAAAAAGTTGAGGGTACAGGATGATTTTGCAACAAGGCTTCTTTCTGCTCTTCTGTTTGTTCTTTCTGCACGTTATCCTTCTTCCTGCACTTTTCTTCATCTTTGAGGACTTCTGTTGCTTCTTTCTGCATTCCTTTTTTTTCTTTCTGTGCGTTTTTTCTTCTTTCTTCACATGTCCTATCTCTGTAGCATTTAAAAAACCTTTGAAATTTACTGAAAAAAACATAGGTTTCAGGCAAGTTATAGTTAGGAATTAGCATTTAAAAAACCTTAGAAATTCACTGAAAAAACCATAGGTTTCAGGGGCGTTATAGTTAGCTGGACTTTTCACTCGTACAAAACCATTGAAATTCACCCGTTATAGTTAGTTCAGCTAACTATAACTCGCACACCCACAATGCACTGCTGATGACGTCACACATTACATATTACATCACTCATGACATGGTCAGTGACATCACTCATGACATCACTGATGACATCTCAAATGACATCACTGATAACATCATCCTTGCTGATAGAGTGGCAGACCTCCTCTCCCCCTAATATAACCTTTGATACACACATTCAAAAATAGAAACTAAAATTTTCAAAACAATGGACATACCAATATCAGTTACAACAACCTATTCAGTAATTCTAAGATCCACATACACATCCACTCATTCACCAACAGTCCTATTCAGTCACTCATACATGTACTCACTCATCATATGTACTCATACACCTATACATCCTGTTACACATAGTCACTCACACTAATAAAGAATCAAACATCCATTTACTTGCATATACAGTTATACACACACCACCACACTTACTTCTACAGAAACTTACACATACTTAGTCTTTTAAACAATCACTTATAGAAACACATACTTATTCATACAGGAACTCTTTCAATCTCTCACTCTCACATATACTCACTTATATACACCATTAGTCACATATACTAGTTTAAAACATATGTAGTTACTCATAAAGACACTATTGAGACAGTCATTCACTCACTAACACACCCATTCACGCACTCATCCGCCCATACAGTCCTGCACACATGCTGTCTTCAACACAAACAGTGAGTCACTCATTCATGCACCTATGCACTACGTAATACCCCCCACCAAACCATACAGACACTCAGACACTCATACTGATACTCAAAAAACCAACTAATAACCTATATAGACACTCATGTAGCTACTCACCAACCCATGCAGCCACTTATACACAGAGTGAGAGACTGATACAGATATTTACATATTTAAACATTACTCACTAAGCAATGTATTCACTAAGATACACTTAATCAGTCAGTTATACAATCAATTTTTCAAAAACAAATCATCCATTTAGACACTTATATACCCATTTATTCTTCCATCGACCTTGAGATATACATATATAAAACATATCTAATTTTCAGAAAAACACACATTCACTGGATGATGTCATCAGTGATGTCATTTGAGATGTCATCAGTAATGTCATGAGTGATGTCGCTGACCATGTCATGAGTTATGTAATATGTGACGTCATCAGCAGTGCATTGTGGGCGCGTGAGTTATAGTTAGCTGAACTAACTATAATGGGGGAATTTCAATGGTTTTGTACGAGTGAAAAGTCCAGCTAACTATAACGCCCCTGAAACCTATGGTTTTTTCAGTGAATATATATATACATACATATATATATATATAGGCTCTTGACTGAGTGGACTGGAATTAAAAACAAAGAAGAGATCTTTCACTTTCATAATAGAAAAAAAATAAAGGATTGAGATTTGAGCCACTGGCCCTCATCATTGTCCATTGTTTTGGCAACAGTTTACACACGTAATGTAACCAAAACCTAAACATTATAATTCTAATGAGTGCCCATTGTTAGCCTGCACTTTGAGGAAAACAGTTCAATCCAAATTCACCAAAATAAACATGTACAATAAAAAATACATAACAAGTAACATGTATTGGATCACATTACAATTTTATCCACTAAGTATTCTCTCTCTATGATTTATACAGCTAAACAGGGCCTTTAAAAGTATCTTCCATCTGTCATGGCTATGTTACTGCCAGTGTCAGTGTCAACAAACACAATCATGAGTGGTTCAAGCCATTCTTAGACTTTGGCATTAAATTCTTACAGAATGTTGACATGTATGAGTGATTTCTACATAGAGAACAATGCAATTGTTGTATGCAGAAGAGTGTCTTGAAAAGCGTCAGTACAGGTGATACCAGTGACAACCTTGTTTCTACCCCTTGAAAGAGACTGAGTGTGCAGTGATGAGCATATTGTCTGTAGGTTGACAGCTAGTCCACATATCTGTAATTAGGTGAGGTTGTTGCAAAGCACTCTCCTTGATTACATCAGCAACTAATCCTAGCACTTGATAGTGCAGTTCTGGTAGAGCAAAAGGTAAAAAACAGGTCTAGCTTGGAAAATTCCATTCTTGCTTTAAATATCCTCACAAATGAATGTATGTATGTGTGTATGTATGTATGTATGTATGTATGTATGTATGTATGTATGTATGTATGTATGTATGTGTGTATATATGTATGTATGTATAAGGTATAAATATAGTGCAATCCTAGCCAAAAGGCAGCACAGCCCTGTACAAGGTCAGACAAGTAGAAAGTCAACGAGTAAGAGGGGAGGAATCTGACTTGTGGACAGTTAATGCATTGGGATGTAGTGTTCTTTAAAGAGGTGAGTTTTCAACTCTTTCCTAAATTTAAGAAGCCTTGGTCCGTCCTTATGGCTATGGGGATGTTGTTTCAGATTCTGGGTTCATAGATGGAAAAGGCCTGCTGTCTCGTTTTTTTTTGTACTTCTTAGTATGCAGTCTGATGCTGTCCTGGCTGTTGGTGTAGCAAGACCCTACAGAGATGGTGAGCTTGTCTGCAGGAGAAGCTGGGGTGCAGGCTCTGATAGCTTTGTAAATGATGCAACTTGTTTTGAAGATGGTGAGAGCCAACAATAGGAACCAATGGTGCTCCACCAGGAAAAGGGTGATGTAATTCTATTTCCTCATGCCCATGATGAGACTGCAGTGTGATGCAGTGTGTGCAATTCCCCAAAAGGATGCCAGTGTGGAGTCTGGGAGGCCTGCAGAAGGACATTACCAGCATCTAGATGCAAGACCATAAACAGCAGTTCTGAAGATTAGAAGAGATATCTGATACCAGGCCATCTTTGTTGTTTTGGTAATGTCTTCCTTGAGGTTGAGATCGGCATCCAGGGTGAATCCAAGTGACTTTCCATTGATCGAAAGATAGGGTCAAGGCTGTCAAGGTTCATGACATTGTGCCAGGTGTGTACAGTATCTTGCCTTTTGTTTTTGTCAAATAACAGGAATTTTGTCTTGGTTGGGTGAGCTTCAGATAGGTGCTGGCATTGAGGTCTAGTTGATGTGCAAACAGTGTTTGAGGAAAAATTATGTCTGAAGCAGAGGTAGCTTTCAAGTTGAGTTGTGTATTGCAAGAAATTGGGCTATTGGTTGAGGGGGATAGAAGCCTCACTCAGGCAACAACCACAATCCTTGTCAGGGTGAAACACAAAAGTCACTAAATTAACCTGTGCCTATCCCTCTGGTAGCTTGGCTCAAAAGCAGTCAGACCTAACCTAAAGGCACTGTGTAAAGTATTTATGCAGCTCACAAACAGTAAAAAATGAAAGCACAATACTTGAAAAATCCCCAAACATGTTAGAATAGCAGAGTAATATTTAATAAATAATATGATGCCAGAGCCAAAACAATTCAATTAGTAGAACTGGAGAGATTGAATTTTAATGTTTTTAGTGAAAATAAAGCGTAAAACCACAAAGCGCCACTCATAGTTATTTCAACACCATTGAGTAAGGACAGGGCACAAGTTCAGGCTGACCACAACGGAGATACAAGGACCAGGTTAGTCCCACTGAAGAGTTAGCTTCTCAAGTCTGGCACCAAGAGGTCAATTCTCATTGAAGGAGGCCAGTAGGAGCAGGTGTCATGGTTGGTCGTCAATGTAGTGCGAGGAGCAGGTTGGGCGTCGCATACGGTCGTTGCTGTTGTCAGTAGAGCCGGTTGGGTGATGTGGACAGTTATTGCTGTAGCTACACATTGGCAGTCACCACAGGCTGTCATTGCTCTACAGTGAGCTGCACCTCTTGTTTTGCCGGTCGTCTCTGGTGGGGGTGAGACCAGGTTTAACAGCAGCTTCATGTTGGCAGTCATCACAGGAGGCAGAGTCTTGGCACAAACGGTCCAATTTGCGAGGAGTTGGACTTCAGTATTTTCCTTTACTTCAGGTGGAGTACACTCCGGTGCCAGCCGAGGGTCCAAGACCCGGGAGCATCCTTTTGGGATCAGGTCTCCCTCTATCAGAGGCCTCAACAGTTTGGAATTCTCACCCCTCATCTGCAATAGCCATCTGAGGGGGTCTATGGTCTGTTTGAACCCAGACGTGAGTGACAAACACATATGAGCTCAACTTCATCAGTGACCAGGCCACTGCAAAGGCTACCCTTTTAATTGCACTCCACCCATTCCCTAGGAAGTAACCTCCCATAGATAAAGGCTACAGGTTGTTCCAAGCCCTCAGCCTTCAACTGTTTGAACAGGTTCCCAGGGCCATGCTCAGATGCGTCTGCCTGTATGATGAATCCTTTGAAAAAGAGGGGTGCTTTGAGCACGGAGGTTGTTCACATGGCGTCCTTTAAAGTGTCAGAAGTGTTCTGGCACACCCCTGTCCAGATCACCTACTTGAGCTGCTTCTTATAAGCCAGATTTGTCTAGGGCCAACAATAGTGACATACCCTCCTGTAATAACCGATAAGGCCTAGGGAGGCTCTCACCTCAGTCTGGGTCTTGGGGAGTTCCTAAGCCAGGATTGCCCGAAATTGGGCCTGGAGGGGCAGCACCTTGCTTCAACCGACATACTGACCCACGTAAACAGATCCCTGCTCTACATGGCTTTTACTGGCCAGGATAGTCAGAACTTACTTATGCTGGCCTGAAGCACTTCCTGGAGGTGGAACAGGTAGTCTTCCCAATTGGATTTGAAGACAGCAATGCTGTCTATATAGGCAGTATTGAAATTCTCCATCCCAGCCAGTACCCGGTTGACCAACCTCTTGAAGGTGACAGGGGCATTCTTTGAAGTAAAGGGCATCACTTGAAATTGGAAGTGGCCCTCTTGGATGGAGAATGAAGACCTCTCCTTAGACAGCACGATTAAGGCAATCTGCCACTACCCTAACTTCAAGTTAAAAGTACTCAGTATCTCCTAATCAGTCAATGAGCTAAATAGCTCAGGGCATGGCGTGAGCATCAGTCTTAGTGACTGTGTTGAAGCCCTATATTTCAGACAGAAATGTAACTTTTATGTGGCACCCATTGGGATGGCCTTGGGTACCAGAACCAATGGTCTGGACCATGGGTTGTTTGAATGCTCAATCACCCCAAACTCTAGCATTTTGGATACCTCACCCTTCATGCTCTCCCTCACTTTGTCAGACATCCTGAACGTTTTTGGAATGCTGTCCATGTCAATGGTGCTCCAAGTGGTCAACCCTGCCATAAATGGGAATAGTAAGACAAACTGCCCTAGCAAGTAGCAACAGTTCTTCTGTTGTTCATGGTAAGGTGACAGGAGAGGACAACTTCTTCCATTGATCTATTCTGCTCCTTGGAAGATAGGAGGTCGGGAAAGGTTCACTCTCATCTTTGACCCCATCATCCATCATCAGAAGCATGGTTACCTCGGACCTCTCATAGTAGTGCTTTAAGTGGTTGACATGCAGGACCCTTAAGGGGCTCTTGGGGGTCTAACAGGTAAGCGACCTTCCCTGGTTCTACTTTACCTCGCAGGGCCCAGTCCACTGATCCTGCAAGGCTAGGGGTTCCACTGGCTCCATTACCCTCATTTTCTGACCAGGCTGAAAGCTCAACCAGAGTGGCCTTCTGGTCATGTCAGAATTCCATTACTTCCTGGCTGGCTTTAGGTTCTCAGTGGCTTTCTTCCCAAAGCACTTCATCTGAGTCCTGAGATTCAACATATAACTGACTACATCTAGGAGGGTTTCTTGGGAGCTTGCTCCCACCCCATTTTCACAAGACTGAGAAGCCCCTGGACAGGGTGGCCAGATAGAAGTTCAAAGGGACTGAATCATACTTCCTTCTGTCAACCACCCTGTAAGCAAAGAACATGATTGGAAAGAATAGGTCATACTTGTACCTCAGCGGCTCTGACAGGCCCATGATCAGGCTTTTGAGGGTCTTGTTGAGCCTGTCAATAAGCCCATTGGTGTGAGGATAATAGAGTTTGGAGAACTTATAGGTTGCTCAGTACTCATCCCATATTGACGTCTTGTACGCTGACATGACATTAGTGCAATGGTCTGACAACACCTCTTTGGGGAAACCCGCCTGGGTTAAGATCTCTCCCTGCTCTTTGCAGACCTCTGCCTGGGTTGGCCCCCCCTTTAGTTTGTTAGTTGGCCAACTCAGGTGGGTCCCTTAGGACAGCAATGTCCTCCCCTGTATGTTCCAGAGTCCCACCCTTTGGCTCCACCTCTTACTATGCCCCTGCCCTTTCTTTTTTTGGAAGTTACCTGGGCCATTTTCCAGGCTCTGGGTAGTTTTCACTTTCCTCTCAGGTGGCCATGGAATGTGTGGTCAGACATACCCACTCAGTCAACCATAGGATCTCTGAGTCGGACCGGAGCTCACTGTCTTTCTGGGGTGTGTGCTCTAGGTCATTACCAATAAGACAATCCACAGGCATAGCTGGACTCACAGCAACCTTGATAAAACTGAGAATCCCCCACCATTCCAAGGGAACCGGAGGTACAGGATAGTGGTGCTCGTGATTGTCAGCTTCCACAACTTGATGAACTACCTGCTCTGAGGACCCAAGATGATACCTGACATAAGTCATGTGGACTCCTGTACCTCTCGGAGCTTCCACCGTCTTCCTATTGATGGTGAGCCACTGTCTATACCTTTTTTGTATTGCTAGGCATGTGAGCCTTGGGTGCCAATGCTGTGTCACCCAGGGACACTAGGGTAACCTCTGCACTTCCTACCATACTAACAAGGGCACCTCCTCTCCAAGAGCTACACTGGCCATCCTTGTTGACAGCCCACCAGTGGGTGACTGCTACCTTTTAGGACAGTGTGAATTCCCCTTGGCATGCCTGTACCTGTAGTACGTATACCATATGGGAGAAAAACATCCTGAGGATTTCATCTGAGGATACCACCTTTCTTTTGATCGGGTTGGGACTGGGACTCCTTCCACTGAGAACTGTTTTGGGGCCTTTAGAGATCTATTCATTTTATTTTGGTTCCCCCTCTTTATTCTTGTAGGGACCATGTCCACCATTTTGACGACCCCCACCAGATACCTTTGCGTGGATGATGGTGCTAAGCCAGCAGTCTGCCTCCTTTGCAAGCTTTCTGAGGTCAGTGAGATTGGAATCTATCAGATGTTGGCACAGCTCTAGAAAACAAACACTGCTCTCTTGCAATCAAATTTAACGGCTGATTGTAATCACTCACATCACTGCCCGTTATCAAACCATCCAGTGTCTTACCAAAAAAATGCATGAAATCCATCCAAGACAGGGATGCAAGACCATGCTTCCTGACAAGGGCTTTCTTCATGAGCGTGTATGTCCTGCTGTCACCCTTCCCTTGGGCCAGTGGTGAATCCCTCCCATTATTGGGTACTTGCCTCTAGAGACAAGCACCACAATCTTCCACCAAGACCTTGTGCATCTACAGAACTACTACACATGCCTCAAATCACGTATCTATGTCATCCCACACAGCAAAAGGTAGGCACCAGATCCTTGGGAATGTGATCAACTTTCCTGTTTCCACTGGACACTGGATACGGGATACTCGCAGACACCTTTGCTGCTGGACCCTGAGATTTGTTTGGCTCTAAAGTCCAGCTTCAGACACTCTAAGGCCCTGTCAGCCTCAGCCATCCTCTTCTCTGCAGCTGCTTTATTTTCATTTGCATTCAGATTTGGTTTGGCCACTGGCAGTCTGAATTCCCTCTCTGCCCTCCTATCCTTCAGTTTGTCAGAAGACAGGTTGCAGGAGAACACACTGCTGTCCACTCTGGATCCAGAAGTGGACCTCCCTCTTGTGGATCATCCTCTTTTTTCTTGGGCAATAGTTAGGAGCGTCTTTCCTCCGCCTTTATTTCCTGTTCCTCCTCTACAACATCGTCTCCCTCCTCCTACTCATGTGCTGTAGATAGCAGCTAGATGACCTTCTACCAGGTCCTGATGGGATTCTGGAGCTTCTGCATCTGGATGTGCTCCATTTGGAAGGGTAGCATGCTGTAACTCTTGGGGAAGCAGGCTTATACATTTCACCCTGACAAATGTGAATGAGATAACAATGGAAGACGTCTGGCTTAAATCCCAAATAAGTAACTTTGTTATATATACAATTTTAGTTAAAACCAAAGGTCTTGGCTAACAGAGACCTAAAAAAGCCATTCGATCTGGCATTGACTGCTAGGATCTTGCCTTTGAGAAAGAAGGCATGCAAGAAAAAAGAAAGATAGCAGGGTAGAGTGAAATAAAGAGAGAAGGCCAGAAAGAAAGACAGAATCTAAGAAAGATGGCAAGAAATCGGGAATGAAAGAAAGAAACAATTAAAGACCTGCTATATTGTGTAGTGGGCGGAAGCAAAATGTGAACGACAAAACAACAGACCAACATCTGGAAAGGGCTGGCTGAAACACCCTTTAATTAACGTATTTTATACATATCATATTAGTATAATTTAAAGGTCTTGGCTAATGCCAGACCTAAAAGGCACATCTCTTGACCAAACCAGAAAAGATAGATAATATCTGATTCACAGAAGGAAGGTCATCGCTCAGTTGTACAACTCACATTAAAGCTCAGCAATGTATTTTCCTTCACTTTTAGAGTCGGCGACTCCAACAAGTCCACTTATCAAACAAGTTTTGGCAAAGCTAATAAACCACAACTCTAAAAAGCTACACTATTGACCTTGTCTATGCTTCCTGCCAATCACATGCATGCACATGCATCAAAACACATGTGCAGACAAGACTGTGAATTTTGCAATTGGTTTTCTAATAAAGTAAGTCTATTTCAACATGGTCATCTATGTACTACTAAGCGAACACGAGGAGATGATGGACGGAGCGCTGAAACTTTTCAGACACTCACCCCCAGTCACAGATCTGAGTTGAATTGGTTATCGTTCTTTAGCGCTGAAACTTTTCAGACTTTTCAAACTTTTCAGACACGAACCCCAGACACAGGATGCTTGTTTCCGGTCCAGGAAAGACATGGTTTGGCAGTTCAGGCTGGACTGTTCCCATGAGGCACAGGGTCAAGACTGATTTGCAAAAAGCTGTATCTGAACTGGGCAGGTGAAGTGAGCTAAAGAACGATGATGGATTCAACCCAGATCTGTGACTGGGTGTGAATGTCTGAAAAGTTTCAGTGCTCTCGTCCATTATCTCCTTGTGTTTGCTTTGTTCACCTATGTACATGCATGCATACTGAGACATGCACACATATGCAATGTGAAGTGCACATATGAGTAGATGGTGATGCATAGCACCTATTTTAATTGATCATTCTAACAGGGTGGACAGTTGTGCTAGAACAGTAAATTAAAATCTTCAATATGTCAAAGAGAAGAGTGTGCAAAGCACTAAAATAGAAGCTACTGGCCCGAAGGTGCCCCGAGGAGATAGAAACTGAAAGTCCATAGCTACAGCTGTTAATGCTATGACTATGCTCTTGGAATGTTCATGGGCTGATCCATCTACTGTCTGAGCCCAATACAATATTATTTCTAAATTATTTTACAATATTATTACTTCAAGAAACATGGAGCGAACATATGACTCCTTTGCTTGGGTTTAATGAATATAGTCTCCTGGCAGTGCGAACTAATAAATCAGGCCGTGCAAAATGTGAACTGTCGTGCTACATTGCGGCTGAACTAAATTTAGTAGTGGAAGTTATGGATTTTGATCTGGGTTGGTTACAATGTCTTGTGTTAAATAAACCGAATCTAGTCTAATTATACAAGGGGTGGGAGGAATTTGCGTAGCCGCACTACACAAACCTCCGTGAAACGCTAAAAAATCCCTGCGAGCACGCAAAAATTCCGCGAAAACGCGGAATTGCTCGTTCCACCCGTTTGCGATGCTTTTTTCCTGTTCACGAACGCTGTTTGCATGCTCAGGGGGAAATATCTTGCGAACATGCATTTTAAAAGCACGAGCAAGTAAAAAATCCTGCGAAGCCACGGATTGAATTTACCGCCCAGGCCTAAATTATACTCAAAGTCTATCTAAGTGCCAGAAAAAATAAGTTTACACAGCTGTATATCTTGCAAGATATTTTAAGTACATTAATAATCCATCACCCTGAAGCAGGCCTTATTGTCTCTGGTGACTTTAATTTGCATCTGATTCCGTTTTCCTCTGTAAAGGCTAAGACTCATGGAATTGCAAAAGAGTGTTGTGATATTATGTCCGAGGCTGGGTTTAGTCCGTTAAAAGAAAAATCTAGGTGCATCCCCACGTTTAAAAATTCTAAACAAGGATCAATTATTGACTATACGTTTATTTCAGATAACTTAAGTTGAAAACTGTCTGAATATACTGTAATCCCTCAGCCCACAAGTGATCATAACCCTCAGATCCTAACATTTCTTTTTTGGTGAAGTGTTATCCTAGACCTAACAAATTTCCCAACATGGCCCATTTCTCATATAATCTGAAGAGGTTAGTCTGGTATACAGCTAAAGATGAGGACATTACACAACCTGCTAAAAGATTAATAAAGGAAGGTGAACTGTTTGAGCCTGGGGATGTCAATATGATTAACAAATGAAACTTTATTACAACGTTCTGCGGGGGAGATTTTCAGCCCAACAGGTTAGAAAAGTAAGTAATCCTAAGTTATTTAAGATAAGGAAATCACTTAATAGAGCTGGTCAGGAGGGTACTGCTCATAGATTCTATCAGTCCTACTCTGTGTATAAAGAAAGTTTGAAGGAACTTAGAAAAGTTCATGAACAAGTAGTTTGGGAGGCTAAATTTAATTATCAAACAGGGCTTTGGAACAGTTTTCTATCTGCCTCCAAACAAAACAATGCAAAAAAATTTGGGCAGTAATTAACAAGCTTGAAAGGGGAGGCTGCAGGGAATTTTGTGTAAATATATCGCACACCAGTTAGGTAACTTTTATTACTAATTTGTATGGCACAGCGGATCAGGCGGTAAATAAACTGGATATGCGCTTTGGTTATGGGGAAAATAGTATATCAACCATCGATATGGAGAGTGGTGAGTGCCAGGGGATAAATACCACAGTCAAACTTTGTGATTCTAGTTTTGATTTGAGCCTTAATTTAGAATGTATAAGCTGTAATCAAATATTGACTTTGCTATTTGGGCTTCGCGCAAATGGTGCTCCTGGACCTAATGGGCTACCTAAGGCCCTGTCTCGTGCCAATGTCGACATGTAGGCTGGAATCTTAAATAAATTATTCAATGAAGTATTGACTTTGGAAATTGTGCCAGCATCATGAAAAGGTAGCATATTGCAGCCTATTTATAAAAGTGGCCCAGTTGCCGATGCCGCTAATTACTGTTTAATTTCGTTGACTGATGTTGATGCAAAGGTCTTTGCCTTCATTTTGTTGAAGGAATTGGAAAAGTGGGCAACGCAAGAAAGCATCATTCCATTTAACCAAACTGGTTTTCGAAAGGGCCAATCAACCACTACCAACCTGTTGGCACTCACTTTAATTGCTGAGCGGACTGTCTTAAAAAAAAAACATTTATATATTGCTTTTATTGATCCAAAGGCATCCTTTGATTCAGTGCATCGAAATTTGTTATGGAAAAAATTGCTTGGCTGGGGCATCCCAGGGAAACTGTTGAAGGCTATTATTGGCCTACAAAGACTTATAACCGCCTTTGACGATCACATACAAATAAAAGGCCTTGAACTGAATGCTAAAAAAACTAAAGTCATGAAAATTGGATCTGTAAATCAGAAGTTCAATACATGGAGGGCCGGTGCAGGCCCAATTGAAGTTGTTAAAACTTATAGATATTTAGGAGTGGTGTTTGATAACAGAGTTTCTTTCAAATACCATTTTAAGGACCTAAGGGCAAAAACTGTGATTTGAACTCATGCTTTTAAGTGCTTAAAGAAATCGTTAAATTGTTAATCATATTAAAGTCATGAAAGCCAAGTTGCAGCCCACCTTTCTATATGGCTCACCCATTACCAGAAGGAAAGAGGCATAGCTCCTAGATCTATTGGTGGTTAAGGTCTTCAAAGCAACCTTTGGGATTCCCAGATCAGTAGGCCAAGCAGTAATAAGATTAGAGTTTGGTCTCCAGAGACAGTGCCTGGCATCAGAAGGAGCATTTTTGAAATGTATGTTCTCTATGTTCTCATCAGCTCCTGCATCCCTAGGGAACAATTGCTGGTTAGAAATAGACAAGTCTACTTATGCTGTCAAATGGAGATCCCACATCTTAACCTCCCTAAGGGATATTGGTCTGCAAATAGCACTCCAAGGGGGAGTTTTACTAAGCTTTTGCGGTGTGTTTGCATCACAAAGTGACGCAAAACAACGCAAAATCTTTTTTTTTTATTTACTTTCCAGCGCTAAACTTTTTAGCGCTGTAGATAAACGTAAAAGTAATGCGAAGCAGCGCATGGTGCTGCTTTGCGTTACTTTGCGCCATGGGGGTGTACCAAGGGTGGTGCATGGGCGTTCCTATACAACCACCCAAGGTTTCTCATGCTAAACCCAATTCACTAAAAACAGTAGATTGGGTTTAGCGTGAGAAAACTGCACCCTTTTCTACTAGGCGCAAGGAAGGAGAAATGCTTTCATTTCTCCTTCTTTTTCCGACTTTGCATGCGTGCTGCACTGTGCAGGTATATATATAAAATATATGTATTTATTTCTAAACACACCTTACTAGTCTCTTTATGAGGTTAGAGGTGAAAGCACATATGTTACACATCAAATATCACAGTAAATTAGCACAATATACGATAGGCCCTAGGGGCGAACCAAACCATATTTTTAGAAAGTGGTATAAGAACAACGACTTGACTATACACAAGGCCTAGAGCCTGTAGAATCGCTGGGACCTCAAGGAATCACTCAAGGCAGTGACACAGGGATCCCACGGGGGACGTGTGCAGTGTGTGAACACAGCAGCGAGCTATGGTAGCTTCTATGGGAAAAGTTGTGGTTAGAATTTTAAAGTGTAAGGACACTTAGGAGTGGACTAGGAGCAAACCCTTTTGGACTTAGATGGTTCTAGGTCCAACACCCACGGGAGCACCAGAGTACTTGTGTTACCTCACCCAGGGAAGCCGGGTGCATAGGTGTCAAATGGTGTTGGGTCGCGTCATCGTTTTCAATGGCAGGAGACTGAAAAGTGCTGCTGCCGGGAAGAGTAGAAGTGTCCGAAGAGATCCAAGCCTGGATCAAAGATGTGAAGAACCTTAAAGCAGAGGGGACAGAGTCTGGGTCACTTGCCAGTGTCCAGGGGCACGATAGACGAATGCCCACCGATGTCGGGTGCTTCAGGTGCGAAGAGGGGAAGCTTGACTCTTCAGCCACGAGGACCAGGAGGTATCGAGGACAACCAGGAGCTGGATTCGAGCGGTCCCATAAAGGATGTTGAGTGCTGCAGCATTGGTGCCCGTATTGGACACAACAAGCATTGGCAACAGCAACCCAAGCAGGAAGAGGTAAGAGGGGTGGCTACACCCATTTCCTGTGTCCAGTTTTGCACCAGAGCAGGGGCTGGTAGCCCCTGCAACTGGTTTGAGCTGGACTATGCACAGGGACACCAAATGTACCCCCAGTGCAGACTTCAAAGCACTCCTGCAGTGCACCTACCCAGCCCTAATCCACTAAGGCCTATCTGGTAGGTGATAACAACTCCCTGTGACAGGAAACCTATTGTCCAGGCCTCCCCTGCTGGAGTTTCGGTCAGCAGCAGGAGGCCAGACCCGTGTCTGTGGCGGGCAGCATCCATTTTGTGATGCCAGGGCTCTGTTAGCTGGTACCGGGTATACCGGTGCTGTTATGTCTCTCCCTCTAGAAGGGTGGGATCATACTCCCACACCAGTGACTGGTGTGGGGGTATGATTCCAAGGTATTTGATACCAAACATAACATATTTCCGTGCAGCCATCTCAAAGTTAGCATTTACCGCGAGGTTATAATGCACTTAAGAGTATAATGGTCAGGCTGCATCACAGACAACCCCAGAGAATAGATTCCGAAGCCTGCAGAGGGGCTCTGATCATGCATGGGCACCCTCTAACATAAAACCAAGCACCCTGCCTTCAGGATTGATAAGGCCTGCCATAGGGGTGACTGATAGGGTTATATGTGAAGTGATAGGGTGAGATACAGTGAACCTATACCTCAGTAAGCGATGCATGCACCACCTTACCCAGGCTGCAGTAGCAGTCCTGTGGTGTCATTTTGGAAGGCTTCCCAGGGGTGGCATAATGCATGCTGCAGCCCCTGGTAGGCCTCTGGGGTACCTATGCCCTGGGTGCATAGTATACCATATACTAGGAACTTATAAGGGCACCCCAGAATCCAATCTGTGGTGTACCTAAGGTACATGGAATCAATTTAGAGAGGAAGCAGCTAGGCTGGGGTCCTGAATAGCAGGGCCCCAGTCAGACTAAAGTCGAGAAACAGTAAAACATCAGCAAAAAGTGGGGGTAACCATAAGAAGCAGATCCTACTCTCCTACACTGTGTTAAATGTAAGAGACTCTGGATACCCCAACCAGCCTTGGTTACCGACACCACTCCGTAACCCTGTCACCCCTGCAGAAGTGTGGTTTAATGAGGCCCATGGTAGGACCCGGAGAGTCATGGAGCAGCCTTTTGGAATACTGAAAACCAGATCCCCCTGTCTGGATTACACAGGAGGAGCCCTCCAATTTGCACCATGGAAGGTGTGCAAGATCATCACAGCTTGCTGCATGCTCCACAACCTGGCTATACGGAAGGAAATACCTCTCATGCAGGACGATGGAGACCAGCAGCCGCCAGCAACGGATGATCCAGGACTGGGCCATCATGACAGTGGTGATGATTACGATGGCGGGGATTTGAGACAACAGCTTATCCACAACTTCTTCAAATGAGTGTAAGTCTGCAATGGGAGGGGGTGACTATCCCCAAATGGTTGTTGTTGTGTTGTTGGTGGACAATGTGTATGTATGCTTGTGAGTGTCGGATAATTGTCCTAATGTTTTTTCTAAGATGGGTCTGTTAAATGGGCAGATAAACATGTACAGTGCTATCGTGAAGCCTAGCTAGTGTTCACACTAACATTCTTGTGCTTCAGATTACATAGTATAAAACATTTGACCACCTTAGTCCTGGGTTCCGGACTCTGTTCTATGTTTCTCTTTACCAGGCTGCTTTGCCATGTCAACTGCAGAATTGTGACCTCACCAGGCCCATGATGCTGTGACATACTCCAACATTGAACTGTTGTGGAAATCCCTGGGTCACACTTCCTTCGAACCTGATGGTTATTTCTTTTTACTAGTGAGTATTTTGTTACAGTGTGATGTGATCTGACTTTGGGTTAAGGCGCCAAGTTGAATCTGGAGAATAAACCTGTGCTCCACATTGAGGTGTGCCTTGTCTGTTTTCACACATCCAAAGATTATTTTGAAACAAAACATGTACCATGATAATCTGGTTTGCTAAAGATGATTGTTGATTGTGCTTGCAAATGGTGATAGTTTTGTCCACAGTAGACTTAAATTGAATCAGTACCATGTACTACCGGTTGTGTGATAACCTGGTTGTGTCTATCTATCATGCTGTGACAAGGTACATTTACTCACAAGCTATTGGTTGACATTTTGGAAGTAATTTCTTACCAATGTTGTTGACACTTTCTTCTTTGTGATTTTGTACATCATTTCAATCTGTACATTTGGTATTCAAAGTCAAGACATGAGCAAGTATTTAGTGAAAAGGATTTATTTTAGTGCCTGATGTGAGGAGATCATTCCACACAATTGCAGAGTGCTCAACAAGAAGAAAACCAAAGTGCAGATAGTGGTTGGTAGGGTTTGTAGAGGAAGACTTCAAAAGTCCACAGTTATGTGAGTCCAAAATCCAACTTAGACCCTCCATCCAATGTGGGGCAGTCAAAGGACAGTCAACAAAGTGAACGCTTGGCACACAATGGAGGATATCAGGGGCAGTTAGTGAATCCCTGGGGGTGGTGCATTGCCGGCTGTCTCTCAGGGATTCTTCCTCGGACCACCCTGTCCACGTTTTGGTGCCGGACCCTCATTTGCAGGCAGCTGCGGTGCTGGGGACTCTACGCCAGAGTCCACATCCTTCCCTGTGGCTTGTACTGTTGTTGATGCACCGGATGTTGTGGGCACACAGGGAGGTGTGAAAATGTTATGCGCAATCTAGCGGAGGCAGGTGACAATGTCCCAGTGCACCGCATACAGGTCATCAATTTTAGATAGGAAATCGCCCAGTCATTAGTTTTGAGCTGCCTGCAGCTGTTCAATGTTCCTGAGGATCCCAATGACCTGGACAAATTCTCCCTGGCTACCCTCGTAGGCGTTGGGAATCCGGGAGAGGTTTGGGTGCTCCTTCCGCAGCACCAGCTGCATGATGGCCCAGGTCCCCATGGCCCCTCCCACCTCCCCTGCCAACCCGAGCAGGTCCAGTTGGTAGTGGAACAGTCAGCACTGAGCCTTCTTCCTCGTTGACAAGGGTGGTGTTATCTGCCAACTCCAGAGTTCCCTGTGTTGCTGTGCTGTCAGTGGTGGCTCAGGCTGCTGTGTCTGTCAGGGTAGGGGCCAGCTGGGTGTTGTCTGCTGAGGCTGGAGTGGTTGCAGTGGATCCTGATGTATCCGCTGCTGGTGCTGTGGGCTGACCCAAACCTGATGGGCTAGGTTGTTCCTCGCCATCCAAGGACTATTGAGAGACATCGATGCCTGAGAGCTCCTGGTCGACCAGAGTCTGAAACTGTCTGTCCAGGTTGGTTCCATGGGTGTTCCCAGCTCACCCAATTGGTACATAAAAGACACAATGATTGATGTGAATTCCCACTGCCCCTCAAATAATACCCATTACATAGGGTACTGAACCTAATGATGGGTTAAAGTACATATATTGGCCGCCTTTATCCATGATGCTGGCGTATGTTTTTGGAGGACAATGTAATTCAGACAAGATGGGAATTGATAAACATGTCCAGCTATGTGCATAAATGGGCAGGTTGTGTTTAGTTCACATTCCATCTCCAAAGACCTTGACTGGTTTGTGACACCCTGTGAATGACATGGGTGGGTTGGTGTTTTCCACATCTGTACGTTCACTGTGACATATGTACTCTTTATCTCCAAATGTTGGTATTTTTCATGCCTGTGTACTGGGCTTAGTCCATGTCTTTAGCAGTCACATAGATGTGGCTGCCTACACACGCACAATCTGTTTATTTACCCAGAGATTTGTGGGAATGGTGTGAGTGAGGTGCTTCTTGTTCTCATCTCATTTTACATAAGCGAATGGTTGTGAGGAGCAAAATGTGTGACTGCTTAGCTTTGCGCCTAGACAGATCATGTATTTTGTACATTTACTTCATATTCAGAAGAGATCACAAACTGTGTTTTCTACCATTTTGTGGCAGACTACTTTAATGAACTGAGATTTGATTGCTTAGGCTCTATTTGTGAAACTTACACTCCTACTCCCACCCAGCCCAACCAGGCCACCAGGAAGAGTGTTGTCCCGACAATACTGGTAAGTGTACTTGCAAGATGGCTGTCACAGGTGGATGGTGTTTATGGCACAAAGGCAAATTTGGTAGTTGTGATAGGTTCAGACTGCAGTCCCAAGTGTCAGCCATCTTGCTAGTACACATTCCCTCACTTTCGGGTAGCCACAGGCCCAGATGAGCTGTTTGGTTTGTGTGGGTGGTGGATTGTTTGCACTGACTCCATCTCCCATCAGGTCCTGTCCTAAATACTCCTTCCTGCCCAGGGCAAACAGCCCAACAGGACTTAAGTTACCTCACAGTGTGACCGAATATATCTGCAGGATGACTGACACTGGGCACTGACGTCTGACTTTACAAAAACTCCACTCATGGACTTGTGCTCCAAACACCAGTCCTCAATATCAGGCTTTTTAGCAGTACATTTCCACTCACTCTCAGGAAAGCATGGTTCCAGGTAGGCTTTTGGTGTTGGGTGGGAGGAGGAGTGCTTGCAATGGCCAGATCTCCAATCAGGCACTGTTCTACACACCCATACCACCATGCAAATACAGCACCCCTAGAACGATGCTATTCTGAGAGTGAGTGGATGTACTGACAATGATGGCTGACACTGGTGCCTAGTATTTGGAGTACAAGGCCCTGTTGGTAGTTGTGGTAAAGTCAGACACCAGTACCCCGTGTCATGCATCCTGCTAGTAAATTTGGAAACACTGTGGGTAAGCTGAGTTCCTGTTGGCCTGTTTGTGCTGGATGGGAATGTGTATGTTAGACAGGGCCTAATGTGACTTGTACCCTTTCCAAATGTTCCTGCTCCCTCCAGACCAAGCTAACTCCTCTGAGACTATGGCTAACTGCCAGTGAGGGGAAGTGTACTAGGAAGGAGGCTGACACTGGTGCATGGTGTTAAACTTGAATCCAAATCCCAACAAGGCTAGTGCACTTCCATTCACTGTCAGGTATCCATAGGCCTAAATGAAGTGGTTAGGCTGGGTTGGGGTAGGAGTGTTTGCCATTACCCCAACTTCCTACCCAGAGAAAACTGACCATATTGCATAATGGTTTCCTGACAGTGTTGGAAATGGATTATCAAGATGTGTGACACTTGTGCCTGAAGTCTGAGGTGGCCTAAAAACCCAACAGGGCCTTGTTGTCCACACACCAGTCCCCATTGTCATCTATCTTGCCACTAAACGCCCCCTCACTGGCAGGTAAGCATAGTTCCAGGTGGGCTTGTTGTGCTATTTGGAATGAGTAGTATTTGCACTGAGTACATCTCCCATCAGGCCCTGTCCCCCACACACTTTCCCAGTCAGCCCAAACAGACCACCTGGAACTATGCCTACCTCACAGTGAGTGGCAATGTACTATCAAAATGTCTGACACTGGTGCCTATTGTCAGAGTTGACCACAAATCCCATCATGGCCTTGTGCTCCAAACACCAGTTCCCAGTGTCAGCCATTTTGTCAGTATATTTCCTGTCAGGTAAGCAGAGTTTCAGGTGGGCTGTTTGTGCTGGGTGAGAAGAGTGTGTGAAGAACAGGGCCTAATGGGAGATGTCGTCAGGGCTAACACTCCTCCTCCCACCCAGCCTAAACAGCCCACCAGGAAACATGCTTACCTGACAGTGAGTAGAAATGTACTTACAGTATGGCTGACACTGGTGACTGTTGTTTGACTTGACTCTAACACCCAACAAGGTCTTCTGCTCCTGACACCGTGCAGCAGTGTCAGTCATCTTGCTAGTCTACTTCCTCTCACTGTGAGATAGGAATAGGCCCTGAAGAGTTACTCTGGATGGATGGGAGGAGGAGTATTTACAATGGTTATAACTCACATCAGGCCCTGTCCTACTTACACCTTCCCACCCGTCTCAAACAGGCCAGCATAAACTATGCTTACCGCACAGTGGTGCAAAATGTACAAGCAGGATGTTTGACACTGGTGCCTGTTGACTGTAACACACACCAGGGCCTTCTTCTCCAGACACCAGTCCCCAGTGTCAGCCATCTTGGCAGCACATTGCCACTCACTGTCAGGAAAGCAGAGTCCCAGGTAAGCTATTTGGGATTGGTAGGAAGGTGTGTGTCTGACAGAGCCTGATAGGAGTTGTAGTGACAGCAAACACCCCTCCTCCCAACCAGCAAAAACAGCTCATTTGGGCCAATGGCTACCTGATAGTGAATGGAAGTGTACTATCAAAATGGCTGACACAGTTGAATGGTGTTTGGTGCACAGGACCTTGGTGGGAGTTTGCTTCAAGATAACTACCATACACCAGTGTCATCCACCTTGCCAGTACACGGCCCCTCACTGTGAGGTAAGCATAGGCACAGAGGTGTTAGCACGGCTGGGTGGGAGGATGAGTATTTGCAATGGCTACAACTCCCATCAGGCCTTGTCCCACACACCATCCCACCCAGCACCAAAAGCCTACCTGTAACTCTTTTTCTCTGACAGTAAGTGGGAATGTACTGTAAAGATGTCTGACACCGATGGCTGGTGCCTATTTGTCCACATCTCCCAGCGGGGCATAGTTGTCCAGACACCAGTCCACAGTGTCAGCCATTTTGTCAGTATATTTCCACTCACTTTCATGTAAGCATGGTTCCTGCTGGGCTGTTTATGCTTGGTGGAGTGTCTGCACTGACTTCAACTCCCATCATGCCCTGTCCTCCACACACCTTCCCAGCCAGCTAAAACAGCACACCTGAAACTATGCAGACCCTGACAGTGAATGGGAATGTACTGGCAAGATGGCTGACACTGGGGCCTGGTGTTTGTAGCACAAGGCCATGATGGGATTTGGCTTCAAGTTCAACACCATGTAGCATGTCAGCCATCTTACAAGTACACTTCCCCACACTGTCATGTAGCCATAGGCTCAGATGAGCTAGTTGGGATGGGTATGAGGAGGAGTGTTTGCTGTCACTACAACTTCCATCAGGCTTGGGCTCGCACACACCTTCCTACACAGCTCAAACAGCACACCAGATAGAGTGACGATCAGACAATGAGGGGTAGTGTTCTATCAAGATGTCTGACACTGGTGCCTGCTGTTTGACTTGACTGCAACACCCATCAAAGCCTTGTGCTCCAAACACCAGTCCCCAGTGTCAGCGATCTTGCTAGTACATTTCCACTCACTGTGAGTAAAGCATAGTTCCAGGTGGGCTTGTTGGGCTATGTGGGAGGAGGAGTGTTTGCAGTCACTACAACTCCCATCAGGCCTGTGCCCACACCCACCTTCCCAGCCATCCCAAACAGTCTACCTGTGACTTTGATGTGAGTGAAAATGTGCTGGCAAGATGTCTGACACTGGTGACTGGTGTTTGGAGCACAAAGCTTGCTGTGAGTTTTTAACAAGTATGTACATGATAGGCATTTTATGCATTTTAATTTTCATTGCAGGTATGTTGTTTATCAATATGACGTACATATCACATGCTCATTTACTCTAGTTTGTTTTTGATTTCAAAACAGTCATTTGTATCACTGTGTCCTCTACAGCAATGTCTATGGAGGTGTAATTAGTAACTTCGTTTGAATGTGGAGTAGGTACTTACCAGACTCTGGTGCTTCTGGTAGTTCATAGATGCTCTCCAGCCGATGGATGGCATGCACCTTCTCCTTCCAGGAAGTGAAGTTCACAGGTGCTGCAGGAGGGCCACCACCAGTCTGCTGACATTGAGCGTGTTCTAACGCCAACAGTTTTTTTACCCTCCTTCGCACATCATAGTACTTACTCCTGATATCATCCATTGTGCGCGGTACAGGTGCTTCAGCATTCACCTTGTTGAGTATCCTGTACAACATCCTATTTCTCTAGGAAAGGGTTGTCTGTTGGACTAGCTTCCCAAATAACTTTTGCTTTACTCTGACTATTTCATCTACAAGCACTTCCAACACCTTCTCTGTAAACCGTGGCTGCTTCCTCTGGGCTATGGTGAGGGTGATGGTGAATATGAATGTGAATGTGAGGGTGAATGTGAAGGTGAGGGTGAGTGTGAAAATGAAAAAGAGTGTGTGTTTGTAAGAATTGTTTAAAAATAAAATCTGTGCATGTTTTGTGGTGTGTGAAGTGTGAGTGCATGAGGCAGAGAGCAGGGAATATGTGGAGTCTCCTGTGACCTAGCAGCAGTTCTGTTAGATCAAAGGATCTAACAGAACTGTTATGTTTTTGACCCTTTATATAGGTGGATTGGTAGGTGTAATTAATATTTGAACTTTTTCTGGGGTATTTTGGCAGTGCCAATGCTTGTTTTAATTGTTTTCATTAATTTCCAATTGCCATTTGTAACACCTACTGCCACGGTTCAGAAACCGCGTCGGATGCATCGGCATCTGTTCATGGGGTAAACAGAGTCTGATTTGTAAGAGGAATGAGTCAGTCACATCAGGTTTGTTTCGGGTAGGATGCAATGTATCCAAATCCGTTGTTCAGGAAGCTTGCGGTTGAGTAGTTTGGAAAGCATTCCGAAACCAATTCCTTTGGACTGCTTTCCAGACGACATCGTAATCGGGCCCTTAGTGCCCTTAGTGTGAATTGTGATGATGAGATGGTACAAGAAGGGTACTCTTCTTATTGCTTTTGTGTCTATTGCTTGTGAGATTTGACTCAACTTCCTGATTTTCTTTGTATTTAGGTTTAGAAGACAAGGTTTATTTGTTTTGTAAAGTTAAGCGAGAAAAGTTTTGCAAATGGTTTTCTCATTCACAGAGAAGTCATGCTGTGATTGGCCAGTCGGCTGGGGAGTCATTCTGGAATTGGTGAGATAACACCACAATGCTGTGCTGTCATTGGTTGGTTGCTGGCAGAGTGACCGATGCTGTGATAGGTTGGCTTTTAACAAAGCCACACTTTCATTAGTCGTTGTTCTCTATTTAATTTTGTGTGATTTTTCAATTGCTTTGAGTAAAAATAATTGGTGCTGTATTGGAAAAGCCTAAAATTCTATTGGACATTCTACTGAGGGTCAGAACTTGCCTGCTGAGTGACAAGGGAAATGTTACAAGGGGCAATTGACTTAAATAGACTATTTTCATACAATGTAAATTAAATTAAGGTACTTGCTCAAAGAAGCAGCCAGATGTGCAAATGAAGCACATGATAGATTAGAATAACTAGCTGATGAACTTGAAGTTAACATTAGTATAATGTGAAAATAATTCAAATATGTATTTGATTCACAAAATTAAGGAATTGGTTTGATGACTTTAAGAGCTCACACTAAAGATTTAATTGAGAAGAAAATGGAATAGAGTGTTTTGAAGAAATACAGAGAAAGATGTCCAAGAGGAACATTAAATGAAAGGAAGGTTAAAGAAATAGAGATTAAGGTGAGGGGACCAGCTAGAGATTTGGAAGTGGGACTATGAAAGATTTTGGGAATTTCAATTAAGAGAAGTAAATGAGGGAAGGTTAGTACATGTGCCATGGACAAGATCAGATCTTTATACTTTTATTATAAACTTTCTAAAATTGCGAGAAGATCGTGAAAAGTGGTACAAGGAGCTTCATAGTTTGACAATGATTTCACAGATGCTGTGGACTGATATGAATTCATTATTTGAGAATGGAATCTCTAGTGACTTGTGGTCTGACTGTAAAGTTTCTGCCGCTCCAGCCAACTGAGCAACTATCTAGAGTTGCTCATAATAAAGCTCCTTCTCAGAAGGTAGCTAATAAATATTGACAGGCGATTGAACATTTAAAAAGAAATTGTCTAAATAGGATATTAATTGACAAAGATTTTGAGAACTTCACAGGAACCGAAAGAGTCCGTTCATGCTTATTATTAGAGGCTCATATAGATACACAGCAGAGTAGATGATCCCAAGAAAGATGGTATCAGTGGTTTTGTTTCTGTTCTGTTATGGATCCAGAAATGATGAGCCATATACAGCAAAGGGAAATGTGTTGGTAGAGAGAAAGTATAGATGATATCTTGAAGCTGGCTAAATACAGTTGTGAGTAGATTGAGATGCTAAACAGAAGAGAACCAAGAATATGCAAATCGTTTCCAAGACAAAGCAATTTGAGAGGAATTCCTGGAGTTAATGGATAGGTTCAGCCATGGGTGATGTTTAATCTGGAAATGCTGGGGTGTATAAAATGACTAAACTTCAAGGTATAAGAGTAGGAAATGAGTCAATGCAAATGCAAGGTGCCAGAAAAGGAAGGATGAAAAGTTCTGGAATGAATGCAAATGTTGAAGAAGTATAATGCTTGTCACTTATGTGGTTCAATCGGGCTGTGGAAATGGAAATGTAGAATAACCAAGATAAAATCAAGATTCAAATTGTTACTCAGATGCTGAAAAATATATTGCTAATGTTCCCAACCCAATCGACTTTTGTGCAGAGTACGCATGATCAGAAACCATTTTGCCGATATGGAGGTAGTTCAAAGTGGCCCATACATTTATGGTGAAGTCAATGGCCATCCCATTGAATTTTTAATTGATACGACTGCTACTCATTCTACAGTTCTTTCTGTGAAAATCCGAAACCTGCACCTTTCGAGAAGAGTAGTCCAAAATGTAGGGCTCATTAATAAACAAATAGTTAATCAGATTACAGCAAATGTCCCAATTGAAATAGGACAAATTGAAAGAAAAATCAGTTCATGTTATGTGATTCAAGTCCTGTGAACTTGTTGGGCAGGGACTTGCTTTGGGAAATGAATTGTATGATTTACTGCATACCAGATGGTATTGAGATTGGAACACAAGATGAAAATTCCTTGTTCAAAATAAAATCACTCAATTTGAGGGGTCAATTGTTTCCAGCTTTAACACAAGATTACCTACCTCTGGATTTAAGACATGCTGAAAAGAAGAGGTATGGCATTTCTCTGAAAAAGAGATAGGACTAATTAAAAGTGCTGAAATTCAGGAAATGAAAAGGCTGTCCTAAACGGAGTTTGGGGTCCCCAAACAGAGCCCCCGTATATTTTGGCCCACTGCAGGGTGGTCCCAGGGGCACAGGTAGTGCCCCCACACACATCCATGCACCATGTGCCAGACACCAAGAGGATGTGCACAAAGTTATCTTTGACACTGTGGCTTGTACTGCGGTCCTCTTCCTGGGCTGCCGTACTAGCTACAGTGTTCAAGATCACTCTCCTACCGCCAACACAGCGGTCACATCCTAATTTGGCAGTCGGACCACCACCTGTCGGTAGGTCTCCTGCCCTGCAAGATAGCGGTAGGCGGTCCAACTCCACAAAATCGTAATGATGACCTTAGTTTTATTGTACAGATACATTAATTTGAATTAACAAATAATTGTATTTTATTGTAAATGTTGCAGCGCGGAAACCCTAGCAATGGAGAAACAACCCGGACCAGTATCCTCCCTTCGTCACAGACCCGACGTCACACTAACTCATTCACACATGCAGTCATTGGTGGGGCCCATAACACCAACACTCACACGTTAGTTCCACACCGGTCTGCGCTCACAGGAGGGATGAATGATTCAAGCACCGGAAATGTGAGGGGAACACCTTATAACCTATAGGGAAGGAAAAGTAATTTACAAATATACATTAACACCCTTTCGCCTACAGATCCTTAATCCCAAAACATCAAGGCACTCCTACCACTTCGGTCGATCGGACCAAATTAGTTGGATTGGTTGATGGTGATTTAGAACCAGATAAAAACACATTTTAAGACTTCAGAATCTATCTTTTAAATGAAACTCATAACTCATGAATTCTCGTTCATCAATAATTGTTTATCTAAAATTTCATAATGATTTAATTCGCATTTGTCTCGTCAAAGTTTAAGAAAGTTTATATCAAATTTATTTGTAAATCGCAGAACATCATATTTACCTAATCTGGCTATTTGGAGTCCTCTAATTCATTGGCTCTGCATAATTTGTCGTAAATTGTCTGAAAGCAGGCCAAAGTTCAAAGTTCTTTGCTCAGCACGCTACAGTCCCAAAGATCAGAAAAGGACCAGAGACGTGCAAGCATCTATGATTGCCCATAGATTTAGGAAAGTTCGCAGTCATCAAATGATCGGGCAGCATCTGGACCTTCAAGAATTCTGGAGAACGAGCAAAATGAAGCAAGGCAACGTAAAGCGACGTGATCCAAAAGTAAGAGCGAAGCGAACACCCCCTCTTTATTCTATTACTTCTTTTATAATTCAGTGAAGTCAAGAAGTTACAATATAATATTTTAGGACAGTCGTGATTGGCTGGTTAAGATCATTCGATGTCAGTTATACGTTTTCAGTTCAGTTCGAGGGGTGATGTCATGAAGTCGGCTTGTTCCGGTTTATTGTAAGGTTGATTGTTCGCTGGACTTGGCTGATGTCCCGCTCTGTCCTTGTTTGAGTACATGGTGAACAAAGGTCGTGATGAGGTTTAGGAGATTTCTCGTGCCTGCGCAGCTCACTCCACGCCTCGTGGAACTGTGGCCACATCGTCGTGTGGTGTCAGCGGCCATCTTTGATTTCGGCCTGAAATGCTAACTTAAGCAAAACAAACACAAAAGAGTAAATAATATATAGAAATAATGAATCTAATGTTAACCCCTTACTAATCACTCTATGTGCTTGTATTTATCTAGCGTATAGCAACATTTAAAGCCATTATCTTCACCTTTTCGGTCCTCCTCTTGGGCAACATTACAAAAGCAACATATATCATGCAGTATTTTAATTACCACATATACTACTGTTAATATGCGTACTGATTTTAGTTATACAGGTTATTTTAGCCATGCAAATGCAAATCCCACGTGTAATTTGAATGTTAATAATGTTGGTTAATAAACATGCAAACTCGTTTAATAATGTAGTTAATAGATTATTTAATTAGTATTTTCATGCAGAATAGAGGAGGTATACAACCTTTTGCACTACCCGCTCCATCATAAATATTAAAATACTTTTTTATTATAGAAATGTGGGGGGAAATGATTTATTACATTTAAATTCAATAATGTAAAGATTTTGTAAAATTAGTTTTAATACATATTTTTTATTTAAAAAGAATGGAAAATATTAACTTTGTGTTATACATTTTATGATACTTTTATGTTTTTTTATATTGAAAATTAGGATGTTATTGTTAAAAAATGTTTTTTTGTTTTATTTTTAAATGTGTTTAATAAATATACAAATGTATGTGTAATTAATTCATGAAAATAGAATGAATATGCATGTATTATCATGTATACTTTAAGATTTATTTTTATATGTATATGTCATAGCTTTATTTATTTTAATACAAATATTAATAATATCATTTCTAATATTTCAATTATCAGAATCATTTCTGTTGTTGGGAATTTATATTTTAAATATATAATTTAAATATAATATAATTTGTATTCATAATAGAATCAGGAATATAGTTTTATATGGTTTTTATTTATTATAATATATTTTTTCACATTTGGATTTTGATATGTTTCAAAGTGTAGGAATATTAATAAATGATAATAAATATATATTTTTTAGAAATAGTGATGAATGTATTGATTATTCGTTTGGGTTAATGTGTCTTCTATGTACTTTTTATTTTATCATTTACATAAAAGTTTATGTGTGAGTATGGAGAATTGATTGTGTATGTAAACCTTTTAGTGTTCAACACCTTCTCCAAAAAGGTTTATTTTGGAGTGGGAATAGTAAATGTCAACCCTTTAGTGTCCAACACCTTCCTCAAAATGGATTATATTGGAATGGGAATAGTAAATGTTGCCCCTTTAGTGTCCAACACCGTCCCCAAAATAGGTTTACATTGGAGTGGGAATAGTAATTGTCACTCTGTTAGTGTGCAACACTTTCCCCAAGTTGGCTTATATTGGAGTGGGAGTGGAAAATAGTGCCCTTATAGTGTCCAACACTTCCCCAAAATAGTTACATTGGAGTTGGAATGGTATATGTTGCCTCTTTACTTTCAAACACTTTCCCAAAATTGGTTTACATTGGAGTGGGAATAGTAAATGTTACCCCTTTAGTGTCCAACACCTTCCCCAAATTAGTTTAGATTGGAGAGGGAAGAGTAAATGCCCCCCCTTTAGTGTTCAACACTTTCTCTAAAATGAATTATGTTGGAGTGGAACTATTTCATTCAACCATTTCAGTGTGAAATTACTTTGTTAAAATGTATTTCTATTCAGGGGTCAATTCCGATTCCGGCCGCAAAACGAACCGACCGACACGGACCCGGACCGAACACCGACCGACACGAACCAGCGCCGTACGACCTGTGCAGTATGATGCAACGCGTGTGAATTACAACCGACACGTACGGAATACAAGCCGTACGAGCGAGTCGTAGGGAAAATAGTGATCCGGCCGGAAAACCGACACGAATATCACCGACCGACACGAACCCAGAATGAAGCCGACCGACCCGTACCCGCGATGTACAATTTGCGCAGTACGATGCAATGCATGTAAAACCAGACCGACTCGCACGGAGAACAAGCCGCACGACCGACACGCACAGACAACCTGGCACACAAGCAATAGAGACCGCCGCGAACGACGCATACCAAACACAGAAGATAGGCAGCGTGAGCGAGGCGGAGAAGCCCGCACGAGACAACAGCAGCGTCCGTTTCCGTCACATTAACGTCTCCTTCATGCCTACAAAACACAAAGGAAAAAAGACAAAAAAAGGACCAAACAAGCAATGACAAAGCCAATAAATACCAAAATAAAAAATGGGACAAAGACACACCCACCACTACAACTATTTAAAGGACTACAATCACTACCATCATCCCTTGCAAACAGGAGACACAGCCAGCAGGAAACATCAGTACACATCAACCACAGACACACTCACAACTCAAAAACACATGAGCTCCACACTGTGTGGAGAAGGGAACAAGAGGTGCGGGATTTTAGGAGCTAGCAGCCTCCAACTATGAATGTTTAACCACAAAAGAGCTGCTCCTAAAGTGATAACCACTATAAGGTTTGAGTTTTATTGTGAGTGAGGACATCTCACAAAAAGTGACGGACTGGTCTCACACACCACCTGGTGTCATGCTTCATCATTGACCAGTCCTCGCCCTCTAAAACCTTGGTTTGATAGAGGGTGGGCACACACCTGACGAAAGGGATGCACTTAAAAACTAAGTGGGGGCCCGTGTATAAGTGAGTGAGATTAAAAATCATTATAGTTATCCTCATTGTGTTTTTTTAATGTGAGAGGTAACTATATAATGTTTTAAAAGCAGGTGACGGTATGTGGGGGAATTATTGTCCCCTAACCGTTGTGTTTAGAGGTCGACATGTTTCAGCCGTCTTGGCCCAGGAGGGTCCAGGGCATTCATCAGGACCTAAATATGTAAATGGGGGCTCCGTTCTTACCAAAAGTGGCAAGAGTGTACCACTGTGTGGGCGTGATCAGTGTCACACTCCACAATTGGATGAGTCCTAGATTCAAGCCTGTAAAAGAAAATGTAGGGAGTGAATAAAAATATATATAACAACAGACCGTAGTAGTGGCGAATAACTGAACTCAATACATGCACTGATCCAGTTTCTGTGTGAGTGACTACTCATGTGACATGTGCCACTCAATTTGTGTACATGATGGGGATGCAAAGGTGAGAGCACGTGTCTCACTGTTCTTACCCTAAAAACCAAAGCTACTAGCCCCATGGGAGGAGGGGAGGGGAAACCCCTGTTTGTCAGAACCTGTGGGAAAAAACATATAGATCACAGCTGGTGTGAGTATTATGGTTTTTCAAGTACAAACATACAGAGCATTCATCCTCAATTGTGCTTATGGTGGACTAATTGCCCCAAAATACTTTCATTCAATCCGTTCTCATTCACACCCTTACTGCCTCAAGGAACGTTTCCTGCGTGGATCCTAGGCGACTGCTCCCGTTCCTCCCCGGTGTAGGACTGGGTGGAGAGCCGTTGTGCTTTTATAGTCAGCTCACTTAAGTAAATTGGTTTTAAGTGGTGCTAGGTGAAATCAGGTGCGTGGCTTCCTGTGTCCCTGGAGGGGAAGCCTGATTCATCCATGGCCGTACTGTGCACATGCTCAGTGTGGAGCAGTAGGCTGAGATGCCGATAAACCTGGAGCCCTACTTTCTGTGTCCTGAAGCGCGAGTGCCTGGTCCCAAAATGGTGGAGTTACGCGCATGCTCTGATTAGAGAAGTAAAGCGCGTGACGGAATCACTGAGGGAAAGTGCGTGGTGGTCCGTGCCCTATGCGCCAGTGCCTAGTTTAAATTGGGAAAAGTACACGCATGCTCTTATGTACTATTGGTGCGTGACTGCCAAGGCACCCGATGTAGCAACGGGTGGGCGGTCAATTACTGTGATGCAAGGTGAAATTCTACCTAGGTCTTTTTGACTGCCCAGATGGGCGAGATTTTGCAGAAGGGGCAGAGGTACACTTCTGCTCTCTGTGTGACTGGTGCGTGACTGCGAAGCACCCGGTGTGTGAACGGGTGAGCGGCTGATTGCCCAGAAAAAAGGGGGGTTATTCCACCCAGAGTCTAGAGTTGCCCAGATGGGCGATGTTGTGCGTGTACTAGCGGGCAGTTTTCGGTTGGACTTGCTCTGATGCACTTGTGCAAACAGGTATTCCAAAGGAAGATCATAATAAGGGTGATAAGGGTGAGGATGTCAATGTTGGGTATTAGCGCTGAGTGTCAGTGCTAACTTTTCTATTCATGCGTTAAGCCTGGGTGAGAGGCGGTTCTAGCTGGGGGAGGATGACTATGGAGGGCATGTGGCCTATTGGCCTCACGACTTCGGCTTGGTTTAAAAGCCAGCTAAGTGTGATAATTTCAGGTATGCTCAGCCCATTTAAAGTAAACTCATTTAAAACTGAGGGCACTGCATGTACTGATGGTTTCACAGTTTCATGTGATGGTATACCAGATACACTCAGTCTATGTGTTAGTGTGAATAAATCTACTGGTGGTTTTTAGAGGTTTCAGCGCCCCATTTGGAGCCATGGTATTTCATCGTTGAGCCCTTTGTCCTAGGTTCGTAAACGGAACACCCAGCGTTGTTCTCTTACATGTAGGGCTTTAGTAAGGTCAAACTTTCGTTTTTTCATTACTTCCAGAATGGTCCATTTCAGGTCTGTGTCTTTATGGTTTTTTCAGTAAAATGACGAGTTAGTTTGGTGTTGGTCTTTTTACACCGAATGGCGCTCCGATGTTCATTGATACGCACTTTGATTTTCCTGGTGGTCATGCCCACGTATTTGAGGTCGCATGGGCAGTTCAAGAGGTATACGACGTTCTCCGTGTTGCAATTAATGAATTCTCGCAGTTGCCAAGGGATCCCCGTTCCTATGTCTACCTCCTTGGTATTAGAAGTGAGTGCGCAGGATGTGCAGTTCCCACAGGAGAAGTGGCCGACAGGCCGTGGTTGGCTCCACAGGGTTTGTTGTTCCTCTTCTCCAGTCGATGGTCTCTTTGCGTGTACTAGTTCATCGCGCATACTCCTATTCCTTCTAAGGGCAAATAAAGGTGGCTGCCACTGGTTTCCAGCGCTATTGAGGATGTGTCAGTTTTTTCTCATGATATTTTGTACTTTGGTTGAGATCGAAGTGTATGTCGTGACGCATACTGGTCTTTTGGTGTCTCCTTTTGTTATATCCTCTAGTAGTGACTCTCTTGGATTGTTTTTGACATGTTTCCTTGCTCGTCTCACCATTTTTCTCGGGTAGTGGCGTTCTAGAAGTTTATTTTCCAGTTGTTCTGCCTGCTCCTCAAAGGTTGTTGTATTCGAGCAGTTCCGTCGGATTTGGAGGAACTGAACTACCGGGAGGTTTTGTCTCAGGGCCCTTGGATGGTAGCTCTCATAGAGAAGTAAACTGTTTTTATCGGTGGTTTTGTTATGAACCTTTGTTGTGAATCCTTCTTGGGTTATGGTAATGTCTAAATCCAGAAAAATTGCGTGGTTCACATCTATCGTGTGTGTGAATCTGAGATGGGTGTCCTTGGAATTGACCCATTGGACAAATTCTGTTGCCTCTTCCTTGGTTCCGTGCCATACAATCAGCACATCATAAATAACGCGTTTCCACACCTTGAGGTGTTTCAGGAATGGATTATTAGGATTGTAAATGTGGTCTTCCTTAAATTGTTGGACATAGAAACATGCCATGCCACTCACAACTCAACCATCACACAACTCACACACCATCAGCACCTCATACAAAAGCACACACACATACACCCAGCAAAACCAACACCAACCCACCCTCACACACACATCCCTCACCACCACCACCCATCACCATGCCTCCAAAGAAGAATCCAAAGTTCACAGATAGTGAGTTAAAAGTGCTGGTAGACGAGATCATCAGAGTAGAGCCACATTTGTTTGGTACATTGGTCCAAAGGGCCCCCATCTCACAGAAAACCAAGATGTGGGCAAGGATTGTAGACAAGGTGAACGCCCAAGCACCAGCAAGGCGCACAAAGGATGACATCCAGAACAGGTGGTATGACGTGCGCAGGAGGGTCAAAAAACTCATTGAAAAAGATCACGCCCTGAGTCAGTGCACCGGCGGTGGCCCTCCTGCCAAACCAGTCTACTTCAGGACCTGGGAGGAGAAGGTGCGGGACATCCTACCACCAGAGAGCGTCCATGGCCTAACAGACATCCCAGAACCTGGTGAGTACACAAACAACATACCCTAGATTGTGTGGCAAGGGGACAGTGAACCCATGCACTGCAAGCAAAGCTACACTAACCAATAGATAAGCAGCCCAAGATGTGTATGCCAGTCAGACAAACACAATACCTGCCATCTCATAGTGACTGGGAACTGTGTCATGACATGCACCAACCTACAAACAAATAGAGCAAGCCGGTGGCACTAAGCCAAATAGATCCTGCCAGACAGTTTGACACCATAAACACACCACCTCACAGTGCAGCTGACTGTCAGGAAGGAATAGTGGGGATGCAGGTGAAGTGAGTGTAGCCAAAAGCATTATGGGGCCTGTAGTCACAGATAATGCTCCCCCTCCTGATTGGCCCATCAAGACTTCTCAGAAACATGCCCACACCACAGGGAGTGGAAAATGACTGACAAGATGGCTGACACTGGCTACTGCTGTGGGGAGCACAAGGCCCTGCTAGGGCTTTTTTTTTGCAAATCAGAAGCTGGACACCACTGACTGACATCCTGAAAGACAACTTGCATGCCCTACAATGGAAGCACGTTTCATGATGGGAAGGAGGACTGACAGCCCTGACCATACTAATCAGCATGGGGAGACCCCCCCTCAACACAAACTCCACACAACTCACCGGGTACAATGCATTGACACACACCTCATTGAAATATCAGCAAAAGACACCCCATACTGGGTGCTTCTGTGTGAAGCACAGTGGCACACTTTGGACTTGTAGCCGAACAAACACCAGGATGTCACAGTCAGCCATCTTGCCATTGCTGTCACACCCCCTCACAGGGAAGCAGAGTCAAGAGGGAGGAAGTATGGGCATGCAGGGAAGGGGGTGTAGCCAAGAGTATGATGGGACTCGCAGTCACAGACAACCTACACCCACCACATGGCCCAGCAAGATCAAACTGAACCATACTTGCCTCACAGGGAGTGGGAAGGGACTGACAAGATGTCTGACACTGGGCTCTGTTGTGGGGAGCACAAGGCCATGCTGAGAAATGGCCAACAACAAACCTTCAGGACTTCACAGTCAGCCATCTTGCCATTGCTGTCACACCCCCTCACAGGGAAGCAGAGTCAAGAGGGAGGAAGTATGGGCATGCTGGGAAGGGGGGTGTAGCCAAGAGTATGATGGGATTCGCAGTCACAGACAACCTACACCCACCCACATGGCCCAGCAAGATCAAACTGAACCATACTTGCCTCACAGGGAGTGGGAAGGGACTGAGAAGATGTCTGACACTGGGCTCTGTTGTGGGGAGCACAAGGCCATGCTGGGAAATGGCCAACAACAATATCAAACTCTGTCCGTGACAAGCTGGGAAAAAGCAGTGTACAGGCAGGCATCTGTTCGAAAAGTAGAAAATGTCATGTTTGTGAACCAACGATGCATGTAGAAACATAAATCAAATTGTGTGTCTCTTCCAAACACAGGGGGTGCTGGGCACCCAGCACCAAATGATGAGGATACCCAGTCCCAGACTCTGGTGGACACTGAGCTCTCTGGTCTGACTCTCTCACTGTCCTCTTCTGATGCCGACGAACAACCTGGCCCCTCCGGTGTGAGCCATCATGCAGCACCAGCAGCATCAACATCTTCCCCCCCTGTACCCATGCCTCCAGCATCTGGACACCGACAGGGCACCCCCGCCAACATAGATAGACCAAGGACAATCAACACCCACAGCACAGGGACACAGGACCCCCCGGAAGCTACAGCAAACACCACCAGAAACACCACCAAAGGGGTCCCAGTGTCACCTGTGCGTCCCACCACTGGTCCTGCCCATGTGGAGACGGGTGCTGGGAGGGGTGGGAGGCACAGGGCGCACCTTGCAGAGGGGTCTGGACTGCATGATGACCCCCACCTGGCATGCATCTTAGATGCGTACCAGGATAGCACCAGAGGATTTGGCCAGGTAGTGGGGAACCTCAAGGACATTCAACATGAGCAGGTCGCCCACCATGCCCGCATGGAGGCCAAGTGGAATGACATTACTGCGGTGCATCTGGACATACTACAATGCCTCCGCCAGATCAACACCAACCTGTCCACACCCCCCTGTGTGCCCACAACATCTGTCACAACACCATCTGCCAGCACCACAGGGAGGGAGGAGGACTCTGGCGGAGAGTCCCCTGCACCGCAGAGGCCTGCACATGAGGATCCACCCCCCAGAAGAAGAGGGGTCATCTGAAGAAGGACATGTGAGAGGCAGATGTCCAGCACATCCCCCAGGGCCTCTAAACCTGTTCTGCACAATGTCCTTTGTGCGCAACCCGTTCACCTTGTCCAATCACACACAACTCGCCCACATGATATGGAGGGTTCATGTTGGGCCAATGTATCAGATGGACATTTCATCTACCAGCACTTCAAACTCCAATGTGAACTTTGGATTCCCAAACCAATGTACAGCACCCACAATCCTGTGCACTTCCCTCACACATGTTTGTAAATAAACTCACCAGTACACCATACTTGCCTCTGTTGTGATTCAAACTTGTCATGTTCAGAGAGATGTCGATCTGCTACACAACACAGTGCATGCCAAATACTGCAACAATGTGACCAAAGTAAGGTGAGTCATGGGGATGTGACACATGTGAGGGAGACACACCACTATGGCAACACAAAACATACTCACCATGGCCATGTTACTCATAACACACAATGATGTTGACCTGAAACGCATTGGCATGCACAGACAGAACACCAACCCCAGTCAGTGGTAACAAGTCCACAGGTGAGGTAAGCAGATGTCACTCAGATGTAGGAAGGCAGACAACGCACATAACAAAGCGTAGCACAGGTTCATTACACATCAGCAACATGTTTATTTCACAATAGTTGCACGGTAATTCTACGTAACAGTGGACACACGCTCTCAATGTGTTGGAGAATGGAAGTCCAGGTATGTGTGGTACATCAGTTGATGGAAATTGTCAACTTCCACACTGGTGTTGGCTTCTGGGTGTTGGGGTTCGTGTTGACCACACAAAAGGCAAAGTACGCTGGGAAGGACAGACAAGATACAGTCAAAAGCACAGAAGAACAGGAGAGAAATGCAATACACATGCACAAAACATGTTGCAAGACACCTACACAAACACTAGTTAGCAGTACTACCCTATTGTGGAGTGCACACCAGCTGAATGGACACATAACAGCACGCATCCAGTCAAGTGGCATAAAGACACACTCAGACAGCAACAGAGCTGGCACAACACATTCCAGGCTACCTCCATACATTCACATAACAACCCTGGAAACTCACATTCAGGTGAAGAAGTTGTTAATGAGCTGTGAGCGGCGTCACCATCATCTTCATCATCACTGGCATCTTGGCCCAGGCCGGGATCCTGAACAGGTGCCGGACGTTGGTCATCGTAATCGTCATCCTGGATGAGAGGCACCTCCTTCCGCACCACCATGTTGTTTAGCATGCAGCAGACAAGGATTATTTTGCACACCTTTGCAGGCTCATAAGGGAGGGCCCCTCCGGTCTTGTCCAGGCAGCAAAAGCGGCTTTTCAGGAGGCCGAATGTCCGCTCTGTCACCTTCCTGCTCCGACCATGTGCCTCATTGTAGCGCATCTCGGCTGGTGTCACAGGGTTCCTGAGGGGTGTCAGCAACCACGGCATGTTGGGGTATCCGGAGTCACCTACACACACAAAAATGAACAAGTAGCTGAGTTTTGTACGAGTGCGGAATACAACATTGACAAACACACACAATGAGAAACAGTCAGTACACACCGACAAGCCAGGCATGCTGAGTTGGCATCTGTGACATCAGCGTTGCAATGCGACTACTCCTCATAATGTAGGCATCGTGCGCAGAACCAGGGAACCATGCACACACATGTGTGATTGACATGTCAGCAAGACAGACCACCAGAGCATTGATTGAATGGTAGTGCTTCCTGTTCCAGTATGCCTGCTCATGTGCCTTTGGTGGTATCAGGGCAACATGTCGCCCATCAATAGATCCGATGACGTTCGGCATCCTCCCCAGTGTATAAAAGGCATCCATTATTTCAGGGAGTTCAGCTGGGCTCGGGAACTTGATATACAGGTCGAGGAATTGCAACATCCCCTCCAAGACATTGCGTAGCATCCAACTTAACATCGTTTGCGACATCCCACCATCAGGAGCCACAGTGTACTGGAAGGTACCAGTAGCAAAGAAGTGCAGGGCTGCCATCACCTTCACCTCTGGGGTCAGTGCTGTAGGGTATGTCCAGCCAGGTAGCAGATGTGGCACCAACTGCTCCACCAACTCCGCAATCAGTGGCCTGGTGAAGCAGTACCGTCTGATGCAGTCGCGTTCCTGCATGGTTGCAAGGTCTGGGAACGGCCGATGGACAGCTGGTGCCCTGCAGTACAGAGATGCACAAAGGAAGATTGTCACTACATCCATCCATGTGGCCATGACCATGATCAATATCACAGGCTAGTTCATGACATTACACAATGTACTGAGGTGTGTGCTGTTGGTCATGGACACATATGTCACCTACAAGACCACCACCTCACATCTCAATTCCACATGTCCACATGAGTCCCATGTAGTGCAATGGCCAATCATCTGGCTGTGTCACCCAACCCATGTGCTGCTGCAACGTTCCACACCACAGTGACAATTGAAGCCTCAGGTCTCCCAGGCATCACAGATCTTTGCCATGCAGAAACCCAGGCTCCCTGTATTGCCACATCAACACAGCAATGGACAAGGCGTAGCACGTACACACCACAAGGCAAGCGTAAGTCCCACAGGCAGTGGCCATTGTTGTTCCTGCCGGCCCTACATGTACGTCTCTTAGACAAACACCCCATCAAGGTTGATGCATATGCAACATGGATGTGGAGACTGTCACCCATTGGGAACATTTGATCAGACACATCTGAGACACATCATGCACACAGACTGTGTGTGCACATCAGTATTGTGGCTACAGGTCTCACTGTGACATACATGCCATCACCCCAGGACTCAGCTGCACATCACAGTGGTAATGTGCACAACACACAAAGGATACTGCCCCCATGTACATGTGCACAGCCTGGGAGTGGCTGCACAAAGTGCCAGCCAAAAAAACATATGTGGTCCCCCCTAACACCCAGGGAATGCAGCCTTACATGCCATGGGACACTGTGTGGCCAATGCTGTAGTGTGGTAGGTGTGCACAGGTGTCCCTGGCCAGTATATGTGTGTTGCATCCGTATAATAGTCACACTAATGAGGTCCGACGCACTGCACGGGTCATGTCCGAGCCGTGCGTATGCTTTGTCATTGAATGCAATGAGGTCCGACGCTTGTGACAATGCATACGCATTGCACGGGTCATGTCCGAGCCGTGCATATGCTTTGTCATTGAATGCAATGAGGTCCGATGCAGGTGACTATCATGCATACGCATCGGACACGCATGGTCCGAGACAGGCGTACACCTTGGCCATTGAATCGTATGGAGACGGGTGCATGTGTATATTCAAAATAAGCGTTGTACAGTCAGTTGAACGAGCCGGGCGCACCCATTGGCTCCGAACTGTCATGGAGACGGATGCGGATTCAAAACTTGTACGAGTTGTGCACTGGAAATTCAGTTGGATGGCTATAACAATGTTGCAATTTCAAGTATTCCATGAAGGTGAAGATTTGAATAATGCAGAAGGCGTGTACGAGTCGTACTTTTAAATGGATTGGCCAGATTCATAGAATGCAACCGTGTTGGACCTATCACTTGGGACACATGGCACAGAGTCTGCCTCTGCAGCACAGATATAAGGCTGGCTGGCCCCCAGGGAGCTCACTTGCCTGCACTACATGCTACTGGACCACATCCCTGCTACCACTGCTGCTGTCTATGCTTCCTCTGGCTCCTGCTATGGCACGTACTCTGGAGAGGGCACCAGCCTTCACTGGGGAGGAGAACCAGGCCCTGCTGAACGGGCTCCTTCCAGAGTACAGCAAGCTCTATGGGAAACCAGGGGAGCAGGTGAGTGTGCAGTCCACTGCCTTCCTAATTATGCATGTTGTCTGACTAGCAGTACTAGCAGTGTATACACCAGTGGCAAGCATTCTCTTTCATCCCCCAAAGTGTGTAGGTACATGTAATGAATAGGTTTCCAGCTGCTAAAGTGCATTATTGCAAGCTTAAACTATCCAGGCATTGTTAACATGCCAGACATGCAGGCGATTTTTCCTTCCCCATGGTTGCACTACCTGTGTAATTAATTTCCCTTTGTGATGATGACATGTATATCCAAATGTGTGCTGCACAAATTTGGGGCATGTGTGTTAATGTACTTTTCACTTTGTACTCCTCACAGGTTGATGCCCACCAGAAGCAGGAGATCTGGCTGACCATCGCCTGGGCTGTTCCTTCTGTGGGGGTCTCCAAGCACCGGATCCGCAACTGCCAGAAGAGGTGGCAGGACCTTTGGGCTGGACCTGGAGGATAGCTGGAGTCCAGCTGAAGCTGTCACCTCCACGCAGGAGGGGCGGACACCGGACCCTGACTCCCCACATGCTCCGTATCCTGGTGGTGGTCTTCCCGGACCTGGATAGGTAGCTGAAGGCCAGACAGCAGCAGGAAGGGAGTGAGTCCATGTCTGATCTGTGTACTATGTCTGACATGCTAATAGCAGTCTTTTGTCCTGGTCACAGTTCCACATTACGTAGGTGTTGTAGTCCAAAACTCAGGTCCCTCAATTGTCTGATGCACCCTCCTCATCTGTTCCACAGGTGTTGCCCCTCCAGACTGTTGCTTGTGTCACTAGGGCACTGTGTCCCTGCAGTCAGCTGTGCTTCAGCTACCGGTCAGCATCAGTTCCCGTGGCTCTGTTGTGTGTTTCATGGGTGGGTCAATTGTTTACACAATGCCTGAGATCTAACATGTGATCTGTGTGTGCCCTTGAGATGTGTACCAATTGCTGGTCTGAATCGCAACATGTGTCTGGGGTATTCCAAACAAACCCATGCAGCAGGGGACTCCAATTTTTGGGCCTCAGGAGTATGTATATCTAGTATGTCACACTTGCTTAGCCACCTGACTACAGTCCAGGGCCAAACACTGTTTCACGTAGACCTGGCCAGTCATGCCTCCTCAAGGGCATTTAGAAACACTGTGTAATCCCACTCCTGTGTATGAAATTGCAGGTTGTGCTTGGTGACATGTGCCCTCAGGTGTCTGCCTCTGTGGCATTAGGGTGTGGCTTGTTGTTACGTACAACTGGGGTGTCCAATGTCCATGATTCAGAGTGCCAGCATGACATCTGCGATGTGACTGTGAGAGACGAGACCTGTGTGACATATAGGTGTGTGATCATCTGACAGCGCACAATGGTGTATGCAACTGTGTCCTTCATGCAGCTGGGTTACATGCATTGCAGACTGTGATGTGTTAATGGACAGGGATTTGTGTTTGCAGAGACTCATATGTATGATTTGCATGATGGGCAGCCACAAGACACTGTTCCAGGTCTGTGACTGTTCGTCCTTGCTTAACAATATCTTCCGTTATTTCTAATTTAGCAAACCTGCACTGTCTGTTGAACTTGATATTAGGGACCTCGCAGCACTAGCTGTGTTACGTTATTTTAAACATTTGTACTGTTAATTGTGTTGTACTGCTTTTAAAAACATATTTTACCTGATGCCTGCTCTGTTTTTGCACTTTTCCGCTCTGTTTTAACTAGCTGGTCCCCGTTCCGCCACGGCTTGTGCCGGTTGATGCGGAGGGACGTGAGGCTATTTCCGGGACGCTTTGTGGTGACGAGCGATCCCAAGTTCTTTCTAGCTTAGTGCCTCTGGTTAGCACTCTAGTTCCCACACGCCCCGCCCATTCCGCCTTCTTAACGCGGGTCAGGGCGCGGGCGCGCGCAGCCACAAGACACTGTTCCAGGTCTGTGACTGTTCGTCCTTGCTTAACGATATCTTCCGTTATTTCTAATTTAGCAAACCTGCACTGTCTGTTGAACTTGATATTAGGGACCTCGCAGCACTAGCTGTGTTACGTTATTTTAAACATTTGTACTGTTAATTGTGTTGTACTGCTTTTAAAAACATATTTTACCTGATGCCTGCTCTGTTTTTGCACTTTTCCGCTCTGTTTTAACTAGCTGGTCCCCGTTCCGCCACGGCTTGTGCCGGTTGATGCGGAGGGACGTGAGGCTATTTCCGGGATGCTTTGTGGTGACGAGCGATCCCAAGTTCTTTCTAGCTTAGTGCCTCTGGTTAGCACTCTAGTTCCCACACGCCCCGCCCATTCCGCCTTCTTAACGCGGGTCAGGGCGCGGACGCGCGCAGCGGCGCGCCGGCGGCGCGCCGAAGGCACGCCAAAGGCAAGCCCGTCTGCGCCCGTCTGCGCCCGTCTGCGCCCGTCTGCGCCTGATCGCCGCCAGACGCCCAGACCCTTTGAATAAAGCCGTAAGCTCTAGTTGTCAATATGCTGCGCTATACATGTCAGGAGCTCCATATGCTAAACCCTTTAAGATTTTCTACTCCCAGAGCACATCAACCCCTTCCTGTGGTTCATGAGAAACCACATGTCGTAACTAATAGTAAAGAAAGGACTAATATCTGCTCTCAAGTCCATGACATCCCTTGTATGAAGGCCACTAAAATTGTCTCGAATTCGCTGTCGGCCCTATACCTAAATGCCAGGTCTATTCCCAAACATGCGATCGAGCTCTGGAGCCTTCTAGATGACGAGAAACCTGGGATTTGTTTCATTACCGAGACTTGGCTCCATGGTTTCTTTACAGCAAGTATAGCCACTGCGTTTCCTCTACAATATTATCTGACTCGACTTGACAGAGAGTCAGGAGGAGGCGGCGGTATTGCAGTAGCTACGGTGGCCCCTACTGCGATCCGAGTACTAGAATCACTCTCCTCTATTCAATTAGAGATCTTGATCTTCACAGTGGATACCCCTGGTGCAAAATCCTGGAATGGGGCACTGATATATAGACCCCCGGGCCCTAAGTCGCATTTTGTTAATCAGCTGCTTGAATATATTGCACCCCATGTACTAGCAGCTGACAATTTCATCCTTCTTGGTGATTTTAATTACCATGCGGAACTGGCACAAGACCCTGACTCAGCCCACCTTACTGAGGCAATGCTTACACTAGGATTGACACAAAGGGTGACTGGACCTACCCACTCCGCGGGCCATACCTTAGATTTGATTTTTACAAATTCTTCTAAATTAAATATTAAATCTTCATGCCCGGTATTATGGACTGATCATTCCATTCTTAAATTTAGTATGCCCATAACTATGCAATGTAACAACAGCCTAAAGAATCGCATGTGGATACGATCATGGCGCAAACTCTCTATGGACACCTTTCTATCTCATTTTGGGCCTCTACTACAGGGTGAGAAAGTCGATGCAGTCGACTCTGTTGTTAGTGATCTAGAATCTTCCATTTTGACGACCCTTGATAAAGTTCTTCCCCTTACAAGCGTCCTAGAAAAAAGCAAAGCTTCACCATGGTTTACCGATGCATTAAAAGCAGATAAGCAACAATGTCGCGCCGCTGAACGTCAATGGAGAAAATCTAAAACCGACAAACACCGTAGGGAATATACTATCCTCCATTCGATATATATGAACAATATTAAATCAGCAAAAAAGGTTTACCTCACCCAGCGTATCAATAATGCAGCTCACTCGAGTAAAGAGTTATATAAAATACTGAAGGAATTTACTGCTCCCCAGGTCGAGCAACCTTCTTTTACGCCTACCCAAGAATGGGTTGACTCTATTGCTCTATTCTTTGACAATAAAATTAAAATCATATATGCCTCATTTCCCTCTCAGGCAGAAGATTTCGGTTGTCATAATACTAACGTGAGTGAACCTAGCCCTCCGCTAGAATTAAACAAAGCCCCCTTATTAACTGGGTTTGATCCCATAACAAAAACTGAAGTCAGCGAATGCTTGGGACGGATCAAGTCTGGTTCCCCAGCCGATCCCTTCCCCCCCCGTTCCTGTGCTAAAATTTTACCCTGATTTGTGGATATCCTAACTATTGTTTTTAATTTGTCTCTGAATCAAGCCACATTTCCGCATAGGTGGAAATTAGCACAGGTTAAGCCTATCCTTAAAAAACCCCTTGCCGACCCCAATGTACCCGCAAACTATCGTCCTATTTCTTTACTTCCTTATTTTGGGAAGGTACTGGAGTTTTTAGTCAACAAACGTCTCACCGCCTATCTTGAAACTCATAAGCTCCTTGATTCTTCTCAATCTGGCTTTCGTGCGGCTCATAGCACGGAGACCACCGTTATTGAAGTACTGGACAACATCAGACTGGCTTTGGACCGTCGAGAATCTGCAATCTTGGTCCTCCTGGATTTATCTGCAGCATTCAACACCATCTCCCACACTATTCTCAAACATCGTCTGTGGGAGATTGGTGTCAGAGGGAGGGCCCTTGACTGGTTCGATAGTTATCTTGCAGACCGATCCACTGCGGTTTCCGTGGATGGGATCGTTTCTAGCTCTTATCCTGTAACAGTGGGGGTTCCGCAGGGCTCTATTCTCAGCCCTATGCTGTTTAATGTATATTTAACACCTTTAGCTGATATCATCAGGTCTTATGGTTTTGACACACTATCCTATGCCGATGATACTCAGCTGCTAGTGACCTGTGACACCGACCAGTCTGATGTTCAAACCCATTTTAAGAGCTGTTTGATCCGTGTAAATGAATGGATGAGTCTAAACAAGCTCCAACTGAACGGCAGTAAGACTGAAGTTATCTTATTCGGGAAAGCTGAACAGCTTTGGACTAGCTCTTGGTGGCCATTAGAATTGGGCACCTGTCCCTCCCCCAAGTCCGCAGTCCGCAACCTAGGCATCACGATTGACAATTCTTTATCTTTGAAGACCCATATAAACCAAGTGCTTGTGACCTGCTTTGGGATTATGCGTATGTTACGCAAGCTCTTTAAATGGCTACCCATTGAAGCAAGAAAACCCTTGGTCCAGGGTCTCATCGTTAGCCGCTTGGACTATGGCAACGCCCTTTTCACTGCACTCAACCAGGATTTAATTTCCAAACTTCAAATCCTTCAGAACACGGCCGCAAGACTTGTTCTGAATCTTCCATCCCGCACCCCCTCTGCCCCCACATTAAAAACTTTGCACTGGCTCTCGATCCGCAAAAGAGGGCATTTCAAACTTCTAAGTCTCACACATAAGATAATGTATGGCACTGGTCCTCTTTACCTGGCAAAAAAACTCCAATGGTATGTTCCTCGATGCCCCCTGCGGTCCAGTTCCAGACTTTTCCTTGTCCAACCTCGCATTCGGACAGTCCGCAATGGAGGTCGGTCCTTTTCATACCTGGCCCCTTTGCTCTGGAACAAACTTCCTCTGGATCTGCTTTCTATATCTGACCATTTACTCTTCCGTAGAAAGCTGAAAACTTGGCTTTTTTCCCAATAAATGTTGTGGTATGAGCACTTTCAGTCACCCCCGGTTTTCTCTGTCTTGGTTGCTAGCGCCATGAGACCTTTGGTGATTTGTGCGCTATACAAAAATCTTTGACATTGACATTGACATGTGGGTTCTTCTGGGTCCTGGATATGTTGTTTGCATGGGATGGGCAAGTGCGCCGGTAATCTGCAGAGTTAGCTTTACCCCTGAGCTAGGATTGTGAGTCAGTGCATATTGTTGTTGTCTGGATGCTCTGCCCCTGTGACAGGAGACAGTGTTGACTGACTTTCAGGGCATCCCAGTGTCATGGCATTTAACTTGCTATGAGTGATCCTGCATTGTGTTCAAGTGTGCACCATGCACCCCATTGTGGCATTGCCCATCAGGACATGAGTACATCATAGTGTGTGTTGCTGGCATGCATCCCAAGCATGTGAAATGAGTCTCTGCCCATCCCTTCATCCGGACACCTGTACTGAGTCAGTAGCAAGAGATGTGCTGGGTGTATAGTGACATACTCCTACATGTTCACTTGGATGTACAACTAATGTGTGGGTGGTGCATGTTGGCACATTGGGGTGTTAGCATCCAACATGCAACAGACATATGTGTGAAAGTCAAGGAGGGATATGGGTGCCATGGTTGATGTTGAGAATGACAATTGTCTTATCCTAAACAGTGTTGGCACTTTGAGCTGTGTTCAACTGATGATGCCAGGGCTTGCCCTGTAATGTGATGTACTCACTGTGGTGTGTGCAGTTGGTGCAGATGACTGATGTTGTTCTCTTACTTCCTATTCCTATCCTCATACATCCACGGCCACAGGAGGGGACAGCTCCACGGACCAGGAGGAGCCACAGAGCCTTACAGGGACAGAAGGACAGAAGGAGAGGAGTCAGGTGGACCCAGTGGCACGGAGGGCGAGTGGAGCCACACAGAGGAGTCGTCAGCACCATCCCCCCCAGCTGAGGGCCACATCAGCTCTGAGGATGACTCCCTTGTGGAGGCGGGTGTCAGCAGCCACCAAACCCCAGCTAGTGAGGCTGTCCCCGCCACCGACACCACCACCCCCACCCCCACCCCCTCCCATCGGCTCCCATCCCAGATGTCCCTGTGGGCTCCCGTGTTCGTGAGCATGTCTCCTTTGTGCCAGGCACCGCACCCCCTGCCCCTGTGTCCCCTGCTGCCCTGAGTGAGGAGTCTGTGGACTTACTTCGACAGACCCATGTAGGGCAGACGTCGATGCTGAAGGTCCTCCATGCACACACAGGTCTGTTGACACAACTGGTGTCATTCATGGAGGGCATTTCCTCAGCCAATCAGTCCATGACCTCCTCCCTGACAACAGCAGTGTCCCTCCTCCAACAGTCCCGCACCCCTCCTACCCCTGCACAACCCACGATTCCTAGCACCCTACCTGTCCCAAGCACAGAAACCCCAAACCAAGGTCTAGACATGCACACAAGCAAGTGCAGGGGACTGATTCCACACTCACAGGGGCTGGTTTGCAGACACACACACAGTCATCCACAACCACTCTGCAGTCCTCCAAGACCTCTCCCTCCCAGCCCCCTTCCCTTGCCTCACCTGCAACCCCATCCCCCCAGAAGCTCTTCCTCTGTGACCTTGGCATCTTCCCCACTGACCCTGCAGATCCTGATTACAAGGGGAAGAGGAAGTCCCCACACACAGAGGGGAGTGCCCCTCACACCCGGACACCCTCCCCCAGGTGCAGTCAGACAGAGACCCCCACCCGCTAGTCCCCCCGGCGCCAGAAGAGCAAGACCCCCCGCCACCACGCAGCTCCAAAGCAAAATCTCTGTCCTCCATCCCCCAGGCCACCACTTCAGAGGTTCCCCCGCCACTCTCTGCCCCAGGTTCCCCCACCCACAGATACACCATCCCCAAAATGCTAAGGCCATCCCCCTCGAGCACTTTCTCCTCCACACCTGGTCAGACAGTTAGTGCCACTGATGTGGGGACCGTGTCTTCCCCCTGCCCTGCTAACCTCACCTGTCCCCCATTCCGCTCCCATGGATGTAGGTACTGCTTTGGAGTCCACGACCACCCCGTCTGACTTGGGCACTGCAGTGGTTAGCCATTCCACTCCATCTGACCTGCCCACTGGAGCTGTGCCGACACCCCCACCATCTGACTTGTGCCCCACAGTTGTGACAGCACCCACCACGTCAGTCAGCTCCACTGCAGTTGCAAGTGTCTCGCCTGCATCCCCCACCTCTTCACTGCCTCCTTCTGCTGCGCCCTGATCCTGTCCCTGCAGTGCCTGGCCTGCCCCCATGTATGCCCCTCCGAGGGGATGACCCCAGTCCTTAGCAGTGCAGGCAAGCAAGGTGTGACAGTTGTCACTCTAATTCACTACTTGGCATTTGGACATGGACTGGCCATTGGCCTTTTGTTTGCACAGACGTTTAACTTTTAAAATGCTGAATAAAGCTTTTTTCTTTCTCCCTGTGAACTAGATTTAGCTGTACATTATGTTGATGATGTTTAACATGCCCTTGCACCTGTGATGCTTTGTTTACAATGTTGAATTATGATGTGTTGCTGTGAGGTACTCCCTGTGGTCCATGAGATATGTATCCTATTCTGGTGGGTATCCATGTCATCCTTTGCAGTTACCTGGGTGTGTCAGGATCAACTATTTGTGGACATCGCTCTGTGATCATTTCATTTGCATGGTCACATCTCTGGCTTGCACCCCTGCACATATGATGTGCTTACCATTGTCCAACTTGTCACTTGCACATACTTTGTGCTCATCAACACTGGACCTACAGGTGTGGGCATCATTGTAATAGGAGCAACTGGGTCCTCTGTGCAACTTGCTAGACATATGTTTTGGGTATGTGCAGATGACTTAGGGGAGAATCACGTACCCAGGCTGTTGTGACCAGAGCCTTCATTGTGTGGTAACTGATGGCTGACTGACCAAGTGTTCTGCAGACATGAGTGGGATTGCGGTGAATATGTTTGGCACAGCTGGGCTCCCGCAGGAGTTGGGTCCCCTCAAGTAAGTGTGTTGTCCAGTGACATGGCCTGGGCCCATGGTGTGTGTTGTATGAGCATGTGTGTGTGTCCACATCCCTGTTCATACACAGACAGTGTTCCCTTGATATGTTCCTGTTGTTGATGCCTGCTGAGTGGTACTGGGTTCATCCCAATACTTATCCTATGGGCTACCAGATGTGTGGGTGCATAACACACTACTGTTAATTGGTGTTTCATCATTGGGATTTGTCAGTTCTGAGTGGTGATGATGTTCTCAGACACAGGTGGGACACAGTCAGGGTTCCTCAAGGCACCTGTTTATTTGCTAAATCATGTAGTTGTCCCTAGGTGGTAGTTTTCAGTGATTGAGACATTTTTATGTGTGTGTGACTGCTCCCACTTGTCGGGCTCATGGCTGCGATGCTGGCAGGTGTCAGCGTGTGTGCCTTGTGGTTCTCCTTGGCATCTGCATTGTCCTGGGACTGTGGCAGGGATTCTGAAGGTTATGGGAGCTTTGAGGTCATGGCCATGTACCGCATACTGTGCAGTATGTCTGTCATTCCCCAGGGTTGTATACTGTCCTTGTGTGATGTGTCTGTGCACCTTAGTTCCTCCCAACATTCCTGTGTTTGTCATGGGTGCATGTGCAATCACACCTGTCCATGTGGGCTTCACAGATACACATTGTTGCAGTTCTGGGTGTGTGGTGTTGAGGGTGGACTGATGTGAATGTTTGCATGGTTGGTCCCCTAGCTCCCGTTTGTCCATGGATGAGGGGCCATGCTGAGTGATTTGTGTTTGTGTATGTGTGATGTACGTTTGTGGCACAGGACACATGTCTGGGTTTCCCAGTTTGTACGACATCTGCCTTTAGCATCACAGTGGAGGTGTCATGCAAGCTTGTGTCACCCCAATGTCTGTTCCCTGGGGGTAGTGGTTTTGTGTGTCAGTCTCTTGCTGTGTTAGTTGGTGTTCATTCCAGCTTGTGTCACATGTGTCTGTTGTGCTCCCTCTCATCTCCCAATGCCTGATTGCCCACTGAGGGTGTCCCAATGATGGTTTACTTTTGTATGACACTGTGTCCACATCTGTGTCACTGTGGTTCAGCCCCCCTCATGTGTTGTGTAGTTGCCTGGGGATACTGTGACACACAGCCACACACACATGCTGTGTCAGATGTGGAGTGTGAGTTTGCCTATTTGTATTTGTGCATCTGCACCAGTGCATTGGTATTGCTGTTGTGGGCCTTTGTCTGGATGCTGTTTCTGTGATTTTGCATGCTGTCCCTGTGAGTCATATCACATCATTGTGCACATTCATCCTGGTTTTTAGGTGCCATTGCTGGCATGGAATGTGAGTTTGGGAGCTGACACCTACAGTCTACACATGTTGTTTTGATTGGTGTGTCTATTTTCGAGATGTGTGCATGCTTGGTGATGGTCACTTCTGTTGTTGTGTCATTGTACACTGTATGCATTGTCAGCCCCCAAGTGTGGTGCTTGTTTGCACATGGCCGAGAGTGTGTTATATTTTCACAGCACTGTTAGCCTCACCACATCTCTGTGTGTATGGGACACAACCACTAGTTTGACCCAGAGGTGTTTGATGTGTTGGGAGCAGGGATCATACATGCTGTTTGTTATTTGCAGCTTGGACCATGATGACACTTACCTTTTGGTCACTGTGATGAGGGGGGCTTAGTCCCCATCACCACAATGCTCAACATCTGCTGCATTTTGGAAGCCCACACTTAACTTCTGTTCTACACAGTGAGGGGGTGTTCTTTTTACATTACCACAGTGCTATGGTGATGCTTGCCTTGTGTATGTCACACTCATGTGTTGGTCACACGTGTGCTGTTACTTACATTGTATGTTCGTAGCCATAATCACTGTTGTGGGCATTTGTCACAGACTACACACTGTTGACATGATGTTAGGGGGGATGTATTTTGCAGACATACCTGATGTTGGAGTATGCTGGATGTGTTGCGCATCACCCATCCTATGGCTGGGGGTGGCAGGGGTGATGGGCAACATCAGCCCTATGGCTGGGGGTGGCAGGGGTGATGGGCAACAGGTCCCCTATGGGTGGGGGTAGCAGTACTGATGGGCAACATGGTCCCTATGGCTGGGGGTGTCAGTAGTGATGGGCAACATAAGCCCTATGGCTGGGGGTGGCAGTAGTGATGGGCAACATAAGCCCTATGGCTGGGGGTGGCAGGGGAGATGGGCAACATAGGCCCTATGGCTGGGGGTGGCAGTAGTGATGGTGGACAACATAGTCCCTGTGGCTGGGGGTGGCAGTAGTGATGGGCAACATATGCCCTCTGGGTGTGGGTGGCAGGGGTGATGGGCAACATAGGCCCTATGGCTGGGGGTGGCAGTAGTGATGGGCAACATAAGCCCTATGGCTGGGGGTGGCAGGGGTGATAGGCAACATAAGCCCTATGGCTGGGGGTGGCAGTAGTGATGGGCAACATAGTCTCTATGGGTGGGGGTGGCAGGAGTGATGGGCAACATCAGCCCTATGGGTGTGGGTGGCAGTAGTGATGGGCAACATAGTCCCTATGGCTGGGGGTGGCAGGGGTGATGGGCAACATAGGCCCTATGGCTGGGGGTGGCAGTAGTGATGGGCAACATAGTCCCTATGGCTGGGGGTGGCAGTAGTGATGGGCAACATAAGCCCTATGGCTGGGGGTGGCAATAGTGATGGGCAACATATGCCCTCTGGGTGTGGGTGGCAGGGGTGATGGGCAACATAGGCCCTATGGCTGGGGGTGGCAGTAGTGATGGGCAACATAGTCCCTATGGCTGGGGGTAGCAGTAGTGATGGGCAACATAAGCCCTATGGCTGGGGGTGACAGGGGTGATGGGCAACATCAGCCCTATGGCTGGGGGTGGCAGTAGTGATGGGCAACATAAGTCCTATGGCTGGGGGTGGCAGGGGTGATGGGCAACATATGCCCTATGGCTGGGGGTGGCAGGGGTGATGGGCAACATAAGCCCTATCGGTGGCGGTGGCAGGAGTGATGGGCAACATCAGCCCTATGGGTGTGGGTGGCAGTAGTGATGGGCAACATAGTCCCTATGGCTGGGGGTGGCAGTAGTGATGGACAACATAAGCCCTATGGATGGGGGTGGCAGGGGTGATGGGCAACAGGTCCCCTGTGAGTGGGGGTGACAGGGGTGATGGGCAACATCAGCCATATGGGTGGGGGTGGCAGGGGTGATGGGCAACAGGTCCCCTATGGGTGTGCGTGGCAGGGGTGATGGGCAACATAAGCCTTATGGGTGGGGGTGTTAGTGGTGCTGGCCATGCAACCCCTATGGTGGGCTGTTGTTAGTGGCCAGGATGTGGATCCCCTGTGTGTGTGTGCCATTTTGCGGGTATGTGTTGTTTGTTTATGTGGTAGGTGTCTGATTTACCGCCTGCACTGTCGGCGTCGGTTCCTGATCGGTCATAGATGTAGAGTACTGGTATGCCCTGCGCGATGGGATTCATGATGTGTTTGTGTCGTACACGCTGCTTGTTGCTCCGTCTCGTACCCGCTGCAAGCTGCTCCGTCTCGTAGCCGTGTATTGAGTTGTGGCGCGAATCGTAGCTGATATGCTTGTTTTCGGATGCTGTGACGTGCGGTACGTGGCGACCCGTCCGGCGTGTAGGAAGTACGCATCGTACTTGTCATGCCGGAAACGCCTATGGATACTGCTTTCGGGCGACTCGGTTCATCGTTAGGAGTTACGGCTCGGACGGAGAATGAAGCTTGAATCACAGCCTACGTGTCGGTCGTATTTTTGGCAGTTATACGCATCGTACTTACTCTACAGGACGGACCAGCTCCGGGTACGTGTCGGTCGCAAAGTAAGGCTACGTACAGCTGTCCGACCGGCTATCGGAATCGGCCCCGTAGTAGGAGTAGTTTGTCATTTAATCAATATTGTTTAAAAAGATAATTAACATAGTAATTTGTTGTATATTTGTAACAAATAACATTATTATTTACATATTTTTATAAAATAAAGATATATACCACTTTTTTCTATTTTTCTTACTTTTATTCCAAGTTTATGCACTGTATATTTGTGCATTCTTAAGATATATTGTTATAGTTATAAAAATCATTTATATATTGATAAATAAAACTATTTTTTGTACAATTTTATTGTTAGTTAACAATGTAAAATAAATATAAATAGTATTGTATGTTGTAGAATTTGCAATTCTTTTTTATAATGTTTAACCTTTTTTACAAGTTAATTAAGTTGTTTTATATACCTATTCCTAATATAATTTTACATAAGTTTTAAAGCATATTTCAAATGATTGTATATTTTTAATACTATTATTTAACCCCTTGTGTGCGCACGATGCCTCCCGGCTGTCGTGCCTTACGGTGGGCGTGTGCGCACGACGGCCGGGAGCCGTCGTAATCGTGCACGTGTTTATTTCTCCCGCACAGCGGGAGAAATAAACCCGCACACAAGAAGTTATTGTATAATTTCTAATTTTCATAAAATGTTTAACATATTCTACGTTTATTCATTTTTTACAATTAAATTTATTTTAAAAACATTTTCAAACTTATTTTCCCATTCATTTCTATTCGGAGATAGACTTCTTTATTAGTTTTATTAAGCTGTCATTTTTGTTACTGCTACCTTCTATGTTATAGTCAATTTGTGTCATTTTTAGTCTATTTTTTCCAGGATCCAAGTTGTGCGAAGTTGCTGCTATTCATCGGGACAGGAAAGCCCTTTTTAAAGGTTTTTGTTTTGTTTTCAGGGTGGGGGGAATAAATTGGGAGTTCTAGAGGTTAGTTATCATGTTGTTTGTGGGCTTTTAGTAAATATAAGGGATGATTACAATGCATTAGGAAACGGCTCCATCCATCGGTTGGAGCTGTTTCCTAACGCATCGTAATCAGTTGGTCAGATTCCTTTCCGACCGACCCATTTCGAGGCTGTCGGTCAAAGAGGAATCCGACCAGTCATTCTGACTGGCCTCCAATGGTCTCGGAGTGCCCGTCTGCCAGTCGGAATGACTTCAGTAATCCAAGGGTGTCTCTTTCCGCCCAAAGAATTACAATGTCGGATTCCAACAGTCTTTCTGTGCTGGCCTTCCTGACACTAAAAGGCTGTCGGAAGTCAACTGTGGGGGTCCCCAGCAGGGTCCCCATGGGTGCACAGACTCCGGTTGGTAGCCGAGGGGGCACCTATGATGCCCCACCGTCGATACCAGCACCCCGTGGCAGGCACCTTGAGGTGCCTACCACGGGGTGAAGGGATGAACTGCACCTCTTGGTTTTACAATGAGAGTATGCATTCCGGCCGGAATGTACGCTCCCATTGTAAAGAATAGGAGTGCGACCAAACACTGTTCGGTCGCATCCTAATTGGTCAGTCGGGACAGCCAACAGGAGGTCGGGTGGTCCCACGACCGAAACACTGTCGTAATTAGGCCCATAATTGTAGTAATCGCTAGTGTGTTGGTTTAGGTTTTTGGGTAGTGTTTTAAGTAATGGATTGATATGTTATGTTATATTGTGTTATGTTGCTAGGTTTTTTAATGATTAACTGTGATGTATATTTTTTTATTGTGCTTTTTTGTTAATGTGTTTTCTGTTTTACTTTGCAGGTCTTTCTTTACAAACGCGTCCTATGGGCATTTGGATTTAGCATATTTTTTTCAGGAATTCTGTTTTGATTTCTAAAAAAACAATATTGGTTTACGTTGATTTCCTTTTTTTGTGGTTTCCGGCAGTATTTCTGCGGTTTATCACTTTTAAATTTTTTAATGTTTTGACTGCTTTGACTGATATCTATTGAATTTGTTTTATTTGAATTTTTTTTGTGGGGCTTTTTTTTTTTTTACAGTTTTCAGTGGATTATACTTTTTCACTGCAAGGATACAGAGGAGGATCTGCAGCTACAGAACAGTAAGCCATATTTAATGTATTTATTTTGGGTGGGAAATGGTACATTTTAACATTGATGTAAGTGTCATGTGATTGTAATTTGGTATTGTGTATTTTATGTAGGGGTGGGCGGAATTTACGCAAAGCTCAGCAAAACAGTAAAAAATCTCAGCGAGCACGCAAAAGTTCCCCGAACACGCGGAATTGCTTGTTCCGCCTGTTCGTGATGGATTTTTCCTGTTCGGGAACGTTGTTTACATTCTCGGAGAGATATATCTCGCGAATACGCATTTTGAAAGCGCGAACAAGCAAAAAATTCCACGAAGCGTGGAATTTTTGGCAATGCCGCATTCTCTGCGGAACGCGAAATTAACCAAATTCCGCGAGCGGAACGGAATTTACCGCCCAGGGATAATTTTATGTCTTGTAATTATTTTGCGCAACAGAATAAGGGGCATATTTATGAGCCCCGTTTTGTGGTGCAAGAGCGATTCAATTCAAAAATGAGATTTATGAAGGCACACAAGGCCACCTTATGTGGCTCTGAGTGGGACCACCAAACCAGTGGCAGTGTGGCTACCGCCGCACCAGTGGTCCGACCACAGTATTATGAATTGGGCAATCCGACCGACATAGGACCGCTCTACTACCTGGGATTCACAATCCCTGGCAGTCTTGCCACGGTCTGAGGCCCGCAATGCGCTGCAGCACTTCAAAGCCCAGTCACAGTTTTTTTGCCATTGAGCCTGCCATCAAAGTTGTGGTGGTGAAGAAACTAAGGGGTCCCTACAGGACCTCCTGTTGCCTCAGGGTCAGGGGCTGCATGAAAGAGGGCACATGTTGTGCTGCTCTGCATGCATGCACCTCCATTTCCTACACAGCATGGGCTTAATAGTCCATGCAGTACAGGAACATGATGTGGCGTCCCATTGTGGTGCCTTTCTATGGCTCGGATATGAGCCTTGAAAGGCACCACCATGGGACCGTCGACGCGGACCATCCACCAGCATTAAAATCATAATCGAAGGGTTGTCTCATTAGGGGTTTGGTGGTGTGGCAGTGGGGCGCTGGTATGGCGGCTGAGTGCCAAACTCATAATCAAGCCCTTAGTGCAAATTGTTGTGGATGTTTCCAAATGTTTTGATTGAAACAATAGTAACAGTCTTGTATGGTTGTGTGTGAGTAATCCATTTAAATGGTTTCAATCAAGGCTTGTCTTTTTTGTGGGTAGTCGTTATTTGTTTATGTTTAATGGAGTTTACAAGTTAATAGTATGTGCTACTTTGTTTAATTGGTAGCAGAGCATATATGAATGGTATATTTGTGAAGGGAGACGGAACAGCTATTCTCTTTAAAGATTGCTACACTTGTCTCTCTGAATGGTAATGCCAACAGGGTAATGTCAACAGAGGATCATGAAATTCTAGTATTTCAAATCTCTAGAGGAGATTGTATATTGCTCGGGGAGCAGTAATTTATAAGCCCCCAGGCTACAAACCTGAATTTAGTGCCAAACTATTTTCTCAGCTGCTTCCTGCATGTTTGAAACGTAACTATTTTTTAGTAATAGGGGATTTTAATGTTCATTTTGAAAATATGGACATTTTTGGGTGTTAACGATTGGAAAGTGATATGCAGATGTTACAACTCAAACAATGGGTCAGAGATCCCACTCATACTGCAGGGCATACACTTGATCTCTTATTTTTCAACATTGAGTCCACTATTATTTCTGGTATTGTGCCTTTAACTTGGACCAATCATTTTTTAATCTCCATCTCATTTACACTACCTATAGGGGGAAAAAAACCTGCATACACCCTCAATAAATATAAAATGGTTGTGGAATCTTACAACCCAAAATCTGTTTGCCCCCATTTTTCTTTACTGGAACACACTGTACTGGGGGCACTCCCTGAGCAGGTAGAGATATTAAACCTAGAAATAAACTCAGCATTGGATCAGTGTGCCCCCCTCCTCCGGAAAGAAAGTAATCTAACTAGGAAATCTCTATCAGAAAATTGGCACTTGCCAGAACTAAGATTGATGAAAAGAAAATGCTAATCTGTGGAACATAGTTGGAAAAAAACCAAAGAGAGTGGAGATAGATTGTTATACAGAGAGGAGCTAAAGAAGACTCATAAAACCCTTAAACATACAAAAAAAATGCACTTTGTAAAAAGAATTTAAGAGAATAGCAATTCAACTAAAGAATTGTTTAAAATAGTGAAGGAACTTTCCAACACAGTTTCCCAATCATTGACTCCTTCAGAAGCTAACTGCAAGAAAGTTAGCAACTTTTTCTATGATAAAGTTTCCCAAATCTACTCCATATTTGAAAATCAACCGACACTGGAGGACATTAATTGGGAAGCTCCAAAACCCTACCCTGAAGTGCCCTCTCATTTAGGAAACTTTGCTCCTCTTACGGAAGAGCAAGTAGTGAAGGTAATGACTGAGGTAAACCTGGGCTCCTTGTTAGATCCGTGCCCACACTTCATCTATGCCCGGTTAACACCTGTCCTATGTTCTTAGTTAACACACATTTTTAAGCAATCATCAAAAGCAGCTATGTTCCTTATGCTTGGAAATGAGCTATTGTATTTCCATTGGCAAAAAAAGCACATCCCCCCAACTTCCTTACGCATCTAAGGTTTTAGAGAAACTGATTACCAAACAACTTGTTGACTATTTAGAGACAAGCGATCTCTTGACTCCTTCACAGACAGGTTTCAGGACTATGAACAGTACGGAGGCTACACTATCAGTAGTGTTGGATAATATTAGGGTATTCCCTTGGTGGACAAGGGTAAAGCTGCTGCCCTTATCCTTTTTGACCTATCTTCAGCTTTTGACACTGTATCTCACAGCATTCTGATGAAAATGTTATCTGAAAAAGGACTCCATTCTAAAACCCTTCAATGGCTTAGCTCCTTTTTAAAAAACAGAACCCAGAGCATACAGCTAGGGTCTTTTTCTTCTAACCCAAAAATGATCACAAGTGGAAATCTGCAGTGAGCATCATTGAGTCCCACCCTCTTCAATGCTTCAATCAATCAGGGTATTGTAAGCGCGCTACTCACCCGTGAGGGCCTCAAGGCGCTGAGGGGGGTGGGGGATCAGCAGATCTGTTCAGTCGAAGAGCCAGGTCTTGAGAGACCTCCTGAGGGTGTTCAGGGAGGGGGCGTGTCTGATGTTTACCGGGAGCTCGTTCCATGTTTTGGCCGCGTTTGGGAGAAGGATCTTCCGCCTGCTCTGTGGATGCATGGGGTTTCAGCCAGTGCAAGGTTGGAAGATCGAAGGTTCCTTTTGGTACGTGGAAGTTGATTCTGTCATTGAGGTATTCAGGTCCGGTGTTGTGTAGGCATTTGTAGGCGTGGGTGAGGATTTTGAAGGTGACTCGTTTCTCCATGGGGAGCCAGCGGAACCTTCGTAGGTGTTGGCTGATGTGTTTGTGCCGGGGAGTGCCAAGGACAAGTCTGGCAGCAGTGTACAGTATTGTCTGGACTTTGCGGAGTGGGGACTTGTTTATGCTGGCATAGAGCGTGTTTCCATAGTCTAATCTGCTGGTGATGAGTGCGTGGGTGACTGTCTTCCTTGACTCAGGGGGGATCCACTTGAAAGTCTTGCGGAGTATGCGGAGGGTGTTGAAGCAGCTGGAGGTAACAGCGTTGACCTGCCAGTTCATGGTGAGGGATGAGTCGAGTATGATACCAAGGTTTTGGGTGTGGTCCGAGGGGGTCAGTGGGCTTCTGATGGCGGTCGGCCACCAGGTGTTGTCCCATGCTGAGGGGGTGGTTCCAAGGACGAGGACTTCAGTCTTCTCAGTGTTGAGCTTTAGGCAGCTGTTGGCCATCCAGACTGTGACTTCCTGCATCCCTTTTCGGAAGTTGAGTCTAGCGGCGGCGGGGTCTTTAGTGAGGGAGAGGATGAGCTGGCTGTCATCGGCATAGGATACGATGTTGATGTTGTGTTGTCGGACAATGGCGGCGAGGGGGCCATGTAGACTTTGGAGAGTGTCGGGCTCAGTGACAACCCATGTGGGACTCCGCATGTGATATTCGTGGGATCGGAGAGGAAGGGTGGCAATCTGATTCTTTGGCTTCTTCCGGTGGGGAATGATCAGATCCAGTCTAGGGCTGTTCCTTGTATGCCGGTGTCATGTAGTCTGGCCATGAGTGTGTGGTAGGAGACGGCATCGAAGGCTGCTGATAGGTCGAGTAGGATGAGGGCTGCAGAGTGGCCTTGGTCCAAGAGGGTGCGTATGTCATCCGTGGCGGCAAGTAGGGCGGTCTCGGTGCTGTGGTTTCTCTGGAATCCGGATTGGGACGGGTCGAGGATGGCGTTGTCTTCGATGAATCATGTCAGTTCCCTGTTGACTGTTTTCTCTGCAAATTTGGCTGAGAAGGGGAGGAGCGAGATGGGCCGGTAGTTCTTGAGGTCGGTGGGGTCAGCTGTGGACTTCTTGAGCAGGGGCCTGACTTATGCGCATTTCCAGTCATCTAAGAAGGTGCCTGCTTTGAAGGTGGTGCTGATGGTGTGTTGTAGTTTGGGCGCGATGGCGGTGGCGGCTCTGTGGTAGATGTGAGGGTAGCAGGGGTCTCTTCACTGGCCATGATCGGGAGGAAATGGGGCTTTAATGTTTGGGCTTATGCGGATGACACTCTGCTGTTGATACCTATAGCAGAATGATATGAGGACACTAGAGATAATCTGATCAACTGTCTCTCAGAAGTCGCCAATTGGATGACAAACCACTGTTTGAAGCTGAATGAAGAGAAGTCTGAAATACTTCTCTTTGGAAAAGCACACCTAGTCTGGGATGCATCTTGGTGGCCTCAGTTGTTAGGCATTATACCAGAACCTAAACGGGTTGTAGGAATTCTGATTGACAATGCACTAACCATGCAAGACCAAGTAAAAACACTGTGTGGCAAATGCTTTGCCATGCTAAAATTATTAAGGAGACTTTTTGTATGGATCCCAGCCAACTGCAGACAAACCATTGTTCAAGCCTTAATAACTAGCAAACTGAACTATGGGAATGCGTTATATGTTTGTATGGCTGACTACCTATTCGCCAGACTACAGGTGACCCAGAAGGCAGCAGCTAAACTGGTCTGAAACAAGAATAAACACAGCTCGGCTTCTGAGTGATTGAAAGTGCTACAGTGGCTGCCTATGCCTCAAAGAGCTAAGTTTAAAATTTTGTGCTATGCGCATAAAGCCCTATACAAACTCAGTGCAAACATCCTGCACGACACAGTTGACTTTCATGTCCCTCAGTGAGAACTGAGGTCTTGCAATTTTGCTCTTGCTAAAACCAAACGCAGAAAGTCAGATCTGGAGGTCGCTCTTTTCCATTCCAGGTGGCCATTTATTGGAATAAACTTCCTTTACCCCTACACCTTACCGACGACCATATGGGATTTAGAAAAAAACGGAAAACATGTGGCTATTCAGGACTTAACTGCTCGTGCCTTGACAAGTGTCTTCACAATATGGGTTAGCTATCTTAGAGCCATGATATCTCTCTGGATGAGTGCTGCGCTTTATAAGTAAATTACATTAAATTAAATTAACAGTCTTAGCCTGTTGTGAAGCTTACTATATCTAGTAGGAAACACCTACACAAGAGTTGAATTACCCACAGTACATATTGAAGTGAAGCATAACACATTGAAACATAGGAATAGTATTGCTTTTCGATTTCAAGATAACATTTATACTAAAATGATGAATTAGTATTCACATATTAATATGGTTAAAATCTATTTCTATGCACTTTCCTTCATTCTTATGCATATGAGGGTGTTATGTGTGCACAGGTTCCTGATTTAGTATGGGTTGTCATGCACAGTGTTTGTTATTATAGTCAATAATTATGAATTTCTGTCTCCTAACTTGTCGAATTTCAATGTGTCATTAGAGGGTTTGCATATCTCTGAGAATGAGGAATCTCATGGTATTAAGTATGATAACTTTGTGAAAATGTTTGCACTAATGAAGAATGGAACAAAAATTTTAAATGGGGGTATGTGTGTGATTCGAATGAAGTAGAGCATGAATTTATAAAGGAAGTCAATGAGAGGAGAGTAAAAATTGAAGTGATTGGAGAGATGAAAAGGTTGCAAGGGAACAAATTAAAGTAGAAGATGAATTTAGATTGTCACATCTACATTCTATTTGAAAATAGAACAAGAAAAAAGAGGTGAAATGTATACGGTGCGTTGTGAACTTCTTAACGGTGGCAACGCTGAACATGTTGGAGAGGGTGAGTGTGAACTGAGTTATGTTGTAAGAGGTGGCTATTTCGGAGATGGAGAGACAATTTTGAGAGAATTTTATTTTCTGTGGGTGGGATAAGAATGGTTATTTGAATTTGAAGTGTAAGTGGGTTGGATCTTGTTATCTTACTTTGGTGTTTCCAAGATTTTATCATATGAGTGAAATGGATGATGCAGTTGATTGGAGGTGAGTCAAAGGAGGGTTTGAACAGATAGCTCTAGATATCTTAGGTGCTATTTACCTCCTGTTTATGCGGCAATGAACAACATGAAAATTAGTAATTTATCTACATTGATAGATGGACTTGCTTTTAGCACAGGTGGAGCATTAGCTTAAATAATTCAAAACAAAATTGCTATTGGAGCTAGGGTGATGCAGAACCTCTTAGCATTAGATATCCTTCTTGCAAAGGAAGGTAGTGTTTGAAACGTATTATAGGATAGGAGATGCTGCACTTTCATCACTGATAACAACCCTATTATTAACTCTTATATCGCAAACCAGTGGCGTAACATTGGCCCCCGCTGCCCCTGTAGGGTGGGGGGGCCTGTGCTCCAGGGTGCCCCCTCAGCACAGTACCCTGGCCTGTGAGCTCCTGAATGATCTGGGGGGTGGCACTCCATGTACTTTGCAGGAGGGGCCTCAAGTTTTGTTATGCCACTGTCGCAAACTTGACTAATATCTCTTCTGAACTGTAATCTCTTGAAGAGCATGGCTTATTCGAAGCTATAGGTTCCTGGGTTAGTGAGCTAGCGATAGGTTTTAGTGAATTAATTGATAGTTCTGATGGGGAGACCTTACGTATTATACTAACCCGTATAATAATTAAAATTATTTGTGCAATTATTTTGTTTCTTTTGTTAAAAAATTCTGGGTGTCTAATTAGAAATTGTGGGTGTAAAAAGAAAAGAGACTGACTATATTTTTGCTCATTTCATGATGAATTTGCAGTTTTTCATATTTACTGTGCAAGAATTGTTTATACAAATTCACCTTGATTTGGGGATTAGCCAAAAGAAGACTTTCCTCTTCTACTAGGGATGTCGCACGATTTTCTTATGATGTTGCTGCCCATTGAAAGTTAGAATCATTTTTGATTTTTACATACTCTTTATAACTTTGCATCTGAGAGCCTTCATGACATTGATTCTGCATTGCTTATTTTGATTTTTTTAATAAAACCCTTTAACTTTTCATTCAGTTATTGAGTGGACCCAAATATTCAATGAACTGTCTTACTTTGCTAATTGATAGCTGATGATATGACACATTGCCTCATGAAATGGACTTTTAATACCATCTCTAATACAATAAACTGAGGGATAATTGAATGAGATACATTTTTGTGGTGTCCAAATTTTGGGGTACAATTTTTTTCCTGCACCTCAAAGTACTTATCTCTGATCAGGACATTCTAGAGAATTAGAAAATAGATAAGTAACAAGGGGAGCAAGGTGAGAAGCATGGGGGTGGAGGGAAGTGATTTGATTTAGAAAGAGGAAAAAGGGGCTGAGAGAAAGGAAAGGGAAGAAAGCCATAAAATGGAGAGCAGAAAATTGAGATGGGTAACAAAGCCATATAATCAGTAAGGACTAATGGTTCGATCTAAAACCCGCTCTACATAATGTTATGAATTTAAAACATTAGATCTGCTTACATACAGCATTAACCAGACATAAAAATCTTTTTCATGTGTTGCCCAGATTTATTTTCCTAAAAAATTGCCTTTTCTCAGACCACAAACAAGGATTGTACATGAGCAGACACACATAATCTACCTTGGCTACTTTCTGGGAAGACCTGAAAAAAAAATGGAGTTGCTGACTCCATCTAAACTACATTTGCCACACTTTTGACATGGTACATCACCTCATCTAGGGCTTCAAATAGCATGAAAAAAGTGGGGGGTATTTAAAAGGGACATAGCTATAGACTAGGCAACTCTTCCAAAGACATGGCCTAGGTAACTATGGGTGTGGCTTAAAACATGTAAACTAAAATCCAGCATGCCACCTGACCAGTATTTGGCATCTTTCTATAAGTTTTAGTGTTGCTTCCAGACTTGTCATACACCAAAAAGCATACTGAAGACAGGGCAAGCCTGGCTTTGCCAGTGGTTGTTACCTGCATCAGGTAAATGAATAAGAACAATTATTTTGTTGTGAATAATCATAATTTTTAAAGTCTGAAAACATAAGACAGTGAATTAAACAGTGCTGTGGTTTGTGAAGGGGCGGGGCCCTTAGGGATGCCTTGGACACTCCCTATAGGCCTTTTTCATCTGCAGTCTCTCACTCTTGCCCCTTTTCTTCCCGCATCATTCTGAAATCCTCCGTATGTATATATATATATTAGTTTCCTACAACTAGCATTGGCCCATTTGCAAGACTATTGCACAGTGCGCTTTGCAGATAGGCCTGGTATGAACATGCATGTAGTCTGCTCACCCACTGACAATCAATGTGAAAATCGCCAACTGCCTTATGACTCAACACATCGCTATCTTGCATTAATTTGTGTCGGGGAACGTTCCATAGATAGAGCATGGGCCTTCCCATGCATCCATCTATAGATTTTGACACAAACACAAATTTACTAAAGGCAGTAAACCTGGGATTGGTCCAAAATGGTGTGCCTACCCGAAGGCTGGCATAACCAGTAGAACAATCTTCATTTCTCCTTGTTAATTCTTATTTCTATGGGTGCTGCATTGTGCAGCACACATAGAAAGAGGAATATACCTTCAAGGATTACTTTTTGTGCAGAAAGGTATCCTTTCCTGCACATAAACAGGCATGCCCATAACGCAGGCATCCTTGCAGTATGGTGCAGGGGTGACTACATTGGTGCTAGGTTGCCTAAGTGCTTCAGCCAGGGGCAAAGTGCTCGGCCTGCCCCCGGGGCATGGGGGTGCAGCCAAGCGCTTTGCCAGGGCCGGTTTTCAGCCGATTTTGTTACAGGGCCGATTTTGCAACTATTCTGCAAAAACGGCCCTGTAACAAATACGGCCCCAAGGGGCCAAAACCGGCCTTCACCCGTGCGGCGCACCGGGGGATTGCCCGGTGCCCGCTACGGCCAGTCCGGGCCTGGCTTCAGCACTAAGAGAGAATAGAAGAATACCGTATCTTAATAGTTATGGCGCATCTGCTCGATGCCTTTGACGCAACGCAGCATAGCTGTGTTGCATTGCATGAAAGGTTTTTAAATCTGGCCCTATGTGTGAATTATATGTTGCATGAAAAAACTACAGAAACTCAACATGTTGAAAAAGCTAATACTCCAAGAGAATGTCAGATTAAGTTAAATATGTTAAATATAAAGGGATATTGTATTGCAGGCATCGAATACTGTGAGGATGTTTAGAGTCACAGTTGAGATATCGATCAGTCTTTTTGCTTGTTAAAATAAGGACATTGATATAGAGGCCACACCAAGCCCTAACCTCATCTTATTCCAATGACTGAATAACACTAAAATCCAAGGCATCATCCTGGTTTAGATTTATTTCTACTTGAAACTTCTGCATTGCCCCTGTTCTGATTTTCTCTTCAGTTCTTTTTAAAGCATTTTATATGGTTTCACCATTTCTCTACAACTTTCCACATCTCATCAAATCCTTACTTTTTACTAGCTACAACTTTGATGATGGCCATATTTCATCCTTTAGTTTTAAAATCTCTCTGACCAGGGCTTCTTTTCCCAAGGTTACTGCCCACCTGCATTATACCTCTAAATGCCACACATCCACCTAAAGTAAAAAGTAAAAAGTATCACCCCACTTCCATCTGGCTTCACGTATTCAGACACACCCAACTACTTTGAGAAGCGAGGTTTCTTAAAGTGAGTCTGTCTCTAACGTGACCTTTGACCCACAGTTAAATTAAGTGAACAGAGTGCCTTCTATGCCATACAAACCTTACCCACATCTTTCACGGTTAGTGCAGGTCACCATCTCCTTGGTTATATCACATCTTAATTTCAGCGGTGAATCTCACCTTTCCCCTACTCTCAACTGATGTGAAGATTACAGCAAATCCAAATGTCACAGCCAGAAAATCCCTCCATATATGCATGGATGACCACATATTTCCAGCCATGCCAGCCCTTCAGTTGGCTGCATGTGGCCAGATCCATCTCATTGAACAGTTTCTGCAGCAACCACTAGACCACTCCTGGTGTCTAAACAACCTTGTTCAAATGCCATGCCCTTAGCATCTTGCTTTTTAGAAAGTCTCAGATAAGTGTAACCTTATTCTCAGACCAGATGGCCAATGTCTGAAGCTCACAACTAGCAAGAATGGGCTGATGGTGCATATCTTCAAAACAAAAACTAACTTTCACTTCTCTACCACACTCCATGCATAAGTGGAGCTACAGGTTCACTTCAACATAGTTTGAGAAACCCTAAAAATGTCATAAACAACACCGAAAATTCACCACAAACTCCCACACTCTACGAACCAAGTATAATAAATGTGGTAGCCTCTTACCTAATGACTCAAAAGATGGTATGTATCTTCAAGCAAGACTAAATTTATCTTACATCCCTGTGCTTCACTCTGAGTGAATGTATTTCCATATGTACCACAATTTCGTCTTGAACAGCCCTCCAGATCTCATGGAGCACACTATAAACTGTCCACACAGATCAAACAATAAGCCCACACTTCACCAACCATGCAGCACAATTGGGGCTGCCACAGCACTGCAGCTCTTCAGACCTCTTGAAGGGTATGAAGCACAAGTGCCACCATACAATAAATAACTGCTATTATTCTGAGTTTACTTCAAAACATTGCACGCACAGTTGAGAAAACCAATCATTCATTAAATACAAAGGACAACATTTTACAGCAGATGGCATTCTGCATTCTGTTTTGTATTACATTTCCTGTTTTGTTGTGGTGTGTGGCAAGAGACCAGTCAAAAAGTGCATTTTACAGAGCACGAGAAAAGAGTGCAGGAAAATGCCTAAACTAAAGAGTTTTATTGCATTGATGACAAATTCTATAAATATGTACATGAACGAAAAGTACATTTTAATCATGCATATCATTAGAAAAATATGTTTTCATTAGTCTAAGATGAATAGCTGAGTTATTCCATCACGATCTATTAGTATTATTTGTTGCCTGCTCTTTTGCAGCACACAACAGTTAGCTAAGCTGTATATGTGACGACTTAGCAAGACCTAACTAAATGATCATTATTTTGTTAACAGCTAAGTAACAACCAAAATCAAAGTGAGCAACCATTTACCACCAATGAAATACCAATGAGGATGCAGAAATATTTGCTTTCCATACTCAGGGCCCTATTCACAAAGGTAAATTTACACATGTAGATTTAGGGCCTTATTACGACTTTGGTGGTCCTTCAACAGATGGTGCAATCCACCATCCAATGTAGGACCGCCAAAGCCGTGGTGCTGCTGTCCGCCAGATTAGGAGTTAAATACTGGTCTTTTAGGCAGCCCTGCAATGGTCTAAGGTGGTAGTCTGTCTGGCTCATCAAAGAGCCTGAGATGCAGACTGCTGCTTTTGGAGCGCCGACTACTCCTTCCTGCTAGGTGTGGCACACAGTTCTCCTGACTTGTTGCAGGGATTCTGCTCATGCACAGAACTATGCACAGGAAACCAGGACCTCAGTGAATTGTGGTGTACCAAAAAACTCACCCCAGTACCCAGAACTCCTATCCCACTAGCATCATGGTCTCATTCGTTCTCTGTATCATCTCGAAGCTACCAATGATTAGACAACCCAGAACAAGCGACTTACCGTACTTTCAGGAATGGTGGGAATCAGAAAGACCGTTTCGTTATTATTCTCATATCAGTCAACAACAAGAGTAATCAGAGACACGGTAAAGTTTAAAATATTTATTTTCAATTACGTGCTCTAAGGTGCAGTACTTTGGCTAATATAAGTAGGCAAATGATTAAAAACAAAACCATCAGCATTGTTACAATTCCATAGAAAATGAAGGGAGAAATCATATTATAATGATAGTGAAAACAGGTCCCATAATACCTTGTGTAACACCCTAGCTTCACTAATAAGCTAGTTTTATATAATAATAGAAGGTCTCTGGGTTACCCGCCGAAGACGCTGGAAAAAATAGAATGAAAAAATGCCGGTATCACACCAAATATTGTTTGGAAGGAGGTAACGAGGCCGGAGCCCACAACTTTGAAAAAATGTACCAAGCCAGTTGTTGACGAGGCATTGAACATAGTATGAATCAAAGGGGAGATCAGTATTCAAAAGGGCATGCACCTCGGTGCGGGTGTTTGCCACGTGAAGGACAAATGTTTCACGGGCGGACGTCAGAGCGACTTTTTTTTGAGACAATAGAGCCCTGCTCATCTTGTTGAACTCTGCTTTCAAGGTTGGTATGGAAGGCCAGATGGAGATATCTAGTCTCCGATGCGGGGGTGGGAAAAGGACATTCTTACAACAGACTACTCGTTGTGAGACAGTTACAATGTACGGAATCCCCACTAGCATCCTGCAACAAGCTTCATTATTTAAAAGTAAATAACTACCATTAGCTAATAATGTGAAAGTGGGTGTAATCGCTGGCACAGGCTTTCCCTTCAGAATGCAAGCTAAATTTGACACCTGAACGTTGCATGCACCGTGCAATTGGATGTTCCTACAGACTACTCACCGATCATGTGTGATCAGGTGTGGAAGTGCATTCTTCTCCTTTCAAATAAACCTCTTTACCTTCTCTCAGGCACCTGTATGTAAATGGGAGTGACCAAACTTCATGCAGGAAAGCAGTACCCAATGGTTCGTATCTGCCTAGGGCATAATGCTTCATACATGAACTGAACTTAAACAATGGAAATGGTAAGGTGATTAAACCATGGATAAGCCACACAGCTGAGTTCGATTCGGCCACAGAGAATGGCAAAGGTTCTAACTTTTCAATATGCAATAATGAGTATGTCATCGGCATCTTGTGATTGTGAGCAAATGACTTAATCCGCACTCCCACGCCTTGTCCCCGACTCCCGGCACGGGGAGCTCCCAGGAACCATAGTCCCGGTCGGGGGAGAAGCGCCGGAATGCTCCCCCCACTTACCGTGACACAGTTTGTTTACCCGCACGCTGGGGTTTTGAATTTAGCACCACCATGGTGATTTTTGAACATGGCGGATGCCTGAGACTTGGAGGTGAGGATTGAGACCCCGAGCTTGCAAGTGTGCCCGCACCGTCCAGCGTACTGCCCCCAGCAGCTGGTCTCATCGCCGCAGGTGGGGTTTTGCCTGTCTCGCCCCCCCCGGAGGCCCGAACCACCGGGCGCTGGGATCGGGTGGTCCTGGTGCAGAGAGGATGTGTGGGGGTCCACCGAAGCTGCAGAGCCTATAGCCGACTGAACACACGGCGTGGAGGATTCGCTTACCTGCCCTGCTTCGATCAGCTTCGATCAGCCTCGCACTCAGACCCAGAGCGGTCTGTGCTGGTACTCTCCTGCTGCCCGCAGACTGAAGACGGTGTGCGGCCTGGATTCACAGCTGTAATCGCGGTTGTGGCCCTCTGCCCCTCTGCCCTCTGCCTAGGAACCGGACCGCGTTGCTGGCGGTGAGAGGCGGTGAGAGGCGGTTGCGGGAGCATAGGTGGGTGAGGCCTGACACGACCACAGTGAGTATACGGAGAGTGTCTTTTTTTGAGGGAGAGGCTGTTGCTCTCGCCCCCCCCTATTGTTGATGAGCCTGACGCCTGCATTTTGCGCTCTGCTAGATTCCAGGATTTGCACTATTCCTAAACTTCTTCTCAACGGCTTCCAAAGGTGCTAAATCCCTAAAATCCTGCTCTAAAGTGTTATTATGATTTGGGAAGGTGGAATTTATCAAGTTGTTTCCTTTTGACCTCCCATCATTTCATGAACTTAGAGAGGATGAATTTGCGTGAGGGCAATGGAAGATTTGTACAGCACTCTGGCAGCATGGTGGGGACTTTGGATCAGTTTTTAATTAGAGCCAGTTCTGTCCTTGCTCACGAGATAGCACTGACAGAGCGTCATGTCTCTCTTGGTTTACAAACAGCTAAACGATCGTCTCTGGGTGCCCTGGCCTGTGCTCGTACTCCTGATCGCTCATTGATTGCAGTTCCTGATTCTCCCATTATAGAAAGTGACCCTGGATTGTCACAAAATGAACCATCGGAAAAACAAGACGGACAGGGAACACATAATACTACGCCATCTGTTGAACTGGTTGAACTGGTTGAGACGGTTACCGTACATACCCAAAGCAGTCCACCCCCACGTATTGCCACAAGATCTGGACCTCATGGTAAAACTAACTCCTCTGCCGTACCCCCAGATTCCTCACAAAAGAGGAAGCGGGGAGGAGGCTTACAGAGACACAAACCAGCAAAAATTAAAAAGATGAATAAAAATGGAGAAACTGTAGCATCGCCATCTTTAACAACGGTGTCTTCACAGCCAAGTTTGCCACGGGACCCGACTCTAGATTTTCTGGGCGATTCCTCTGACAAAGTTAATGATGGTATGTGGTCTAAATTGGGTAATTTAATTGCATCATCTCTCTCCCCAATAATGCATAGGTTGTCTAAAATTGAGGAAAGACTAACCGATTTTTAACTGAAGGTCATGAATAATCTTTCCAACCTAGAGGGTCTTTTAGCCTCCAGAAATAGGTTAATGGTTAGTACATCTAATGAGCAGAGCAACGTGGTACTTGGAAACTCCATTCCTCCTAAATCCCTCGCAGTAAGGCAAACACCATCAACATCGTTGGAACCTGAGAGGAATGTGGATGTTGCGGACAATCATGATGTTGGTTTAGTGCATGTGGGTTTTAAAAGGGCTGAGCAAGGGTTTAACCCTAGTGGTTTTTGTAGTCAAGGAGGGGAGGAAAGTGGCCCGTGTGTTGGGACTGTGGGTGGCGAAGCACCGAGCTTGATACCGGGGCCTCAGCACTGAAAACCGCAAATAACGTTTAAGGGTGTGGATAATAGTCTAGCCTTGGAGGGCTCTCAGGTCTTGCATCTTCCCCCAGCTGCTGCCCCGTTGGTAGTGATTCTGCAGAATGTCCCGGTTTTACAGGAAGGACAGGTAGAAACTACCGATCAGCTGATGGCCAAAACCATGTACTGGCTTACAACTAAATTGAAGGATGTCGGTGTTTGGGATCAGGACATCTGTAATCAGATGATCAAGGCTAGACGTTCTGCTTGGATAGGACATTCTAGGAAGAACGTGAGTGGGGACTGCATAGTTGCTAACTTTAATAATGAGCAGGTTGTGAGATTTCTGCTGGATCGTATAGGGAGTACTAATTTAGAGGATCATTCCAATAAAATCTCTCTTTTGCCATTAGGGTTCTTTTATAGGCCCCGTTTTATTTGGAAAGGGTGGTCAACACCCCGTGTTTTAAATTACTGGAGAGCACCGCAGGGTCCTACTCAGAGACCACCCTATCTAAATTTAGTTAACAGATTTGCCCCATTGTCCGGTTTAGATGGTTGTGATTGACTACAACCTTTAAGTCCCCCACTGTTGGAGAATATCATTGTTCGGTCTTCCCCTTCTCCTGAGATTAACTTGCATACTGAGCTTGATACATTAATCTATGCAGGGAGGAGTATGAGCCAATTAACTAAAGCCAGGGAGGCTAGTACTGTCAGATGCAAGAAAGGATCTGCCACGGTAGCTGAAACGGATCCTTCTAGCTATCCTCAGTACGAATGCCTTCATATAATGACATAGAATGTTGCTGGGGTTAGGTATAAACTGCAGGATGTAAATTGGCTTACAAGCATCCAACTCTGCGACGTGGTTTTATTAAAAGAGACTTGGCTCACAGATAATCTCTCCGTAAACGGGTTCACGACAATTTCAACAAATGGTATCCCCTCAAAGGCAGGTAGCACTAGTGGGGGTTTAGTAGCGCTTATATCATTGTCTTCTAGGCTGACTTAAAAAAAATCTTACACAAAGGCGCCAAATTTCCAGTTTTTTTTTTACAGCAGATGGATTACAGGATATTATAGTGATTAATTTTTATAATAATGTATTTAATGCTTCGAGACATGAGATCATCATATCTTTGGATAAGGAGCTGACGGACTTCATGAAGATTGTAGGTCCGGATTGTTCCCTAATTTGGGCGGGAGACTTTAACATAGAACTATGTAACCTTTTAGCGGGATTCAATGTGGCTATGAAGAGGAATCAGGCAGTGTCTCTGCACACTTTCCACATAACAATTATGGTGAAAATATTATCCTTGTTATGTCCAAGTATAACCTAGAAATTACAGAGAAGGTTATAAAAGGGAGTGGACATGAGGATAGGGGTAATATTTAGACCTTTGAAGGAGTAAGATCATCCTCATGTGTTGATCATTTCATCACTTCAATAAGTCTTAGGTCCCTAATAGATGAATGCTCTGTCTCCCCAAGTTTATTGAGTGATCATCATCCTGTGCTGATAACCTTAAGATCTTCCCTTTTAAAAAATTCGGAAGTAAGTACCCACGTTATGGATATAAAAACACAGTGTGAGAATGGGATCTCAATTAAATGGGTTGGCATTGTCCCAGAAGCTTTTACAAATAGGATCCTATTACAAATTAATGATCATGTTATAACCTGCCTTGATAATTCCTCAAATAGCTTGGACATAATTAAGGCTTTTTTAAGAATTTCTACAGCAATTTCTGATGATTTGCGAAAGAATCCTAAATCAAATGTTTCGCATTCCCCAAGATGGTTTGATAATCAATGCTCTAGTTTAAATAGAGATTTAAAGTCTGCACTAAAAACCATCCCGCGCAATAGGGAGGAGGTCAGTATTCTACGGAAGTCATATAAAGAAGCCCTTATCCGTAGAAAATCTGAAATTAGGGATAATGCGTAGGAGAATCTGATCAAAGCTTCCAATCTTAGAGATTCGGCCCTTTTTTGGAAAACATTGGACCAGCCTTTCTTTAAAGATGTCCAATCAGTAAAAATTGACACGGTAGTGACCCCAGTGGATTGGTTAATCCACTTTGAAGCAATTTTTAATGAAACGGAACAGGGTTTTTTAAATAAATAGGATACGGTCGTTATATTATTAGAAAACACCAAAATAAGGAGTATCAGTCAAGACGAAATTAGAACAGCCCTTAAGAATAGCGCTTGTGGCAAAGCGGCTGGCCCCGATGGAGTCCCAATTGATATATTTAAATACAATATGGATTTTTGGGTACCCGTTTTGTACAAATTTTTTAATGCAACAATTGAGGGGGTGGTACCTGCCACTTGGGCAGAGAGTCTGATAGTCCCCATCTTTAAAAAGGGGGATAGGAGTAGTGCCAATTGCTATCGCCCAATATCTTTGCTTGGCTCTACTTCTAAAGTTATGGGCAGAATGCTGTTGGCCAGGCTAGAGCAATGGGTAGGAGAAAAAAATATCTTATCTGTAGCTCAGTATGGATTCAGACGAGGTGTTGGGATGGTCGAACAGTGTCTGAATTTAGAACTAATAATAGGAAAATACACCTTCGCTAGGGAAGGATCCTTGCACCTTTGCTTTGTAAATTTGACAAGTGCTTTTGACTTGGTGAATCATTCAAAGTTATGGGAGACGTTGGGAGGGATGAGAGCCCCAGAGGATATTATTAGTTTCTTATCCCAAATCTATGCTCGTCTTTCTGCAAAGATACGCTATGGAATACATGGGGAATGCCCGAAGCACTTTAATATTACACGTGGAATAAGACAGGGCTGCACTCTGGCACCTCTTCTGTTTTCACTTTATATAAATGGTGTTGACATTTTACTACAGAATTTGGGGGTAGACGTCCCAAAGATTGGTAAGCGGGCAACACCTCTATTATTGTACGCCGATGATCCCGTCTTAATTTCGAGGACAGCGAACGGCTTACAGACCCTGATGGATAATTTTACTAGTTTTATGACGGAAAACCATTTAAAAATCAACCTGAATAAGACTCTGGTTATGTCCTGTGGTAAAAGGAAAATTAAAACAAAATCACATTGTATTAACGGGACATTAATAGAGAGAACGTTTTTATTTTCTTACTTAGGGATTCTTTTTAACAGCAAGGGTACTTGGAATACACATATAACTCTATGCAAGTTGAAATTTACGAAATTGGTGGAGGCTATTTTTAGATTCTCCCAAAAAATTGGTAAAAAACCTGTACGGGAGATTCTCAAGCTATACAGAGCAAAATGCATCACCGGGAGTTGTTACGGGGGAGCACTATGGGGCCAGACGGATACCTCGCCATTACAAATTCTTGAAAACAATTTGTTAAGACATTTGTTAGCCGTATCGGCCTCTACCCCTACCATTATTGTGCACAGAGAAACTAGAACACCATATATACACGATTTGATTAGCATGGCAGCTTTAAAACTGTGGCACCGTATCTGGACTAGGGAAGAAACTCATTTTATGAGGGATATCATTTTAGACTGTTTGTCCCAAAACCGATGCAAGAAAATACCTTGGTTAAGTTATATTAGTGGTCTCTTAGATAAATGCAATTTGCCCCTGAACGGAAATCAACCTGAAGACATACAACATACTAGTAAGGTTGATTTGAAAAGGAGACTCCTGAATGTTAGGACAACCTAAAGAGATGAGGTTTCAGGTTCTAAGAAAACTGCTATAACTTATCTTAAGGGACCAAATGCCATGGGTCTGCAGCCATACCTCATTTTTGTCACTAATGTACAGCATAGATTCTACCTAACCAGACTACGGATGAACACATTACACCATCTTTTTGCCTTTCCTAAAAGGGGCAAGTGGTGTGCTAATCTTCCAAACTGCCCGTGTGATGGTAGATCCAAACAAAGCACACTTCACTTTTTTGCAATTTTTATATAGAAATTAGAAAAATTTATCTCCGTCCAATTTTTAAAGATAATTGCCTGTACTCCTATAAAACTGCTTTTAATTATTTACGGAACTTGGATAGAATACTAGTCTGCAATGCAGTAATTTGTTATATAATGTCAGCAAAAAAACAAAGTAATTACCTCGTTGGAACTATGAATTACTATAGGTTTATATGTATTTTTTTTGGTTATAAATGGATTTTACTGTATTTTATAGAATGCTTTTATGGACATTTTGTATGATCCGAATAAAGCTTGATTTGATTTGAGTATGTCGCATTCTTCATGGACATGAACTGTTGTTTATCAGTCAGATTAAATGGCAGGATTAAAGATGACATGTTCATGTAGTCCCAGGGAACAGTCCATGCAAACTGCATTATGGAACGCAATTGATTTTGACCATGGAATAAAACAGACATATCATCCTGAACAATATCAACTACAGATTAAACAATGTTATCTAACGTGTAAATTCTGGAAGAAAGGGTGTTAATGCTATTATCAATGACAGCTAGCACTTTTTCTAAATTGGCTTGATCAATAGTCCTTAATCGGGAAGCAGCTTCAATTTGAGATAATTTCCAAACTAAGTTGTAAATAGGATACATCCATCTTTTGGACCTGCCACTCACAGGGCCCCTAACAAACATTCAGATCAACGGTGTCATTTAATTTGGACAAATGAAGTTTAACAGATGCCAAGGTGGAATGTTGCAGCCATGCTTGACATAACTTTCCAACAGAATAGGTTGTAACAGAATGGACAAATCGGGGATCTAACCTAACCTGTGTATAGCCGGGGTGCAGACCCAGAAAATGATGTTGACAGAAATCTGAGCTTTTCTGCCATATCAACCACCCTTCAGAGTCTAGGTTGGAAATGTTGAAGGATGTATTAGTAACAAATGACCTCAAAGCATCAAGGGACAGATCTGTGTGATTATCCCATTTCGGATAAGCGCCCAGATCAGGAATAGTAGTTGAATTAATCTTTTTAGAAGTAGCCAATCCAAAGCAGGTGGTCTGAAAAATGGTAGAATTCAAAAACTGCATATGGTTCGGGATAAGGCATGATAAGACAGGCCAAACTCCTTATTGTTCTCCACCTTATCGCGGAGCAGGTCACCAACTCGAGGTAGCCAGCAAACTGCCGGAATCTGAAGTGCAGCATCAGTTGTAGAGGGCAAGTGTTCCTTTGTAAGACTGTCTCTGGTCTCTTGTAGATTCTGTAATACAGCAGAATGATCATCTACATCAAAGGGAGCGGGCGACGCCGCCATATCTAGACCATCAAGGTCTAGGTCTAGGACAAACATCTTTATGCCAAAGAGCATTTCGTATGGGGTCCGCCCACCCAGAGACCTTCTAGGGAGATTATTAAGTGCACGCTGAACGCTATTCAAATGGGCCAACCAGTTCCTGCCAGTGCCTAAAACCCTAGCTGTCAGGGATTACTTTAAGTCACGGTTCATTCATTACACAACGCTATTGCCCTCAGGCCGGTATGGAGACGAAAATTTGACTTGGACCCCCAAAGATCTCATGGCATCCTTGTACGCCTTAGAGGTCAGAATGAAGGGTACCACATGCAAACATTTCCACAAAGACACGCAAATCCCTGATGACAATTCGAGCATCAGCACTCTGTTGTGGCCAGAGCCATGGAAAACGTGTTCACGAATCCACTGCAACTAAGATATACTTATACGCAGTATCAGAGGAGGAAGGACCCCAGTGATCTAAATAGAAACACCCAAGTGCTTTATTAGAAATATACAACTGTGTTTGTGGCGGACGCGCACTAGTCAAAGGTTTAATCTGCTGGCAAATGTCACAATTAAGGACATAAGCACGAGTCTGTTGATACAATCTGCGCCACCAGTAACGTTGTTGTAAGAGAGTAACAGTCGCTGAAACGGCAGCATGTGCAGAAGCCATACCTTCGTGAGCGGCTGGAAAGTCTGCAGTCCGCGTTGGGAATCAATCTGTCACCAACGTCGTTAATTCTCACATAGGGAACTACGGAAGGACTTAAATAATAAGAGTATTAAGAAGGGAAACCCCGAGGGTAATTATCACCCTTCTCTGTTGCAGCAATTGCTGCCAAGATGTCATCATCAATCTTAGTTTTGGATATTGTAACTGTTGCTACTAAATATGTTGCCACTGCTATTTTTGCTGCTTCGTCAGCTAAACTGTTTCCAACAGCGTGGACACCAACTCGTTGGTGCCCAAGAGTATGAATTACATTCATGAGCGACAGATGCTGTTTAAGGTCTGCGACTCGAACCCAAAGCATTTTATGCTTGATTGTGCTACCTTTGGAAGCACGATACTCATTTTGAGACCAAAAGAATAAATTGTTGTTGTAAGACTGAACACAGTAAAAAGAGTCACTCACTATAAGAGTAGTCACACAAGGATCAGCAAACTCTAGTGCAAGCACCAGAGCATGAAGTCTGCCAACTGAGCCGTACAATCACCCAATGACTGCGTGTGCAAGACATCAGATTTGAATTCACCATTCACAAAAGTACCGGCCACAATTGCGCAGGCTGCCGAATAAGCATGTTTAGATCCGTTGTCGGTTGCGCTGAACCGTCAATGTAAATGACACAAAGGTAATCCTAAAGCGGGCGCAAGGACTGAGGAGCCGGATGAACAAATTCATACTGCAAATACTCCTGAGTCTGCAATGAGGCATCAAAGATGTAAGTGATGTCAAAGAAGTGGCCAATTGTATCCACTGCGGGTGCAAAGCTTTAGAATTTGGTACACTGTCTTTTGTTACTGCCTCTAGGGCAGGATACGGTGTGACAACCAAGATGCGTTTCCCTTACGACAGCGCTCTCTCTTTCAGAATCGCCATCTGCACTGCAGTCAAAACTTTTTCGACAGTGTAAAAGCGCATTTCAGCCGAAGTGTACAAGTGTGACTTGCAAGCAATGGGTACTGTGTCGCCCTCATTGAACGTTAAGTACATGAAACCCACCACGCCAGGCATAATTCTTATTACCAGGTTTGTGTGGTTATCTCGTGTCAGTAAGTATTTCGAAGCAAGAAGATCAGCCTGCAAAGATTGCAGGATAGCTGAATGTTCTGGCGGCCAGCTCGATTCGGAAAAAGTAGGTTGTACCAAGGCATATAGCGGCTTGATACGCTGGGCATAATCGGGAATGTAAGTACACCCGAAGTTCAAAAGTCCCAGCAAAGACTGTAGTTTTTTCAGAGTTGTTGGAGCGTGCAAACATGCGCATTTCTCCAGGAAGTGAGGTGCCAAACCTTGACCTTCGTTCATAGCCAAAAAACAACACTGTGTACTCTGCAATGTGTGATTTTGCAAAGTTAAATTTGTAACCGAAGTCCGCAAACATGACAATGATGCGGTCAACTCGACACAGATGTGGCCATAATTAGTCATCTGTGAGATAGATATCATCAAAAAACGAGTACGCATCAGGGTCTATGCTCTCTAACAGAGAGACTACACGTGCGGCAAAGACACCTGGACTGTTTTTGTAGCCCATGGCTAATCTTTTACACTGTTTCTTTTTGCCGCCTGAAGTAAAGGCTGTCCATTGACTACTAATAGAGGACAGGTTATGGCTATAAAATCAATAGGAGATGTCAAGTGTGGTCTTAAACCTTTTTCTCATGAGACTATCTACAAGGGCAGAACTATGGGTATTCTGTACTGCGCAGGTCCAACAATGAGAATTCAAATGCCGGAAATCCAAAAATAGGCGGTGTGACCCATCAGGTTTAGTTACAGTGAAAAGAGGATTGATCATGGGTGACACACATGTTTCAATTACACCATGATGTTCCAATTGGTCAAGGATTTCTGCAACGTGAGATCTAGCTTCGCGGCGCATGGGATATTGGGGTTGTGGCTGGGGCATAGACTGTAATGGAATCTCATGGCTTGGTGACAACTTATCCCACCCAACCTGAGTACGGTACAACGCTGGAGCAAGCACCTGTGCCCACTCTTCAGCAAAGTTCTGAGCTTGCTCCTTCGGCACAGTGTGTGCGAAAGATGGGAGGATTACCTCCTCCCCCCTAGGAGCGGCCAAAACGAAAGCAGGGGGCCAGTCCGCCTCTGCTAACAGTATGTCATATGTAGAGGTCAGATTTTACCAAAAAATCCCTTTTATGGTACGTTGTATGTCACCTTCAATTAAAAGGACTATGTCATATAGTCTGTCAGGGGGAGCCACTCTAGTGTCAGCAGTTTCTACAGTAATAAATGTGTCAGTTGCTGTCGCCTTCAGATATGGATGCAGTGCTTGCCGCACTATTGTAACCTATGCTGCACTGTCTAGTAGCGTTAGTGCCCATGTCAGGTTCCGAAGCTGCGTTCTCAATATCTGTGGCATACCTCGCTGTTAGTGCAGCAACCTTCTTCTTCTGAAACAGGGGTCGTTGACGTGCAAACTTTTCCTGCTTGCTTCTACCGTCAGGCTGGCGGGGCTGCTCACGTCCTTGTTGGGCACCCCGACCTTTGCCACGTTCTCCTCCACCAGACTGTGAGACCGATGTTTCCTGTGAAGAACGAGGAGAACGTTGTTCAGGAACCTGAAATCTATCAGGAGACCTAATTCTAGTGCGATCACGCAAATCATATGTGCGTTCAGTAGTCGCTTGAACCGGCGACATGGGACGAGACCCCTGTTTCTGTTGCTGCTTCCCCTGTTTCTTAGTTTTCCAATTTTTTTTAGGAAAAGCTGGACGGTCGTCTTTAGAAGACGTTACCGTCTTAGTTTGCGGTTGCGTTGTTATTTGCACAAATGGCTTAACCCCCAAACTATTGCGGCCAATGGTCTTTTAAGCCTCCGCAATAATCCTTGGTAACTGCCGGGGTTTATCCACGTCGGCGACGAGGCTCAGCTCATTCGACACTTGAAAGTTAACCGCATCTCCCTTGCCATTAGCAAGGATGAGCTTGGCCACTAATCGAACACGCCGACAAGCCTCATTCCTAACTCAACTGCCGCCTCCGGACTGTGTTGATCCTGAACATGCTTGATCACGGAGGGCAGGACAGCCATAAACAGCGTGTCGAAGCACTTCGAATAGACTGCTGCAAACACTTTACCCCAGTTATCTACCTCTGGGACTAAGTCTTTCTGCAAACTAATGGTGAGGATCCTGAGTTTTTCCACAGGAGTAGAATTCGGAAATACCGCTTCCAGCTGATCAAATTTCTCAGCAAGCCAATAAGGCATTTCATCCTTACTTTGGAGGCGATTGCCCATAACTGAATTAACCATAACAGGACTAATAGTAATCCCGGCCGGTCCAGCTGGTTGCGCCGTAACTCCAGGTGCCCCCAGCTGGACATTGCGAGATACGTATTGCACTAAAGCCCTATGTACCGTAATCAAGGCGGTATGGAGCTGACGTAAGTCATCCACCGGGGCTTGCAAATAACGTTAATGTGGTGTAAACCTGGCCAATACTGGCCAAGTAGCCCCTGGAATGGACAAGGGACCCAAATGAACTGGTGTAACCGTGTGGGGAAGGGCGCCATTGAACCAAATTCGATGCTGCCAAGCAGAAATGAGAATTTCCTGCGTCCTATATGGTGTATAATTAGCCGGGACTGCCGTAGGAGTGTATGTGTGAAACGTATTATCATCCGCATTCACCTCCGGCAAAGTAACCCAAGAGTAAAATAGCTCATAGGGATACGATGCATCGGCACTCGCTACAAAGATAATAGACATCCCATCGTCAGGCACCCCGAACTGCATCAAATGACGCTGGAGAGGTGCGCGACTATGCGCTGCAATAGCGACTTCGGCCATAAGGACACAGAGAAGAAAAACAATCTATATAGACAGTAGCACAAAAAGGGTATTAGATAAAATGAAACATTTTTAATTGTCAAGCTTGAGAGAACCTATATATCAACCATGTAGGTAGGATTAAACCGTCACTCCCGTCAACCGGAAACAAGAGTGAGGGTATTGTGGACTAATATAAGCACTACTAAGGCGTCTCAATCATAAGATCAAAATGTTAGGTGCGCCATGTTGCAGGGATTCTGCTCCTGCACAGAACTATGCACAGGAAACCAGGACCTCAGTGAATTGTGGTGTACCAAAAAACTCACCCCAGTACCCAGAATCCCTATCCCACTAGCATCAGTGTCTCATTCATTCTCCGTGTCATCTCGAAGCTACCAATGATTAGACAACCCAGAACAAGCGACTTACCGTACTCTCAGGAATGGTGGGAATCAGAAATGCCTTTTCATTATTATTCTCATATCAGTCCACAACAAGAGTAATCAGAGACACGGTAAAGTTTAAAAGGTTTATTTTCAATGACGTGCTCTAAGGTGCAGTACTTTGGCTAATATAAGCAGACAAATGATTAAAAACAAAACCATCAGCATTGTTACAATTCCATAGAAAATGAAGGGAGAAATCATATTATAATGATAGTGAAAACAGGTCCTATAATACCTTGTGTAACACCCTCCCTTCACTAATAAGCTAGTTTTATATAATAATAGAAGGTCTCTAGGTTTGAATGGGAAACCCCATACCTCAAAGATCAGCTTAGGTGAATCACATCACAGGATCAGCTCTGCTCTCTGTGTCTGGAAAGGTTTTCTCCAAGAGTGTCTGAATCATGCATGCAAGTGCAATATTAAAGTCACCCGAGTTTCAGTTATTTGCAGCTGTGTGCCTGTTGTGTCTAGAGCATGGGTCGATCAACCTGAATTCAACAGCAATACATTGTTATTTGACATTGATGGTTTCTGCACAGAGTGTTCAGACTAAGGTCGCGGTGCACGTCTAGGTATGTGAACAACAGACCGTTCTCATGTGAAGAAAATCAAGCAAGCAGTCTTACTTATAATAACAACTATCTATGGTGTTGTGTGCAAAAGCAGCAAAGCGGCAAGATGGTGTTTAACTTCTAAGGCGCTTATGCTAACATAGCAATGTATGGAGGGAAATCTCTATCTTCACTACAGACTGCTGTGTGATCCTTGATCCCAGGTCATTGTAGCCCTCCTGTCGCAGTCTGACCACAGCAGTGGTAATGCTGTGGGTGGTACCGCAGAGGGGGGGTGGGTCCTATGGACCGCCAAACTCATAATAAGGCCCTTAGTCTACCCCTGCGCCTAGGAGTAACTTTACACATTTTGCTATTCACCTTTTCTAAGTGTAAAGTTACTCATAGTTGTAGACTTACAATAGGATTTACAAGAGTAAAGTTACTCCTCTTAACTTTTTAAATAGAAACCGGAAGGGGGGGGGGGGGCTCTTCCTGCAGTAAAATATAGGAAAATGCATAAAGTTTATTAAACAAAAAAAATGCGTGTTAAGTAATACTTTTTTTAAATATATTTGTTTAATTTAAAAATGATATCACAAAAGAATAATTGTATTTAACATACATTAAAATATACTGAAAGTTATGTATAGAATTCATTTCAAACTAATAATTATTTAACCAAAGTTTCAAGTTTATTATAGTTTTAATATTAAAATAACTTTGTTATTAAATGTTTGAAAAATGCATGATTTAATTATGTAGTATTTATTACTTATATACATACACACATGTATATGCGCACAAACATATATATATATATATATACATATATATATATATCTGCATATATATGTGTGTATGTATATATATATATTTTCTCATATTATACTTTAAAATGTTTGCAATAGTTTTGTTTGCTGAATTTTCTGTTTGTCATAAGAGATGAACCAATAGATGGCTATGACAAAGCACGTCACGTTCGCACTGCCTCACTTTCAAGATAGAAAATAAATGTAAAACAATTTTTGCAATGAGAAGCTGTTTCGCTCCCTTTCTTCCTGATGCTGGGATGCGAGCAACTGCTCTTGAAATTGCAGGATTGAGTGGAAGTGTTGGATGCAATATATATAATACAATATATAATATATTATGATATAATATATATATAACCATACACACACGTGTGTGTGTGTGTGTATGTTTATATGTATATATTCCAAAATTATTAGCGATCACTCAGAGTATATTGCTTTTCACCAGAAGTTGGTTTTAATCCAGTTGCACATTTTGCTTGCACAGCAAGCTTGGTCACACACTGTATTGTGGGTAATGACTTGCAATACATAGAGTATGGAAAACAAAGAAGGACATAGAAATTTACCTAAATATTGCATCCATTTTGTAACATGCAGTCTGGGGTTAAAACAGTAATATTTAATCATACAGATGTGCCCCATGTGCGAATCATGCGTAACCTGTAGAGCACAGGTCATATATGCAACACAACATTAATGTATGATTAGATTAATGTATAACAAAATAAGGTCAAGATGTTGCAGGCTCTAAAGGGTAATCAAAGTATCATCATGTTAACGCTCTTGTAGTTCTGGGCGTAGTTGAGAGTGTATGTATTAATTAATACTGGCATGGTGCCTTACCCTCAATCGCTGATTCACTCAATCTGCACTGGTAATGTACTGTCTGCTTCCACTATTAGAATCATAGTGGTTACCCTTCGTGCATCTCACATGGGGTAAGTATTACGGGCTGAACAGATATCCTGAAATCCTTGGGGAATCCCACTATAATCTGCCCAGTGCTCCATATCAGATGCCTGTCTCTATGTGACAATGTATGTAGTCACCAGCACTAGTGTCAATCTATAAATAAGCACTGTAGAGCTATTTAGCTCTACAGCTAAGAATGGGCGGGGGACAAAAGGCATCTGGTTGATAAGTCAGAGTATCTGTAAAAAGTCTTGTTTTTGGCCTAGTGCCTGAATAATGAAGCAAGGGTTTCCATACTATTCTGTTGTAAGTTCAAACCCTCTACCAAAACCCAGTAGTGCACAAAAGGATAACTAAATAGATATTGTGAATTGAAAAAAAATGAGGTGATCTGCACTCAAGTTTTGACCCAAGGTTAATAGAGATAGTAAAGTAATGGAAACAAATCTCTTATCTGTGGGGTCTTGCCCTCCACCGTGATGACTGAAGAAAAGGTTAGAGGGGTCGTTGGAGCAGGTCCTCTAAGCCAGCCCGTTCCTTTTCTCCTGTGATAAAAGGAAAAAGAGAGATACATCCATGAGTTGCTCTGACAGTGTGGGTTAAGATCCTATTAAAATTAAGCACAACATTTACTATAGTGGGTAGCATACATGATTTAAGACATGATTTAAGACAATTTACATATTCATTGCTGTATACAGACAAAAACAGGGAGAAGACTTAACAAATGTAAACATTATTCATGTAAGTGTATGCTCATTTCCTCACCCTGGTTAAGCACGTCCGGGCTTTTGGTTTGTAAGTTAATTATTTGCCAGGATTCTTTCTTTTGTAGCTGCAATACTCTTTTCCCTCCCCTGTGGTTCTGCTCAATCTGTTCTATGGCAAAGAAAATGAGGAATATATATATATATATATATATATATATATATATATATATATATATATTACCTACTGGCGGTCGCCAGTAGGTAGTTATAGTTAGGACCCCTTTTCCATAGGAAATCCGCAACATTCTATTTTGAATAACTTTGGCGCCGGTCGACGAATCCTCGCGAATTTTTCAAAATAGGTGGGGCGCTATGCTCCGCTCCTACCCTGAAAGTCTCGGGGGGATTCGTCAAGCAGGGGCTGAGATAAAAGGGGGGTCCCAAAACGCATTTTTCCCATGCATTTTTCCATAGGACCTTTAGACAGGGCTACAGCCCGAACGGCTGAACAGATTTACTTGAAATTTGGCAGAGAGGTAGTCCTCAGGTCAAGGAAGTGCCTTTTGTAGGTTTGGTGTAAATCTGTTCAGTATTTCCTGAGAAAATAGCATTTAAAAGCATATATATATGTGGGCGGAGCCTAACCACACATCTCATCCTGAGATCTGATTGGCTGTCAGCACTTCATCCAAGAAGTGTTGGCAGCCATCTTGGGACCAATATACATGATAGCACCTCATTAAAAAGCATTGCAGTTAATAGAAGGTTTTAAGACTTTAGTTACATTATAAATCATTTGTTGATGGTACCATACTCATTTTAGGAATTGTGGTATGTTCTAAGGTGATTTCACCATGTGAAAAAGCCTTCTGCTGGGATATCATGATTGAGAGAAAAATATTTTCTCATGCTTTTACCACAGAGGTTTGGAAGGTGATCTATAAGCTAAACTGAGAGCTTATTTTCTGTAAATTCACATTATCTTTCTCAGTCATGTGAGAATGAAGTCTGACATTCTCAGTAAAACATGTACATCCAACAAGGGCAGAGACTGTCAGTTGATTCCTTTGTGTTCTACTGCAGCTTCCCAGAGTGTTCCAAAGAACTACTAGAGCGCTAACAGTCCTACCTATGATAAACGTATGGCACACCTGAAGCCATCTTGCTTGGAATAAAGTGGTAACTCTTAAAACATTTAATTTCAAAAGGAACAAAATGAGGGGGTTCATTTTTCCATAAAAAGTATGATTAGTGCTGCAGAAAGAAAAATTAGGGCACATTTTGAGTGACTTCTCAAATCCTCTTCTATTTCATTAAAAAATTCTGACATGCAGACTGAAACATGAACTTTCAATACCAGCAGCAGTTTTCCCTGTTGAGCAGTAGCTTTACTACAGTGATCTAATGAGCAAAAAGAGTGCTAACATTCTGAATTTATGGCAAATGTGTGACACATCTGAATGCCTTCTTGATGGAATCAAAGTAAAAAACTGAAAGTATTTCCTACTGAGGAGACTGCAGTAAATGAGGAAATTAGGAAACTTCATAACAAATAAGTCTCCCAAGATGGCCACCAGAGACAAAAGAGCCCAAATGTAGCCCAAATATCACCCAGATGTAGCCCAAGTATAGCCCAATGACAGAATGTCCCAGAATGTTCTTAAAAACAACTAGAGCGCTTACTGTCTTCATTATGACAAAAGTATGGCACACCTGAAGCCATCTTGATTGGAATAAACTGGTAACACTTAAAACATTTAATTTAAAAAGGAACACAATGAGGGGGTTCATTTTGCCATAGAAATTATCATTAATGCTGAAGAAAGAAAATGAGGGCACATTTTGAGTGACTTCTCAAATCCTCTTCTATTTCATTAAAAAATTCTGACATGCAGACTGAAACATGCACTTTTAATACCAGGAGCAGACTTCCATGGTGAACAGTAGTTTTACTACAGTGATCTAATGAGCAACTAGAGTGCTAACATTCAGAATTTATGGCAAATGTGTGACATATCTGAATACCTTCATGATGGAATCAACGTAAAAAACTGAAAGCATTTCCTACTGAGGAGACTGCAGTACATGAGGAAATTAGGAAACTTCATAACAAATAAATCTCCCAAGATGGCCACCGGAGACAAAAGAGCCCAAATGTAGCCCAAAATCACCCAGATGTAGCCCAAATATAGCCCAATGACAGAAGTGTGCAAAACACTTATTATTTAGTGTTTTTGCAGTGTTATATAGTGCAGACTTGTCAGGTATTGGAGTGCTTTACATGAGCATTGGTTACATCACACAAGCACATATTCATTTTGGTTGTAGACATGGGGAGACTAAGTGATTTGACCAGAATCACAGAATGTCGAGCTGAAGCAGAAACTTCAACCTGGTTCCCCAGTTGCAAAGTCTGCAGTTCTGGAAGTAACACCACATCCTCTCCCCTAAGTGCAACATTTAATCAAGTGGTCAACTGGATAAAAAAACATAAAGATAACAAATAATTTAAAAGTGCTTTGTCGCTATTTGAAAACTCAGACAAAATGTCCTTATTTTAGTCTTTTAGAGCACTAACCATAATTTTGATGCAAATAAGACCCTCTCATATATGTAATTTCTAAAGGAAATGCTCTAGGTATTACAGTTTTGATTACATCAAGATGATGTCAGGCGTTCCACACTTTTGTAATAAATATAGAATGTTAGCAATCTAGTTGTTCATTGGGATACTGTTGAGAGGCAAAGGCCAGGGGCACGGACTCTGAAAATTGAAGGCAGGTAGGAGAGTGCAAAGGCAACAATTTAACCACACTGAGCAGGCAGGAAGGGCCGTGGAAGCACAACAGACTATGGAGGGCAGTGGAAAGGGGGGCAGGGGCAACAAACCAACAATACAGGACTTGCAAGAGAGGCTGTTGGAGGGAAGATCTATTACGGGTCAAGGAAGCTAGAGGCGGTCCCCAGAGCCCCGGGAGCCACCACAGAACTGAGCAGGAGAGTGAGTCAGGGACAAAAGGGGCACCTTAATTTGAGCCGGGGTGCCTAGGAACGCTTGCTCCAAAAATGAAGAAAACAGACATATGAGACATGGAATTGGTGGCAGAATACAATGGCAGTTTAATGAGAAGATACAACTTCAAAGAAACCGCAGAATAGAGACATAAAGTACAAAATACAGAATCCAGATAATCATACAGCTGTCATGATATTCTCTGTATCTCAATTAATGTACTGACAGAGAGAGAGAGAAAACACATCTATAAATGCATCATGAGAAACAAGTTACACCAAGGAAAATGTTACCTAGGAACACTCACGTTTACTCTTAGAGCAAGCATTCCTGCAATTACAATACAAAATCTTTTAAATGCAAAAGTAAAGAGAACAATGGTTAAACATAACATGACATTTCATATAGGTAAAATAGAATAAGATACTTCAAGCAAAGCAGAGCAAGACATTTTAAGCAAAGGAAGACAAGAGCTCCCAGCTCTTGGGGAAAACCTGCACAGCCTGTTAACCTACATACAGACGGCGAGGTAGTCCGTCGATATCTGTGGGTGCTCCCTTTTTATATCATTTTGTGGGCTCCTTTGCACGCTACATCTACCTACGTATGCTACCCAAAAGCTTCGTCTGCAGATTTTACCAGACATTTCGTCATTTACCCACTTAATGCTGACAATGGACTGGGTGAAAAGGTCAGTCTCTCAGGCCAATCGCTTATCGTAAGTTCCATAGAGCAAGCAGAAAATAATGGGTATTGTACGGGAATTCAATATATTCATGTACAAAATCTCCTCAGTTCGCCTAACTTGACGCTCTGCGGTTGCCACTTCCTTAAAAGCGGGAAACCTGCCCAGGAAGCAAGTACCAGTCCAGGATGCAGCCTACTGTATGTCGACAGCTTCAGTGGGATGTTGAACTTTGATACCGAGCACGGAGCACTCGGGTAGGGTGGGGGCTACTAGTTTGGAGCAGAAGGCCTCGCAGACCTGCCTTCAGACTGCTATACACTAAAATTGCAGAGCTATGGTCAATTTAACAAAGAGGCCTACATATTGAACAGAAGGGCCTACACAGGGGTTTTATGCTGGCTGAGTGGTAAGGATGTCTCAGGATAATTATATAGCAACACAGGACCCGCTGGTCAATTTAATACGGCCTACAAATGCGGCTGGCAGGGCAAGGACAAGGGTCTCATACTTCAGGTGTGGACAGAACGGGCCAGGGGCCCCCTGTGATACAAAATCTACCCTCCTTCAAGGCTGTGGCAATGTAATAGACCATTGTGGGCAGAAGGAAGAGGCAATGGTAGTACAACCATACATGCCAACAGACCCGATTCAGCCAGGAAACGTCCAATGTTTTTAAGCTCAAATGGGCTTTATTTGATCTGTCTCCTGTCTACAATATCCTCTTTTTCAATGTAACTCAAAGGGGAAAATCAATACCCCAGTTTTTTTTCAAAATCTCCCTCTTACCAAGTTCAAAATGTTCGCAAGTATGGTACATTGGATCATGGAAGGAAATGGGATAGGGACATGGACTTGGATAACAGAGGACAAGAGGGACATGGAGAGGTGCACCAAACTGACCCTGCAGGGCAGGCATCAGGGTTTGCAGCAGCACAATACACCACACAGGGCATGCAGGACGGGAGTGCAGCACAACAATCCATAGAAAGCAAGAGGGAGGGGACAGGACCATGCACATGGACAACAGAGAACAGAGGGGCAAGAGGCAATGGTAGCTAGCTGACCATAATGGACAGACAGGAGAGAAAGCTGCAGCATTACAGACCATAAAGGGCAGTAGGGACGGATCAGGGGCATTACAATGGAACAGACAAGCCAGGAGGGAGGGAGTAGGGGTCTTCACATGTAAACAGAGGGCTGGGGGCAAGGGGGCAGGGCAGGAGCAGCAAGATAGCCATGGAGGTCAGGCAGGATGGGCACTAGAAGCAAGACACACCATGAAGAGCAACAGTGAGACTGTGATGGCATACACACAGACCATGGAGGGAAGGTGGGAGGGGGTCAGGGGCAGCTAACTGACCACACAGGGAAGGTGGGAGGGGCCATGGCAGCACAGAAGACCAATGGCTATGATGGGCAAGAAGGATGGTGCAGGGGCATGCACAAAGGACGATGGAGGATAGAAGGGAGGGTCAGGACCTGTGCACAGACAAGAAAGTTCAGGGGAAGGGACCTCACAACAGACCACACGGGGCAGGCAGGAGGAGCAGTTGCAGCACAACAGACCAGGGAGGGCAGAAGGGTGTGGCAGTACAATGGACCATGTAGGACAGGAGGAAGAGGATAGGGGCATGGCATGTGGACAGGCAGGGTGGAGGTGGCAGGGACAGGTTACAGTCATCTGACAATGCTAGGCAGGTGGGAGGGGAGTGGCAGCTCAACAGAACACTCAGAGTAGATAGGAGTGGCAGGTCCATGGGACATGGTGGGCAAAAAGGATGGAGCAGGGGCATGCACAAAGACATCGGAGGGCAGGGGGAAGGAGAATAGGGGCAGCAAGCTAAGCACAGAGTTTAAGCAGGAGGTCAATGATGGGGCATAGAATTGGGCAATGGAGGGCAGGAGGAGTGGACTGGTACATCATACTAAATTGAGGGCAGTGGCAGCACATCAGACCATGCATGGCAGGAGGGAGGAGGCTATTCCATGGATTCACACAACAGAGGATAGGGAGGAGGGGGATGGGGCAGCAAGCTAACTGTTCAGAGAAGGCGGGTATTAGGAACTTTATTGTTTTTAAAACGTGTGTCTGTGCGAACTACTTAAAATATGAACAAGTATGCAGCATAATCTCACTTTTATTCAGGAAGAAGAAGACGTTTGTGACTGTGAATCCGGGCTCACTTGGCAGAAGAACCTCCTGACCCTCCACCCCCTATCGCAAAATGTAATGCCCGTGAAAAGGGTAGGTGAACACAGTGTTATATAGAACATAGTCCTGAGAGCACGATTGAAAATGAAAACTAGATATAGTGTATGGTATAAACTATGCACCAAAAAGTGTGATATAAGATGAACCGGGCGTGAAATATAATATGCAATATATTGTGCGCAATGACAGATTCATTGGAGAGCGCGAGATAGCACAGGCACTAGTGGCAGCATGTGCAATGTATATATATGTATATATATATTCACTGAAAAAACCATAGGTTTCACACACGTTATAGTTAGGAATTAGCATTTAAAAAACCTTGCAAATTCACTGAAAAAAACATAGGTTTCACACATGTTATAGTTAGCGGAAATTTTACTGATAAAAAACCAATGAAATTCCCCCGTTATAGTTACTGCAGGCAACTATAACTCACGCGACCGCAATCTTCTGCTGATGACATATGTGTCTTTATGAAAAAAAAATATTTGTAATATATGTATAGCTAAAAATGTATGGAAGAAGACATGGGCAAATAAGTGTCTAAATACAGTATTAGCATCAGCAGAGGATTGCGGTCGCGTGAGTTATAGTTGCCTGCAGTAACTATAACGGGGGAATTTCATTGGTTTTTTATCAGTAAAATTTCCGCTAACTATAACATGTGTGAAACCTATGTTTTTTTCAGTGAATATATATATATATATATATATATATATATATATATATATATCAAAAAATCAGTCCCGATAAAGACGAAGGCTGTCTGCTGGGCGGTCCGTGTGGGGGTAATCGGCAACCCCAATTATGCAACACCATACACTTCTCCTCAAGGAAGTATACACGGACACCAAGGATATTTGCAGTTATCAAATTGGTTTAATGGACTGCACAAACAACGCGTTTCGGCTTTCGCCTTGTTCACGTTACAATGACGTTTTTTTGTGTAAAGTTAAATACAGTTCATGAACACAAAATAAACAAAATAAACAACAGACTCTTAGCACCAGAGAATGTGTGGAGTGGCGAATTGGTAAACGTGGCGGCCATCTTAGCCTAGTGCAGAAAATCAATCAAAGGGTATCAATTACCCAGTAGCATTTCAAAAATTGCACTACATGCATGAAAGTTAGTAACAAAATTGTATCAATTTACAAAATAAACATATCCAATGCCGAATTACATTAGGGTAGCGATTGGAATCGCGCTGTCATGTTATGAATATAACATAAAGACGTGTATTAAGCCCTAGTGGGCAAACTTCCATAAATGTTTCTAATGAAATAATAAGCATTCACAAAATTATATAACTTCGTAAAGGATATGCCAACAATCTCGCCCCAGTGGGCATACTGAAAGAGTAAATTGATGCTTGAAATATACATCGAAGTTCTGCAGTGCCACAGCATAATTCAATACCATTCTCTGAAAACGAAATAAAATAAGATTTAGTGTATTACAAAAAAGAGAACCACAGTAAACACATGATGGCAGCTCCATATTCTATTTGTGTAAGTGTACAGAGAGTTCTTCACTTGAATTCAATCCTCTAGGGAACATTGTATCGAAATCTACGATGTATCTAGATTCCAATTGTCTCAGATGGAGTAGTCTATTGCCCCCACGTACAGTGTCAATCACAGCATCAATCACCACCATTTTTAACAATCCTTCATTCTGTGCATGTTGTTCAAAAAAATGTCGGGCAACAGGATATTGTTTGTTGTTGTGGCGTAAAGCCCTTATGTGTTCTAACACTCTCTTTTTGGCGCGATGAATGGTGCTGCCAATATATGCCTTATTGCATGGACAAGTTAATGCGTAAACACAGTACATTGTATTGCAGGTTAAAGCTTTTTTGATAATGAACTTGCTATTCATGCTGGAAAATTGTACCTCCATACAATCCACGCTGTTTTTACAAGCCTTGCAGTTTTTGCAACAACGGAATCCTGGTCTACCAACAATCTTTGAAGATGTTAAGCTCGATATTACATTGGGACTTAGAAGTCCCAATGTAATATCGAGCTTAACATCTTCAAAGATTCAAGGAGGAATTGGAGCAATATATTGAGAAACATGAACAAACAGTAAGACTTAGGAAGCAATCCAAATTTTTAAGGGATAAGGAGGATTATTCGGAAGGACGTATTTTTACTTATGCCAGGAAATACGATAGATTCCAACAGGAGGAACAATTGGATTTGGCAACAAACACAAGCAGCCTATCGTCGCTCGCCTCAACTGAGCCCAGTGATGGAGGAGGAGAGCAGGGAGGCACGAGACCGCAATGCTCTTTTTTAGGAGAAATGAGGCTGGCCCTCCAACAAAAGAATTGGGAGAAAACAATGGGGTCCCCAGTAAGAAGCAATCGGGGAAGAGGCAGAGGGCGTGGCAATACCCAAAGAAGCAAACGAGACGAGGCAAGCGGAACAGCAAATCCAAGTTCCAATACAAATCGGGTGGGAACAACGACCAGAAGCATGAGGCAGAAATGGAACTAACTGAAAACACGGATAATGAGACACAAGATTTGGAAGTAATTAACCTATCCAAAAAAGTTCTTACTGAAACGGAATTGCAACTCCTAAAACGGGGTCTGAATTTCTGCCCTACTTACACCATGGATCTGGCGGAAACAAGAATAGATCTCTATAAATACATACGCAAAATAAAATTAGCCAAACTTTTCACGGAAAATTCAAAAATGGCTCAATATGGCAAAAAAAGTGTAACCCCTGAAATGGAACTAGCAGCAAAAGATGCGGAACATTTTGTCACACTGATGGAGTTGGAATACAGCCCTGAGCAAGAAAAGCAAGATGTGCGAGAATATTGTACTCAATTGGGGGCGGGGTGTAGCTCAAAGAAACCCCGATCCAAATTTTACCCGCAATTGACACCTGGCAATAAAATCGACTTATTTCACGAGTGTGTAATAAAAGATCTTTATAAGCTAGATTACTCCAAAAAAAGAGACAATTTAACCTTTGAGGAGCGTAAATCGCTGATGATATTAAAGAAGGATGAGACCATTGAAATAAAGATGGCTGATAAGGGAGGTAACATCATTATCCTGGAGAAAGAGGCATATATGCGGGAAGCATATTCGCAGCTGAGAAACCCTGAATATTATGAGAAACTTAAATTCAACCCTACTAAGAAATGGAAAGAGGAATTGGACGCGAGACTGGACCTATGGAAGCAACAGAATTTGTTGGATGAGGAGGAAGTGAAATATCTGAAGATGCCACATCCTAAAATGGCGACAATATATTTTCTACCGAAGATTCATAAAAATCCCACGAAGCCCCCAGGGAGGCCGATAATATCTGCGAAAGGAGCACTATTGGAACCAATGGCCAACTTTCTAGATGTTTTTTTATTACCATACGTCAAAAACCTAACGTCGTACCTTCAGGATACAGGGGATCTTCTCAGACATCTACAAGAGACCCCATGGCAAAAAACATATAAATTGATCACAATGGATGTGGTATCGCTATATTCAAACATCCGCAATGACATTGGGATGAAAGCATGCGAATATTTCTTGCAAGAAAGAAATATACAATACACAGACCACAACAAAATGCTTTTGCAAATGATCAATACCTGCTTGGAGCAAAATACATTTCTGTTCGGTGAAGAGATCTACCGCCAAGTGAAAGGTACGGCCATGGGTTTTTCATTTAGTCCTAGCTACGCCTGCCTCACCATGGGATGGTGGGAGAAGATCTGGGCTTGGAAAAGTGAAAACGATCAGTATGTAAATAAGACCATTACATGGCTCAGATACATCGACGATTTGCTCCTAATATGGGATGGGACTGAGAATGAATTCGGTGAATATTTTAAAATTTTGAACAACTCTCACTTCAACCTCAAATTCACATATGACATCAGCAGTGAACGGGTGGTGTTTCTCGACACGGAGATCTACATCGCAAATGAGACAGTCCATACTACTCTTCATCGCAAAAATACAGCGACAAACGCCGTATTACATGCAGAAAGTTTTCATCAAACAAGTTTAATCAAGAACATCCCATACGGGGAATTTCTCACAATTAAAAGAATATGCTCCCAAGAAGAGGAATGGATACAACATCAGGGCAATGCCACACTGAGATTCAGAAAGAGAAAATATAATCGTAAAATCATTCAAGATGCACTGCAACGCACCAGCAAAGTGGAAAGAACTGATTTGATCAAAGAAAAACAAAGTACAGACGAGGAAAGTAACAAAATCAGGCTCATAACAACATATAGCACTGAAAACCTTCAACTAATGAAAATACTGCGCAAGAACTGGCATGTATTACATATGGACCCCACAGTATCCAAAATAGTGGGAGATCATCCGAACATCACCTACAGACGAGCTAAAAATTTACGAGATCAATTAATGCATAGTCACTTTCAATATCAAAAGAAATCGGATATATGGCTTAAGCCGAAAGGATTTTTTAAATGCACCAGCTGCAAGGTCTGTTTGATCGCACAAAACAAGAAGGAGGTGAGGATGGCAAACAAACGGATGTGGAGGATTGACCAACTAATCAACTGTAAAAGTCAATTAGCAATTTATGTAATGGAATGCCCATGTGCTTTAAAATACATCGGCAGCACAAAATGCGAATTGAAAAAACGCATTTTAGAGCATGTACGAGCTACTATCAACTCAGATCGAAGCAACGCGGTAGCCAAACATATGGAGAAGGAGCATGGTGGAGACTGGAAACAGTTAAAATTTTATGCGTTGGAGACAGTAGGAACACACCCTAGAGGTGGGGATCGTGAAAGGATCCTAAGACAGAAGGAATCACGCCACATTCTAAATTTTCGAACTTTGATGCCGGATGGCTTGAACCAGGATGAGGAACTCCATTATCACTTATGAACTGCTTGAAAAGATGCTCCATAATGAGACTAATGTAAAATGCCCAGCAGAGTTGTTATTTTTTGTCTCCCTATGGCATAGTTGTCACTAGATTCACGCTTTACACCCTTTTTATACTTAAAAAATATGGTTTTAACTGAAATTATCCTGTAACAAATTTTCCTAAAAGATATGATGGTGCAATGAGTGACAATAGATAATCATGGAAAAAAGAAAAATATCAAACAGTATAACAAACCTAGTTTAAAAAAGATTTTCTTTCCACGGGAGATGACGGCCCACTAGAGGGCGTGAACGTTATATGAGGTGATCAGTAAAATGTGTGTTCACATATCGACATATACCTCCATTCATGATTGGTAGACCCACTAGAGGGTTAAACATATCTTATTAGATCAATTTGTAAAATCTAGTCAGATAGAATTGATTACCCACTGGGGGGTGCTATTTATTAACAATCAGGCATTGCCGAAAATATTGGTAGAATATGTCGTTCCACTCTTGCAATTGAATCAATGATTGTAATGGGAAGATTGCTATGGATTAATCCCTTAAATGTATTGAAATTGTCAACATGAGATTATAATGTGACCTGTATTACGAAAGAATTACAACGAACTACATGTACCACAATGCTTAGTTGGATAGCACAGGAAGTGACACGATGTATCACATGGGTGTGTTTTGTGTGTTTTTTGTTTTTTGGTGTTTGTCTATAAAGAGAAAAAAATGCGGTTTGAAAACTGTTAGAACTCGTGAGCAAGGTTTCAGGGAAACCGAAACGCGTAGAGTTGTTTAATAGGAGCATTGGCTTGCTGAATATGAAATAAAAAGATAACTGATTCACTGCACACCTGCCTCTGGTCTCGTGAGTGCGCGAGGAATCCCGGTTGGGACAAAGGAGGAATACGTAACGACTTGGCTCTGTCGTACCTTGAACGCACCGCCTAACGAGCGCCCAGGAACCTGAAAGGGGGCCGCTTTTGGAAACATATATATATATATATATATATACATATAAATATATATATATATATTACCTACTGGCGGTCGCCAGTAGGTAGTTATAGTTAGGACCCTGTTTCCATAGGAAAACCGCAACATTCTATTTGGAATAACTTTGGCGCCGGTCGACGAATCCTCGTGAAATTTTCAAAACTAATGGGGCGCTACGCTCCGCTCCTACCCTGAAAGTCTCGGGGGGATTCGTCAAGCAGGGGCTGAGAAAAAAGGGGGGTCCCAAAACGCGTTTTTCCCATGCATTTTTCCATAGGACCTTTAGACACAGCTACAGCCCGAACGGCTGAACAGTGTTACTTGAAATTTGGCAGAGAGGTAGTCTACAGGTCAAGGAAGTGCCTTTTGTAGGTCTGGTGTAAATCTGTTCAGTAGTTCCTGAGAAAATAGCATTTAAATCAAGATATATATCTGTGGCAGCTTACGGTGCGCTTACCGTGCGCTTACGGTAAGCTTACCGTACGCGTACGGTGCCGTGCGCGAGCGCGATTCTGATTGGCTATTACAGCTTAGTAAACATTCGAATCGGTCGAAACCAGGAAGCGGCGGCCGCCATTTTCTCTCTCGCACTCTGAGGGGGGGAGGAAAAACAAAGGTTGAAAACATGTAAAGGGGCATGTTTGACAGCTCCAAACCACCTAGCCTTGATCAAGGTGTCCTAATAGAACCCCCAAGGCAAAAAATTCAATTTTAATTTTTTTCGAAAAAACGCCGATTACGCTTACCGTACGCGTACGGTAAAAATTTAATATAAAAAAAGAATCTATCCACACTGTCCCACCCCCGTGTGCAAAAGGTGCCCGCAGGGCACCTTTTGTGCATTGCATTTAACATACAAGGAACAATTAATAGATTACATTTCACAACGAAGCGCATAATATTTCCTCCGTGTGCGGACGGTGCGCGAAGGGCATCGTGAGTACATGGCCCATCCAGCGTAACGTGGGCACGCGGTGCGCGTAGCGCACCGCGTGCCCACCGTGCGTGCACGGCACTAACTGCGTAAAGTTACACATGTTATGTTATAGTTAGCTGGACATTTTACTGATAAAAAACCATTGAAATTCCCCCGTTATAGTTAGTGCAGGCAACTATAACTCACGCGACCGCAATCCTCTGCTGATGCTAATACTGTATTTAGACACTTATTTGCCCATGTCTTCTTCCATTAAATTTTAGCTATACATATATTACAAATATTTTTTTTTCATAAAGACACATATGTCATCAGCAGAGGATTGCGGTCGCGTGAGTTATAGTTGCCTGCACTAACTATAACGGGGGAATTTCAATGGTTTTTTATCAGTAAAATGTCCAGCTAACTATAACATGTGTAAAACCTATGGTTTTTTCAGTGAATTTGCAAGGTTTTTTAAATGCTAATTCCTAACTATAACGTGTGAAACCTATGGTTTTTTCAGTGAATATATATATATATATATATATTGCCTACTAAAAGCATTTATCGATTTGCCAATATCTTTGGCGCCGTTTGACGAATCTTTGTGAAATTCTCAAAACTAATGGGGCGCTCCGGTCAGCTCTTGTCTTGAAATTTATGGGATGATTCGTCAAATGGGGGCCGAGAAAAAAGGGGGGTTTCACCATGTTAATTTACATAGGAACTTTTGTCAAAGCTACATCCCGAACTGCTCAACGGAATAGCACCTAATTTTGCCAGAGAGCTAGCTTTTGGTCCAGAGTACACTCTTTGCTTTAAGTGGTGTAAATCCATTCAGTAGTTTTTGAGAAATAAAAAAATAAAAAATATCGAGATCTGGTGACCACAGTGGATCCGTGAACCCTTCCGATCACGGGCTTCATTTTGATTGGCTGCCAACACTGTAAACCAAGAAATGTTGGCAGCCGTCTTGTGACTCTGTAAAATCACACAAAAAAAGGTTTGAAAATGGTTAAAAAAAAAGAAATGTGCGCAAGGTAGAAACACCAAGGGGTCCATTAGGATGTAGGGCAGAAAAACACCCCGACCGCCATGGAAGCGGAAAACCGCCCGCCGACCCCATGGGAAAACCGGCAGACAAATTAGCATCAACTGCCCAAAAAATACGACCACGGCGGTATGAGGCCCAGAATAACTGCCCGTAGCGGGCAGAGATGGCCAAAATTCATCCGCGGTGGTCGGAATCGTGGCGGGAAAACAACAACCCGCCACAAGTATAGCGGAGACACCGCCCCGGAATTAGTATATCCCCGACGGTCCCGCGGTACGTACCGCCGTCTCCGACCGCTGCGGTCGCACAATGGGATGAATGGGAGAACCAGCGGAAGAGCTGAAGCTCAGCCACCGCGGCGGACGAACCCTCAGAAATATGGCGGACGAAGTCAAAACACCATAAGAAGGTCAAAAAGTGCACACAGAAAACTAGACATGTCTTACATCTTGAATAAAAAAAAACTCCTCTTGGGGAAGTGATTGACTTCTTTGTAGTAAAGAGTACCAAGCCAGAGGTGCTCCCCACAGTCACATGCTGTTGTAGGTAAAAGATGCCCCAAAGTTTGGAACAGACAGTGATGAGTCTGTCTTGTCTTTTATTGAGCAGTATGTAACTTGCTTCATCCCAAGGGAGAGTAGTCACAACATATTAAGACAACAAGTTCTAAGGTTCCACAATCACAGATGCCTAAACTACTGCCAACGAAAATACAGAGCAAAAGGGAAATTTTATACAAGATGTCGTTTTGGATTCCCATGACCTGTCATCTCACAAGGAAGAGTCAACAGCTTTTGGTTGCAGTCAGACATACACTTACAAGGAAATCACCCAAAAATACATACAACCTAAAAAGAACAGAGGCCTCCTAGTACTACAACCCTGTGACTGAAAATGTAGATTGCAAACATGGATGTACAGTTTTGTTGCAGAAAACTCAATTGCTGTTGTTCAGTACATTACATCTTATATAATAAAGCCAGAGAAAACTGAGATGAAGAAGATGTCGGAGGAGATTTCAGCAGAAAAAAGTCTTACAAAGAAATTTCACACTTTTAGTTTGAAAATGCTTACACTCAGAGAGATGGACTCCTATGAATGTGTAGACCGGTTAAGCTCAGCTAGTTTGGTTTTTAAATCTAGAGGAGTCTATGGGCAAGTTTAAGGCTTGCTAATACTCGCAACAGAGTACTGAAGTATTTGACTGAAATTCAATATCTTGCCGAATTTGAGCCGCACAGTACAGATACTCTAAAGATGAACATGCTTGATACGTACTATCCAAGAAAAAGTTCTCATCTGGAAAGGATGTGTCTCTATGAAATACTTAAACATTATACTTTCAGAAGTAATGTCAGTGAAAACATAGATGTAGGTAAATTTGCTGTGGCTGGATGTGACGGATGTTTGGTGAGACATAGCAAAGGACATGTAGTCAACCATCAAAAGCTAAGTTGCCAAAATGCTGACAAAAAAGAGTTTTTCTATTTACAGTTGTTTACGCCATGGCAAACTGAAAGTGAGCTACTAGGAGAATTTGACTGTTATGAAGACTCATTCAACGCTGTGAAAGACAGCATTGATTGCTGTGTGTTTCCAGGGTATCTTCACATGTTGAAAGAAGAGATTGAACAACAAGAAACAATTGCTGCTGAGATTGCAAGAGTTCTCAGAGCACTCAAAGTTCACCACCTGGAAGTCAAGATTCTCTTGGATAGCCAATCATTGAAAATGAAGGTGCAATAGCTATGAATGAATTGTAGAATACAATGCAGCAAGTAAGACAGGAAACTGTGGATCTTGAACTACTAATACAGCAATTGAATGCAGGTCAGGAAGGAAATTTTGAAGTGATAAAAGGTCAAGTAGAATATGGATTTCACCATGAGAAAAAAAGTGTGCATATTGTACCAGGTATATTGCACATAAGTGGTGAAGCTGGAACCAGAAAAAAGCTTCTTGATTAAAGTACTGACAAGTTATCAACAGAAGACAACAGATTCCAATTTGTCGTGTGTAGTCACCCCACCAACAGGCTCAGCTGTTCATAATGGTAAAGGGGTTTTCCTTCATCTAGTATTAATTGTTGTTTATTGAACATGACAACAAATTACAATACAACAATTTATCTGGTGAGGCTTGTCATGAAGTGTCAAGAGTATTAAAGAAATTGAAGCTACTAATTATCTATGAAATCAGAATTGTTTCTAACCTAATTCTAGGGTTTATACATTTAAGAAAGAAGCAAATATTAAAAACTGACTACGATGTATTTTTTGGAGGAAAACACTTAATAGTCTTTAGAGACCTGCTATAACTAACTCCTGTAAAAATACAACCTGTATTCAAGAAAGTACTTCATAATGAAACAAGGAATTGACTAGGAAGTATTAGAAATGTAAACATTTGGGAAAACTTTCAATGAAAAGAGTTAATCCAAAATATGCGCCAAGCATCAGATATGCATTATGCACATATACTAAAGGACAATAGAGTGTAAGTACTCACAAAAGACGGAAAGACAGTATTACAAACCTGTCTCCTCAAAAATTAGTTTCCAAATATTATTTCAGCTGCTGAAGTAATGTACAATTTTGTTAAGGAATAGAAGTCTATTGTATGTTTGATGACAACTCTTGAGTAGTGTATTAAATTCAGTGAACAATTATTGCACCTGGAAAATGAAGAGAATGTCGAAATTAGAGCAAATGATAAAATGGAACATCAAGGAGATACAGTGCTACTAACAGAAAAACTGCAATTGAAATTGGATAGTTTAGAAATGTCTGTGTCAAAAACTGCAGGATTAGAAAAACAGTTACATATCTGTAAATATTTCGTGTAATCATACGTCAAAATTTAAATGTCGAAGAATGGCTAGTGAATGGCGCAATGGGTAAAGTTATGAAATGTATTAATAATCCAAACAGAAATTAAGTGGAATACCTAGCCAAAACATTTGATGATATTGCTGAAATTAAGCAGATTGGCAGATGCTTTGTGCGTTTCCTACTTGTGAAAGACTTATATATCCAGCTAAAGCAGTTCCCAGTGTCTTTAGCGAATGCAGTAACTCTTCACACATTGCAAGGTTTAAGTGTAGATACAGGTCTTGTTAATATTGATAGTAGTGTTTTCAAAGAAGTAATGTCATATGATGCTTTGTCGCAAATTAGAACATTGTCTGGTTTATTTCTGATTGACTTTGATGAGAAGAAAGTAAGTGCTGATGTGAGCTGTGTAACAGACTATAACTTGTTAAGAGTTCAATATACTCCTCATTTAGGCCAGTATCCTGCATTTAAAAAAGGTACACTTTGTCCAAAGCTGAAAATATCAAAGCAGTCTATCTGAGTTGAACAGAGAGATTAACAAAAAAAATCAACAAGGAGGAAAGAAAAGAAAACTACAGCACAATGAGGAAATACAAGGCTATTACATTGATAATAAATCTGGAGTTAATTGTTATGCAAATGTAGTGGTAAATGGACTATATCATTTACCTCATTTTACAAATCCTATTAAAGAAAAGGTAGATAAAAGAATGTATTCACAACTATGTAGGTTACTTGAAGAATTAAGAAGGGGAAGCAGCGTTTACATCGCATGCGGCAGAGCGCATGCAATTACAACGTGGTGGTTAAAATGACTGCGTTGTTACAACGCTAACCATTACAATGCAAGCTCATTTCTACGACTTGCTGTAGTATAATTTACTATTCCAACACCTTCCCTACTGTTGCGCAGGCTGGAGTTGGAATAGTAAACTATACTGTTCCTAAGTCCAGCACACCCCCTACAGCAAGACATAGAAACGACCTGCGATGTAATGGTATGCGTTGTAACAGCGCGGTCGTTGTATCGACCACGTTGTAATTGCATGCGTTATACCGCATGCGATGTAACATCGCATATTCATTAAGAAGTGACAAAAGTATTACACTTTCTGCTAGTGGAATAAGAAAACTCACTGATATATATGTACTGGACCAGTAGTGTTTTCTCAAAATCTTCAGCAGAATGCTGAAGAATTTCTAATGGTAATGCTAGGACTATTAGTTGAAGAAGATGTGAATATCAATGAATTATTTGGTTTAATTTATAAATGGGCCAATAACTGTGAAGATTGAGAATTAACGTCTAGCACTGAAACCAATTCAGAATGATTCCTCTACTTGACATTACTAGATTGCAAAGCTGTGCCCTTTGAAGATTTAACTACAAATGCCCATCAAGATATAATCTGTCCAAACTGCAGATCAGAACTTAGGTCAACGTTGTTTCTACAAAGGTATGGAAAATATGTGATAGTCATGCTACAATGGTGCAGAGTGGATTGTACGAAATTAGGAACTGAAATTACAAATTCTAAAGCTGCACAAATTTTTGTCTCAAAAAGAACTTTCACAATTATAGCAATCATATTTAATGAAGGAGTTATTATAACCTCTGGACACAACACAATACATTTAAGATGTCAAACAAGATGGACAGAGTGAAATGACATACAGATGACATTCAAATAAATACTACCTAAAAAGCTACCAAACACATATCTGCTATTTCTAGAACGAAGTTCTAAGGAGAACCTAGGATAAGAAAATGTGGCATCGTGTTGACATATATATGGATGATGTGTTTCTGAGACATTTTTAAACCCATTAGGGGTGTCGTCTACAGCAAGGTGTTAGAATTGAAGGGCTCTTTAACATCGGGAAAGGAATTTATAAAACATTTGAGGACTACATTGTGTTACTACAGATAAAAAGTAAATGGAACTGCTATAATACCAGTAGCCTTAAGTTGCATGTGAAAAGTCTCTTCACCACCAAAAGAAATGACCCCTTTTGTTTCGGCTACAGCAACTTCTAGGTAGTACTATGGTGCTCATTACGATAGTGGTTAACCCACCACCAACAGGCTGTCAGTGGCGGGTTCACCGCCATCGTGAGGACATTTTCCGCCACCATATTATAATGACGGGCGGGTCCGTGGAGGTCGGAAACACAAACTGCCACACATTCGACAGGCTCCATGAGCCTGTGGGTGCTGCGGAGGCCTCTTAATCCCTGAAATGGTCGCGATGCCTACCAGGCACCACCGTAGGGATTACGATGGTCCATCCCTGCTAGCCTTTCTAGGGTGCTTACCAGCCATTTAAAGGCTGGTGGGAATGGACAATGGTGGTTTTATGTGGGCCCCCCTTTAACACGGGCCCTTTCATTTTAGCATGGGGGCACCAACATTTCCATGCACCATGTGGCAGGCACACCATTGTGCCTGCCACGTAGTGCAGGGAAATGTGCAGTTTTTACATTGCAGCGGGTGCTGCAGCCAGCAGCACCCGCCGCAATGTAAAATATGGGAAGTGTGACAGCTGTGGTGGTGGTCGCATTGTAATCTGCCCTGTGGGACCACCTCCATGTAGGCACTAGCCATGTACTCATTCCATTATCTGTGTACCACTCTTGCTTTCATTCATTCATCAATATGCCAATCATCTAGTCATTTTCAATTGCAAGCATTATACACATAGTTACACACACATTCAGATTCTGTCAATTTTTTTTGTTTATTTGGGGAAGTTTGGGGTTTTTGTTTTGTGATTTTTCAACTTCTTAATTTTTATTTTCATTTTGATGCAAACATGTATTTCAACTGGCAGTGGAAAAACGTGAAGAAGCTCTAAAAAACATGAGGATACTGCAAGGACCCAAAGACAAAATCAACATTTGTGAGTCTTGCAACTGTTGCGGAAGCTGCCATGCTCAGCTCACCAGGATTAACCACAAATCCACAGTCCATACAATAAGTGGCCATCCGACTGCAATCATGTGCGATATCTTGAGACTGTTGTGGAACTTAAGAAGGCACTCTTTGTCCAGGAGTTGATGCACTTGCTAAAGATGTAGATATATGTTCAGCCTCTCATTGTATCTTTGCAGCTTTAAATCGGTTGTTGTGGAAAGTGTTCAGATGGTAGAGCATTGAAGTTGTTCCACAAGAGTATTTTTTATTTGTACCACTCGACAACATCTTCTCACAAATTGTGCATTGCACTATTTTTGCCCCAGTTTTGGATTGTCCAGAAGGAATTGTGAAGAACTCCCATGCGATGCTGCTTTTTTCTGTGGAGGTCCCTCATCTTCAGAGTCTTCAGAATGCAGTTCCTGGACTTCCTGGTTTTCCTGTTGTTGCGGTTTTTCCCCCTGTTGTTGTTCTGTTGCTTGAGTGGCCATTTCTTTAATAAAGTTTTTTAGGTTCCACCAGAAAATTACAGACAACTGCTCTCACTGAAGTGTTCTCAGAAAATGAACCAGAAAGGTGAATGGGTGTGTTCTTCCCAATGCTATAGTTGAAAAATGTATCATCCAATCATATTTCTTTGTTTCCCTGTCACATGATCTTCGCGATGATTGGCTTCATTGCGAAGACCGGAAATAGAACAGAATAATATTTTGTTTGAAAATAACATAAATGTTAGTTGACTGATATTAAACCCCAAATGAGTATCATACAATGTAATATGTATAAATATGTGTTCTACACTTTACTAAAAACACACATTCATCGCGGTTACCGAGGTCACCGCGATCACACAAAACACCAAATAAAAGGCTTTTAAATGAAAAAAATATTCTAAAAGTTAGGTTTAAATAGTATATCAATAAACAACTTGTGTCAAATATTAATTAAAATATGTTTTGAAAAAATATGAACACTTCACAAGTACCGATGACGACGCGGTCTATAGAGTCACCACAAATATATAAAACATCACATTGAATACGTTTTTTCACAAAAAGCATCACACAAACTCAAAACAACCTCTACATTAATAAACAACTATTGTCTGCTATTGATTAAAGTCTGTCTATATAAATGTTTAAGATTTTCTCAAAAACATGCGCCTTACGCAGTGTCACCATGGATATATCACGACATTGTCGGTAATATAAAAAATGTAAAGAAAAAAACAACGCTTAATAATCTCCTGAAGAAAATCCAAGCTTATAAAAATACCCTTATAAGTCATTTTAGATAGAAAATACAATTTACAAACCTTAAAAATTATAGGTTACATGATTGTTATAGTTGGGAAATAGAGTTTGAAAAACCTAGAAATTCAGTGAAAAGAACAAACGTTACAGGGACGTTACAGTTTGGCTGACATTTCACCTGTACAAAACCATTTACAGCTGAGCTAACTATAACTAGCACCTCGCAATGCACTGCTTATGACCTCACATATATCATGTCACTCATGACATGGTCAGTGACATCACTGATAAAATCACTGATGACATCTCAAATGACACCACTGATGACATCACTAATGACATTATCTAGTGACTGTGAGTATGAGTGTTAAATATATATAACAAGGTGTATTGATGAATCAGTGGCTGTAGGACTACATGTATGGATGATTCAGTGGGTGCGTGACTGACTTTATAAGTGAGTATTTATAGGAACTTGAAGGCATATGCGGTGTGCATCCTGACCGCCTCGGGTGCACGTTAGCATCTGCACCCGGACATGTAATATTTTCCAACTACAAGTGCAAATTGTTTAGAGACGCCGCTCCCGTGGAAGGGTTTTAATTGCAAATAACATAGCGCATGTAGACAAACAAACGTCTACACGTTTTGGCTAAACTAGCCTTGTTCACAACGGTTTTGCAGTGAAAACAGAAAGCATTTGTGCACTCAAATTATACATAGACATGTAAAACGATCTAAACGCAATCATATGAATGCAGGATATGTGTTGGCCATCTTTCAACATGTTCTGATCCATTGAACAATATTGAGAGTCATGTATGAATAGAACTTACAAATGAATAGGAAAGGAAGTAATGCCACAATCCAATTATTAAATAATAATAATAAAGTTCATTGCATATTGGCATGGTAAAATAATTCCATGGCAAAATCTTTTTTTTTACACATAACATAATGCATTTACATTAAGCATAGTTTCATATGATTAAGCCCCATTGGCATGCAATCTGATCAACCTAAGTCAAGTTCACCATTTTCAACATCTGTAAAAGTAAGACTAAAAAATATAGAAAATATAAACACAACAAACAACAAAAAAATAAAAGATATTTTAGCTCTCTTGCATTTGTGTCACAGTGTTCTTCTTGAACAACCTGAAAATGAGAACACAAAAGAAAACATATAAGTACATTGCTGCTGTAAGAACTGTAAATAAATAAAAAACAATTAAAAACATTTCACATCTTTATGAGTGTCTGAAGACAGACCATATTGAAGTAGAGGGATTCTAACAGGATACACAGATTCATAGAAAGGTGTTAATCTCTATGTCAATATTCAAACCTATGGGCTCCTTAGTGCCCATTCTTAGGATGTGCCTACACTCAAGTTGTATGAGGGCTTTCTCTCTATCCCCTCCCCTGATTGATTTTTCAACCTGGTCTAAGACACTATAGGTGAGTGCTGAGGGATCACTATTGTGGTACTCCATACAATGTCTCACCACTGGATAACTGATATCTGAGTTTTGTATTGCTCTCAGGTGTTGTAGAATGCGTTTGTGGGTTTGTAGCTTTGCACTCCCTAAATATAATTTGGGACAGGGGCATGCCAGCATATACACTACAAATTCTGATTTATGGTTCAATGATTTTGAAATAATTATTCTTTCCCCCAAAAATGTTTTTTATCTCTGGTAGATTCTTACCATGTTGACATGCCTTACATTTTGTACATTTAACCACATTTGATTTGTGACTATATAGGTTTTTACTAACTTGTTACTCATCGAGGGTGATCTGCGGTAGGTTATATTGGATTTTACGCTGACCTCACCTCCTATCATTGGATCCCTTTTAACCAGGTGCCAATGCTAATTGAGAGCTTGCCTAAGTTCTTTGTGTTAAGTATTGTAAGTGGTAATAAATCTGTTAACCGTACCCTTTGTCTTACTAGATTGGTTTTATTTGAACAATAGTTTACTTTTATTCACCATGCTGACCTCACACACTTAGGGGCCGATTACAATGTCAATTACAAAACTAACCACACATTTCTTAGAAAAGAGACACCGAGTGGAGACCTAAAATGGGTGTAGATAGAGAAGCCTAACCTCATAAAAACAGGTACATACATGAGAATCACAATCCGAAAAAGATAATAAAGGTGGGTGTATAGACTGAACAGCAGCCGAAAAGGATAGAATTATGACATTCCATAGCACCAACTCAATAGTAGATACATAAAGAAAGACCATGATTTTAGGAACAGGACTTTCCAATACTGTAACATACCTGTTGAGACTCCAGCAAGACTGAGGAGGATTAATAAATAGCGATCTGAATTAGCTACTTTAAATATGATATTTTAATACAAATGAAAGGAAGAGAAGTTCAATGGAAAAAAATGAAAGTCACAAGACATTGAAAATAGGGGTACCATTTAATGTAATAATCACTCCCTATTACTGGAGGGTGACCCGCAAATTTTAATATGGGGTTGGGGGGCAGCGATGATAGGATAGATCTGCACTCTAGCTCCCAGTATATGGACTAAAGAAAATATCCAAATTAAACACTTGAAATAAGGGATTTAAAAACAAACAAAGGAGGGAGAAAATACATTGAAGAACAATGGAAGGTCACAAGATATAAGAAATTTGGAACGATTAGCCGTAATAAAACAGCCCGAATAATTGGACTGTGATCCGCGATCTCCAATAACGGAAAGGCTGATATCCATGAGATAGTAAAAATGTGCGCTCTAGCTCCTGTGAGGTCACAACATGCTCCATTTGATAAACATGAATAGAAGAGACTTGGGATATAATGGCGGCCACAGCATATACTGACACACAATGGAGGGTAGCGAATGCAGAAAGCTAACGGCACTCCCGTGATGAAGTAAGTGTATCAAAGGATAGAATGGAATTAAATGCAAGGCTTATCCTCAGATAACCAAAACTGAGACAGACAGGAGGGTCCAGAGGGGCCAAAGAATGTTCATTCAACCTTACTACATTTGTGATTAGTGAGGTGAGGCACTAAAAATTAAATAGACAAAACGCATAACTTGCAGATGGCTTTTGTACTGATGAGAGGAGTGAGATGTATAAAATAAAAGAGGAGGGCGAGTGAATCTTAGAAAATTGAGTATTCCAGCCCAACCGCTTCTTTTAAGAAAAGAGGTGACAAGAGGAAGGGATATGAAAATAAACATGGAGGGGAAGGAAACAATTGCCTAACATGTTTTGAATAGATAAGAGGTGGGTAACAAGAACCCTCTGCAACACAAGAAAAAATAACAAATCCAAATTAAATAAAGGGAGAGATGTGTGATAAGACTTTTTCAGAATAACAACATTATATCTTACACAGAGTGTGACAAAAGGGAGACATTCCCATCACTACCCCGGTTTTAGAGTAAAAGAGATGAAGCTCGGCTGAGAGGAATGTGTGTTGAAAAAGTAAATAATGAACAACAAGCATATGCATGAACACTTTGAGGAGAATGCACCCCTATGGGCCAGGGCACGAGGAGAGTGATGTTAATCAGGTGACTTTTCATCTAAAATAAGAATTGAGGACCTGGTAGTGGCTCCTCAACAAAAATTATTCTTCTAAGAGAAATTATTTTCTTTCAGATTGCTCTGGAGGAGAGATGCATTACTATTAAGTAAGGAGATGGTATAAACAAAAGTACCCCATATATGCCTGAGGATACAAGATATTCAAAGTAGGTGGAGTATGAATTGTGCACAAGGAGTTTTGATTCCAGTCCTGATGAAGGCCTCTGACCCTACGGGGCAACTTGGAGGCAAAAACAGGTCAGAATAAAGATTAGGTTGACATTCCCCAAGGTAGTTTTAGATTTCTTTGTGTTGTGAGGATCCTATATGCAGACAGGGCAGAAGAAATACTTTTGACTGAGAAAAGAAAAAAAAAAAATTCACTCCACTCTGTACGCTGGTCTCCATCAGAATGTTGATGCGTGTCCTATGATGAAGCATGACACAACTTAGGGCCTAATTAGGATGTCGGTCTGTAAGCCTCCGACAGCCTGTCGTAGGCTTACCGACTGACATCCCTGGTTTGAATTACAATGCAGGCGGTCGGAAGTCAATGCGACGGGTCATTCCAGAACGGCCACATAATCCCTTAAGGACAACATTTACGCTGTTGGGATTAAGATGTTGGTTTCTGACAGGCTTTTCATGTTGGGCTTTCTGACATGAAATGCCAGTTGGAAAGTGATTTAGTGGACCCCTAGCAGGGTCCCCTTGCCTCAGCAGCCTCCAGTTGGAGGCTTGGGGAGCACCACGAGGTACCTGCCACGTGGTGCAGGGATTAACATAAACTCCAATTTCTCTTTGAGAGCTTGTGCAGTGGCTAGTCTCAGACCGCAGCACAAGCGCCCCTTGGAGAAATGGTACTTTGCGACTGCATCATATGTTGTTCCATCGTAATTGCGGAGTCATTCCACATCTGCAGCAATGTCGGTCATAGGCAACTTTGATCGACATGGTAATGAGGCCCTACGTGTGTGAGGGCAGTAATATAACACCAAAGGGTTTTCCATGGGTTAAATCAAGCAGCTACTACAGAAGCATACAAATCAAATTCCCCCTCCTTTCTTATGTGTGGATAAGTGTTTTCATTAGGGAGGACGAAGGGAAGTACTTCTCTACTGCCTGTTTTGCGTGTGTGTGTAAAAGCTGTATACTAACATACTTCTCTATATGTAATCATATTTTAAGAAAGCCATTTGTGAATTATATTACCCATTTTCGCGATGACGCCGGTAGTTGTGATGACATCAGTATTCATGAAGATCATGTGACTATATAAGAAAGAGATTTGATTGGACAAGACAGTTTTTATTTATTTTAATTAGAAGCCCCCACCCATTTCTGTGTTCTTGAATCTTCCAATCATTTTTGGAGAACTCTGAAAAGCTTGACTGCGATTTCCCTATTGCTCTATATTTGATGGTTCGTATTGCTATTTCAAAATGGCAACAGGAGGAGGTGCCAGTGCAGGTAGTGGAGCAGGAGGTTGATCAAGAAGAGAAGAGTGATGAAGGTTCTGTCCCATCGCTTGGAATCTTTTTTACAATTCCCTCAGGAGAATATATGGCAGTGAGAAACTGGTGAAATACAGCTTGTGTTGCAAGACCCTCTTTAGAGGTAAAAATAAAAAAAAACTCCAACAGCTTAAAGAGGACAAGGAATGAGAGAGATGGAGAGGGACCCTTTACTTCTTCAGCTGCCCCATCTTTCTGAGGAGAAAGAGTTCCCAGTGAAGTAGAGAGGCATCGTCCCCATATAGCACCTGAATTGAGGCATATAGGCATGTATTGCCTGAACTTCAGCACACCGCTAAGAGCTGGAGAGAAGTTGAATTATGCCATCTTTGAAGTTGCAAAGCAAAACAGATATAATTTTTATTCATTTATCCTAATTCTTGCACTATTTGTGTGCCGCTTGTTCCAATTCCCCCTCGTTGCCATTTTATTGCATTTAAAATACCCCAAAACATACAAAATGTTAGAAAATGGAGAAAAAAACATAGTTTTACAAAAAAGAAGAGTGGCTGTATAGGTGTGAGAATGGTTATATGAGCGGCTGTGTGGGTGAGCGAATGCGTATGTGAGTAGCTGAATGGGTGTGCGAGTGCTAGTGTCAGAGGTTGTATGGGAGAGTGAGCGGCTGTGTGAGTGGCTGTATGGGTGAGTGAGTGTGACTGTGAATGATGGCATAGGTGAGTGACTGGTAGTGTGAGTGGCTGCATGAGTGAGTGAGAGGGTATGTGAGTAACTGTATGGGTAAACGTGTGATAGTGTGAATAGCTGCATGAATGCGTTACCAGCTGTGTGAGTAGCTGTATGAGTGAGTGAGTGAGTGACTGTGTGGTTGGTTATATAGGTAATTAAGTAACTGTGTGACTGAGTGTATGGGTGAACAAATGTTATATGAGTGGATGTATGGGTGAGTGAGAGGGTGTGGGAGTAGCTGTATGAGTGAGGGAGTGTTAGTGTTAGAAGCTGTATGGAAGAATGAGTGGTTGTGTGGGTAGGTATATAGGTGAGTGATTGACTTCTGTCACTGGTTGTATGAGTGAGTGAGTGGTGTATGAGTAGCTGAATGAGTGAAAAAATATCTTGTGGGAGGGGGTATGGGTGAGTAAATGCTCGTATGAATGCCTGTATGGGTAGGTTAGTGTGTGTGTCAGTGGTTGCTTGAGTGAGAGAATGCATGTGTGAGTAGCTCTATGGACAAGTGAGTGCTAGTATGCGTGGTTGTATGAGTGAGTGAGAGGGTGGTTAGGTACCTGCATGGGTTAGTGTGTGCTAATGTAAGTGGTGTTATAGGTGAGTAAGTGGGTGTATAAGTAACTGTGTAGGTGAGCGAGTGGTCATGTAAATGGCTGTATGAATGAGTGACAGGCTGTGTGAGTACCTGTCTGAGTGAGTGGGTGTGTGATTGGTTGTACGGCTGAGGGATGAGCTGTGTGAGTTAGTGTACGGGTGAGTTGAAGATTGTGCAAGTGGCTAAATGGGTGAGTATGTGGCTTTGTAAGAAGCAGTGTTGGAGAGTGAGAGGGTTTATCAGTATTTGTATGGGTGAATGCATGCATCTGTGAGTGATTGTATGCAAACATGTCAGAGGTCATATGGGAGAGCGAGTGGTTTTGGCAGTGACTGTATGTTTGTGTGACTGGCTGTATGGCTAAGTAAGTGCCTGTGTCTGTGGGTGTATGGGTGAGTGAAGTCATGTGTGAGTGGCTGAATGAGTCAATGAGTGGGTATGTGAGTAGCTGTATGGCTGAGTAAATCATTGTATGGGTGGCTGTATAGGTCAGTGAGTAGCTGTGTGAATAACTGTATGAGTCAATGAGTCAGTTATGTTATTGACCTCTACTGTCAGTGGCTGAATCAGCGATCTACTGATAATATGAGTGACTGTATTGGCGAGTGAGAGGCTGTGTGAATAACTGTATGAGTCAATGAGTCAGTATGTGAATGGTTGTGTAGATGAGTGAATTGATGTATCAGTTTCTGTTTTGAGTGAATGGTTAGGGTATGGTCTTGTCTATGAGCGAACTATTAGATATGTGAATATCTGTGTGGGTGAATGACTGCTTGTGTGGGAGGTTGCATGGGTAAGTGACTGGTTGTATATGTGCCTGCATGAATATGAGCCTGAATGATTGAGTGAGTTGCTATGTGGCTGACTCTAAATCTGTTCTATTACATAGACCTTTATATTGTAAAATAGGCAAAACAAACTAATAGGAAGTTAACGCAGGAGCACTTTATGATTACAAATACTTTCCATTTATATACCTGACCAATATGTCTGTGGTTGAAAAAGTGTTTAGACACATCTAATGATAATGAACTGCAGGTGCTATGAATAAAGAAAAAGAAGAAAAGATATGTTAGTATTTGATCTTCAATACTACAGAATCATACCAACATACATTACTTATACTGTAAAACTGTATTACAACATGGTGTAAATATTTTCCCTTTTTTATTGTTCTCAGCTTTCATACTTTCTCACAATAAATGGTGGTTTGTATGAAGCATCATCCCCAAACAGTGGGGACAAATCAATCAATGGATTTAAAAAAATAGCTGCACAGTAGATAACTATAATTAAGTAACACTATGCATTACACTCCCTACAATTCACTAATTAATTCCTTTTCTTGACCTACTACAATAATGTAAACAGACCTATGTTAAAAATATTTGTTTTAAAAATGATATCTGTTACAATATTACAAATAAATATAAAGCACTCTTCAATTGTGGAGATCCTTTTGAAAACATCACCCCCAAAGAAGGCCAAATGAGGCTTAAATAAGGGTGATCTATATAACAACATCCCATAGTGTAGTTTTGTTTCCAATAATAGTAGGCAAAAGCTTGGTTGATTAAACAAAAAAGGGTCATTTTTAGTTACAAATGCAGTTTTTGCTTTTAACTTAAATCTACTGTCATTGGATTTTGTCCATTCAGTTTTTGACTTGAATTACACAGTGCAGTATTTATATATGGTAATAACTCCTCTGTGGAAGATGAAAGGACTGTTGAATTTTGAATAAGAGTTTAAAGAAATAACCCCAATAGGCCGAATAATGTCTACTAGTTGATGAGCCACATAGAAGAAACACTGTATGGTACTTTTTTCCCAAAGTTCCTCCCTAGAACTTTGGTTAAAGAAACAGAATATAAGAGTTGGTAAATTGTAAGGAAGTTTTGGTTTGAGTTTTAGGTAGATGTTATTACATTCTGTGCACCCGGTTTCATTCTTTAAATAGACAGTGTTTTGTCCAGAACTTATAATAATTACTTTGTGAAAGATGATAGCTGAAGTAAAAAACAAGTTCTTGCTGAAATTGATACTTGTGTAGCTTTGAAGTTTGCAATTAGAGTTTCCAATTTCACACCATCTGCTCTGCATCACTGTAGCATTACTATAAGGTATTTCACAGTTCTTGTTAGATTTAACATCGAGATAACATCTGATCTGCAGTTTGGGCAGGTCATGTTTTGGTTTGCATTCTTCAACAACTTGTCAAAAGGCACACCTTTTGAATCTGGTTAAATAGATAAACCGCTCAGAATCTATTTTAGTGGTAGATGAATAATCACAATCTTCACAGTTATGGTTCCAGGTGTAATTCATTCCAAATAAATGAAATATTTACATTTTCTTCTTTTGAAACTTCAAACATAACCATAATGAATTATTGTGTGTCTTGTTGGCTGTTGGTCGAAAACATTACTGATCCACTACATATAGCTAAAAGATCTGGAATACCTGAAACAGAATGTGTCACAGTTCTGTCAATCAGTAAATGTTGCAGAAAGTGATACAGTGCAGAACACAATCCCTTATCTGCTTTTTGTTCAATTTGGTTGACTAGGTGTGGTAAATGAAACAGTACATTGAAATCAACATTTGCATGGCAGTTGACACCTGAACTGTTTTCCAACTGGTAACCTACAATATCTCTGTCATTTTCCAGTTTTCTCTTCTTAACACCTTGTACTTTGTCTTTATGTCCTTTCTCTTCTACAGCATCTATACACTCTTTTGTAATCTTCCACTTTGGACAGGTTATCCATTCCTCATAAACTCATAAACAGCGTATTGGCCTAAATGGGGAACATATTCACTTCTTAACCAGATGTACTGTTTTACACATCTTGCATCGGCACTAACTTTCTTTTCATCAAAATCAATTAAAAACAAACTGGACAATGTTTTAACTCACAACAATGTTATATATACAGTACTTACAATATTTACAAAAGCTGCATCTACACTTAAACCTTGTGTTTTATGGACAGTTACAGCATATCCTAGAGAGAGTGGGAATTACTGGTGCGGCACATATCAGTCTTTCACTAGCAAAACACGTACAACACACAGCCTACCTACTTTACGCCATCGACCTGATAAAATTTTATGGGCATATATTAAACCTCATCTCTATTTGGGAAATTAATAAAAAAATCAATTACTTTACATGGTGCACCATTTAATAACACTTCCTCACATTATTTTGCTGCTGCATCAACACTTTTTTAATAATGCAGTTTTTGAGACAGACTTCTCTAAAGTATCCAATTTTGCTTGAAGTTTATCTTTGAGTGGTATTATGACTCCCAGATATCCATTTTATCAATAGGTCTAATTTATAAATATGTTCTTCTTCCAGACGTAGAGATTGTTCATTAAACATGGAGCACTCTTCAAGTGTTGGGATTAAACAAACTACAGACTTATTTTCTTCAATGAAATTGTGCATTAGTTCATCTTCTGTAATATTAGAGGGAAATAGTTTCTTCTTACGTTGACTTTTCAATGCATGTTTCCCCTCTTTTGTTAGGACTCCTATTCTAATGTCCTTCAGTATTTCTGCATAATTTACATCAGAAACTTGATGCATATTTTTCACTAGTTACTTTTATGAAAAGTTTAACCAAATATGTATATTGCCAATGCCTCTCAGAGAATCTCTTGTTTCACTATGCACAAGCATTTCGAAAACAGGAGTTCCTTTTGCGGGGGTATGCTGCAGTAGGTCACCAAATACAATCATGTGTTTTCCTCCAAAGAGCACATCATGGGGGCATTAACAAGCCAGGCGATAAAATTATTGCCGCTTTAGCGGCAGAAAACTGCCGCTAAAATGGCGATAATGGGCTTGATAATATGCTCTATGCAATTCCAATTGAAGCCCATGTTAGATGTCCTTCACCTGCAAAGTACAGAGTTTCCCCTGCACAAAGCAAAGTTATCCTTTTAGAAAAAACTCACCCCTTTCCCGTGCACCTGCACCACCACATGTGTGTTTGATTGTAATGTAGTTTGATATATATGTTTTTTGTGTTAAGATAATACGTGAGTAAATATGCTTGCAGATGTTGTGCATTCTTACAAGTAAATTTCAAGCTAGAATACCAAACTGTTGAAACATTGCTGCCAATTATGGACCGCTTTGCAAACTTGACTTTGAACATAATCGTCAGGCTGTTGGCAGAAACGTACGCGCACCCGGTTGGTTTTACAGGACTTTTTGGTAGAAGTGCGCATCCAGTACCAAAGACGGCTCATCGGCTTGGCGTCTTTGCTACCGGTAAAGATCCCGCCTCGTCACACGCTACGTTCGCGTTGAACGTGAATGAGCGTGGCGGCCATCGTGGGTGTGGCATTACTATTTAATGCCACACCTACCTTCTAGAAGGCACTTAGCCTTCCTCTCGTTCCACAGAAGAACCTGTGTTTCAAGTCTCCTTAATTGGAAACCGACGCAAAGGATCTTCAGGCATTCGGTTTCACTATCTTGCATCTGCACGACTTCTGGAGGCTTCTTAGATTCCAGCAAGAAAGGAACAAAAAGAGAGATAAGTACAACATTCTCTATTTGGCGCCCATTGCAAGACAGCAACATTTTGTGATAACATTTAGAGGATAATTCAAGACTATTTTTGGACAGTTTTTTTTCAACATTGAAAAAGCGCATTTTAGCAATTACTAACAAGGACAAGAGAATTGCTCCAAGAGTAGTGTAAGAGAAAACTTTCTTTAGAAGAAGAAGACTTAGAAACCCTTTCATTGATAACTCCAACTCCTCTCTAAAGAACCTTCAGTTTGAACATTCAACCCTCACAAGAAATACTAGGACGTTATTTTTACCAGCTCATGATCGCAGGTAGGAGTCTTGGTTAAAGAGTATAGTGAAGTAGAGTAACAGGAATAACTTATTGTTTAATGCTTTATACTCTGTATTTAGTAATCCTCTCTTGTTGCCTCGCAGGTCGACAAAAGGAGCCCACCTAACATTCAGTATCCAGCCCCCCTCCCTAATCCCTATTACGTAACTCAAATGGGCCATATTCAACACTGGTTATGAAATAGGGGACAGGGAAGTTGGTCCATAGCGTCTCTGCGAAATTCAACTATGCACAAGACAAAGTAAGAGTGCATGGTTGTTCTGACACAAGGTGCTTGTAAATAAGGCCCCCGAGTCCTCATTTTCCCTATACTCTTCTTCAGGCCCAAAGAAACTAAACTGGACATTATCACAAACCTTTTCTACCACACCCACTGTACCATGCAAAAGAGCCCTAGTCATTTCTCCTAAACATAAGGCAGGCGTTTTGACATAGTAAGGCCTCCTAACTAATGTTTGCATTTCCGAATGGTGTACAGCTAATATTCAGAAATGATGAATGGTGCTTTGGCAGGCTCTCGTTAATAGACATGATAGTGCGTGTCCCTGTAAATCAGTATATGTGCTTATTTTGCATGGATCCAATCCTTGCAACGTAGCTATTTTCTGCTTCAGACTTCTTCAGGGAAACATATGACATATGTAGGACATTTCTCAATATAGCAATAGGTACATAAACTGCTACAATTCACTACATGTGCCTGTCTGCACCTTACCTGTACCTCTTCAGCTATCACTCCTCTACATTTCTAGGTATCATCATTTCTTTGGGAATACAATTACCATCCTTCATCTCATAACATCGTCCAGATTCCTCAACTGTGTGCACAAATGCGTTCTCTTGGAAATAGCTATCTTTGTTAAATAAAAGCTCAGTACTAGACATATGTCTCCATTCACAGCAGAAAACTTTGCAAAAGTTACTTCTATTGACAAGTCTTTTCTTTTAACTTCTTTTTATCGATTAGCACTATTTTATCAAGTTTCCCCATTCTGTTTAGAATAACAATAAATAGTTTTCTCTTGGGAGCAAAGGCCTTATCAACTACATCCTCAACACGTTACTTTTGTCTGAGTCCGTCTCTTTTTCTTTTATAGTTCTCCATACTTTTTATAAGATTCTGAATTACTCTACTACTGAACATTCTAAATCTGATGTTCTTAAGCTGCACCTGTCTCCTGGTTAAAGAGTCTTCTTTTTTTTAGCTGAGGTTCCGGATGTCCGCAACATATTTTAAGAAATGTCTTTGTTCTCTTACCAGTTGTTTCACCACTTTCTCTAAATTGTGCCCCTTTCGTTTCTCAATTGTGAGGCTAAAGTATCTTTGCTTCTGTTTCTTTCTTGTCTCATTTTTTTTGATGGCATTGTAACTGTTTGTAGTTCAGTAGAAATTGATTCCTGAGAAGGGGAAACAATAACATTCAGCTTTCCATTATGTACTACCTGATTCCATAGTTTAAATATATAACTAATCACATAAACAGTTGTGCAATTATATTATAGATAGCATTACTGTCTGCAGTAGTAGTCTTGACCTAAAAAGGCACAGATACCTTCTACACCGGATGTATGTCATTACATCGCATACTAATACCACGCGTGCCATTACAACGCGGGTATTACTACGCGATGTCAATGACAAAGAAATGCCATTACATCGCAAACTTTTACCACCAGTATGCTTTCACCATGCATGCCATTACAACGCAAAGGCATGTCTGGTAAAGCTATACTCATGGTTAAAGTTTGCAAGGTAAGTGACTCTCCACTACCCCTGCACAACCCTGCCCCGACCCCCAGTCCTCTTCCTACAATTACACTACACTACCCTGCACAACCCCCTGACACTACCATAAAACACTACACTACACAAACACTACAACACTACCCTAAACCCTAAAACATTACACTACACAAACACTGCAACACTACCCTAAAACCTAAAACACTACACAAACACTACAACACTACCCTAAATCCTAAAACACTACACTACACAAACACCACAACACTACCCTAAACCCTAAAATATTACACTTCATAAACACTACAAAAACACTGCAACACTACCCTAAAGCCTAAAATACTACACTACAGAAACACTACACAAACACTACAACACTACCCTAAAGCCTAAAACACTACACAAACACTACAACACTACCCTAAACCGTAAAACACTACACTACACAAACACTACAACACTACCCTAAACCCTAAAACACTACACTACACAATAACTACAACACTACCCTAAAAACTAAAACACTACACAAACACTACAACACTACCTTAAATCCTAAAACACTACACTACACAAACACTACAACACTATCCGAAACCCTAAAATATTACACTACACAAACACTACAACACTACCCTAAAGCCTAAAACATTACCCTACACAAACACTACAACACTACCCTAAACCCTAAAACACTACACTACAAAAAACACTACAACACTACCCTAAACCCTAAAACACTACACTACACAAACACTACAACACTACCCTAAAACACTAAACAAACACTACAACACTACCCTTAACCCTAAAACACTACACAAACAAACACTACAACATTACCCTAAACCTTAAAACACTACACAAACAAACACTACAACACTACCCTAAACACTAAAACACTACAACACTACCCTAAACCCTAAAACACTACACTACACAAACACTACAATACTACACTAAACCCTAAACCACTACACTACACAAACACTACAACACTGCCCCTAGCATGACCCCCTACACTACCCAAACACCACTACACTACCCTAACCCTAAAACACTACAACACTACCCTAAACCACTACCCACACTACTCCCTCCTACACTACCCTAAACCCTAAAACACTACAACACTACAACACTACCCTAAACCACTGCGCACACTACTCCCACCCCAAGCAGAATCACCCTTACCTCTCCTTCATTGTGGTTCCTCTCCAGCGTCGCCGTCTCTGCTCCTGGTTCCTGCTTCACGTCGTGGGGTGATGCACGTAGTTGTGAGGAAACGGAAGAGCCTCTGTTTCCTCACAACGAGGTGGATCGGCATTACATCGCATGTGTTGTAACAGCGCATGCGATGTAAAAACACACGTAGCAAGGGTTTCCCTTCTACACCAGTTGGTAAGTATGAAAGACGCTCTATGTTTTGGAAACATGTATGTCAGAGGCATTATGGATGGTATGCTCTACGCAGTACTTGGCATAGGGGTCTTCAAATGCATGATTAGGTTTCTAAAACTCAAAAAGACATCTCTCATCTTTTAAACACAAAGCACCATGCTTTGTAGACTAAATCCAGTGAATCTCAGAGGTGACATGTGTGCCGTAAAGCATACATTTGCCATTTGACAAACAGCTAATTACATGCCAAGTGAAGCTGCAAGTCTGACTGCACAGACAAGGTCTCCACTAGCAGGCCTCACCCATGTTTAAGGGGTTTTTTGTCTGCATGAGTGAAAAGATTATGTCACGACTTGCCTACATATGTGAGTGACATGAGCTGTTTAACTAAATGTGTCAGTATGTGATGGCCTGTTTTAGTACCTCTATAACTCTCTAAATGCATGTGTATGTGTCTGAACAAATACAATAGTGCCTGTGTTAGGGAATACAAGGATATGTGCCTGTGTCTGCAACTGCTTTCCATACTCATGAATACGGAAAGCTAAGTGTATGACTGAATCTTTAAGTCCCTCTCTAGCCGTGTCACTGGGAGAAAGAGAAGCTCTATGCTTTTTTGAACATGTATGCCTGTTGCTTTTTGGGTGGCATACTCTATGTAGCAATTGGTGTAGGTAATGTAAATGCACAAGTAACTTATTGAACTCAAAAGGACACCTCTCATCTTTTAAACACAAAGAACAATGCTTTATAGCCTACCTACACTTTATCTCAGAGGTGACTTGTGTGCATTAAAACGTGCGTTTAGCACTTGACAAACAGCTTTTACATGCCTGGTGAAGATGCAAGTGAGACTGCACAGACAGAGTCTCCACTAGTAAGCCTGATCCATGTTTAAAGGACTATTTGTCTGCATGGATGAGGAGGTTCTGTCACGACTTGCCTACATATCTGAGTGAGTGTTGGGTTGGAGTACACTTGTAGCAGTGCCAGAAGATGTTTAACTAAAAGTGCCAGAATGTGACAGCCTGTTTTAGTACCTCTACGGGTCTCTCAATATGCATGTAAGTGGCTGAACAAATACCTCAGTGCCTGTGTTAGGGAATACAGGGGTATGTAGGTGTGTCTGCAACTACCTTTGATACTGCTACATACAGAAGGTGTTTCTTAGTATGTGTCTGAATCTATAAGTCCTTCTCTAGCTCTTTAACTGGGTGAGAGAGAGGCTCTGTGCTTTTATGAACATGAATGCCAGATGCTTTATGTGCAACATTCCGTCCATCATCTTGTGTGTTTTGCTGTTTTGACTGTTTTGCTGTTCGCCCTATGTGGGAAGGGTATGCCCAGAAGTGGGTCCCGTGCTCACTATGCCACTGGAGTCAAGCTATCCTGACTGAAGAGGGTTGAAACCCCGAAACCGGTCCTAGGATGCTTGATTCCGGTCCAGGGAAGACATGGCTTGGCAGTTCGGGCTGGAATGTTCCCATGAGTCACAGGGTCAAGACTGATTTGCATATGGCCATGTCTGAACTGGGGTGGCGTGGTGAGCAAAATAACGATGGATTAAACCCAGATCTGTGACTGGGGGTGAATGTTTTGCCAATGTGCAACATTCTGTCCATCATCTTGTGTGTTTTGCTGTTTGCCCTATGTGGGAAGGGTAAGCCCAGATGTGGGTCCCGTGCTCACTATGCCACTGGAGTCAAGCTATCCTGGCGGAAGAGGGGTGAAACCCCGAAACCGGTCCTAGGATGCTTGATTCCGGTCCAGGGAAGACATGGCTTGGCAGTTCGGGCTGGAATGTTCCCATGAGTCACAGGGTCAAGACTTATTTGCATATGGCCATGTCTGAACTGGGGTGGCATGGTTAGCAAAATAACGATGGATTAAACACAGATCTGTGACTGGGGGTGAATGTTTTGCCAATGTGCAACATTCCGTCCATCATCTTGTGTGTTTTGCTGTTCGCCCTATGTGGGAAGGGTATGCCCAGATGTGGGTCCCGTGCTCACTATGCCACTGGAGTCAAGCTATCCTGGCTGAAGAGGGGTGAAACCCCGAAACCGGTCCTAGGATGCTTGATTCCGGTCCAGGGAAGACATGGCTTGGCAGTTCGGGCTGGATGTTCCCATGTGTCACAGGGTCAAGACTGATTTGCATATGGCCATGTCTGAACTGGGGTGGCGTGGTGAGCAAAATAACGATGGATTAAACCCAGATCTGTGACTGGGGTGAATGTTTTGCCAATGTGCAACATTCGGTCCATCATGTTGTGTGTTTTGCTGTTCGCCCTATGTGGGAAGGGTATGCCCAGACGTGGGTCCCGTGCTCACTATGCCACTGGAGTCAAGCTATCCTGGCTGAAGAGGGGTGAAACCCCGAAACCGGTCCTAGGATGCTTGATTCCGGTCCAGGGAAGACATGGCTTGGCAGTTCGGGCTGGGCTGTTCCAAGGAGGCACAGGGTCAAGACTGATTTGCATATGGCCATGTCTGAACTGGGGTGGCATGGTGAGAAAAATAACGATGGATTAAACCCAGATCTGTGACTGGGGGTTAATGTTTTGCCAATGTGCAACATTCCGTCCATCATCTTGTGTGTTTTGCTGTTCGCCCTATGTGGGAAGGGTATGCCCAGATGTGGCGCCCGTGCTCACTATGCCTCTGGAGTCAAGCTATCCTGGCTGAAGAGGGGTGAAACCCCGAATCCGGTCCTAGGATGCTTGATTCCGGTCCAGGGAAGACATGGCTTGGCAGTTCGGGCTGGGCTGTTCCAAGGAGGCACAGGGTCAAGACTGATTTGCATATGGCCATGTCTGAACTGGGGTGGCATGGTGAGCAAAATAACGATGGATTAAACCCAGTTCTGTGACTGGGGGTGAATGTTTTGCCAATGTGCAACATTCCGTCCATCATCTTGTGTGTTTTGCTGTTCGCCCTATGTGGGAAGGGTATGCCCAAACGTGGGTCCCGTGCTCACTATGTCACTGGAGTCAAGCTATCCTGGTTGAAGAGGGGTGAAACCCCGAAACCGGTCCTAAGATGCTTGATTCCGGTCCAGAGAAGACATGGCTTGGCAGTTCGGGCTAGACTGTTCCCATGAGGCACAGGGTCAAGACTGATTTGCATATGGCCATGTCTGAACTGGAGTGGCGTGGTGAGCAAGCGACCAAACTAAAGATGGATTATACCCAGATCTGTGACTGGGGGTGAATGTTTTGCCAATGTGCAACATTCCGTCCATCATCTTGTGTGTTTAGATGCTTTATGGGTGGTATACTTTATGTAGTACTTTGCATTGCAGTGGCGTAAGAAAACTTAAGGGGGTCCCCCTGCAAAGCACAATGATGGGGCCCCCCAGCGGCCCGGCCCCCCACCTACCACTGCCCACCAATGAGTTATCACGAATCTGCATCACACATGGGAGTCACAGAGGGCAACGAGAAGGGTGCGCGGGGCTTTTTTATGGGGTCTTTATAGCCGTACAAATGAGCTGTGACCCCGCCCGACAGAATGTGCATGGCATGTAAAATGTCACCCTCTTACAAACAGATGTTAAAAAAATAAAAATAAACCTTGCTCCTTAAACACAAAGTGTCTTGTGTGTGAGTGCACGTCAAAATAAGTGCACTGAGGTTTGTTTACATGATCCTCTCGGCAGATGTGATCATAATGAGTGATTACGGGTGTCTGGCCATGCAGGTTATAGAGCAAACATACAGGATCCTCATCAGCTAATTCGGACGCTAATCATCGCTTCTCATGTTTAAACCGCTCTATCTGCGCTCTTAATCCCAGCGCAAACGTTACAGAGTAACTGCGTTATCTTGGGATTGTTTCACTCAGCGCGCACCACACGTATTGTTTTACAAGGTTATCCAGCTTGCATGCTCCCATGGTGCATATGTAGGACTGCTGAAGGGTTATGTTGGGTGGGGGGGCTCTACACAGTGTAAGAGGGCAGCTGCAGGTGCCCACGTGCCATAGGAGGCACCTGATGCAACAGGTGCCAGCCCTCTTTCTCCATCGGTCTGTTCAAGTACCATTCACATTTTGTTTCCACCCAACAGCATGGGTGCCCACCTCAATCAATCAATCAATCATTTGTAGAGCGCACTACTCACCCATGAGGGTCTCAAGGTGCTGAGGGAGGCTGCTACTGTTTGAACAACCAGGTCTTGAGAAGTCTCCTGAAGGTCAGCAGGTCCTGGGTCTGTCGCAGGTGGATGGGGAGGGTGTTCCATGTCTTGACGGCGAGGTGGGAGAAGTATCTGCCGCCGGTGGTCATTCGGTGGATGCGTGGAACAGTGGCGAGGGAGAGGTCAGAGAAGCGAAGCTGGCGGTTCGGGGTGTAGAAGGTGAGTCGTTTGTTGAGGTATGCTGGTCCGGCGTCGTGGAGTGCTTTGTGAGCATGGGTGAGGAGCTTGAAGGTGATCCTCTTGTTGACGGGAGCCAGTGCAGGTCCATCAGGTGGGCAGTGATGTGGCTGTGGTGGGGATGTCAAGGATGAGGCATGCGGAGGCGTTCTGTATGTGTTGAAGTCTCTTCTGGAGTTTGGCCGTGGTTCCCGTGTAGAGGCCGTTGCCGTAGTCCAGCCTGCTGGTGACGAGGGCCTGGGTGACCTTCCTTCTGGTTCCGATGGGGATCCATCTGTAGATCTTGTGAAGCATGCAGAGGGTGTTGAAGCAGGAGGAGGAGAGGCACCGGTTCTCTTGTATTGTGAGTGTTCCTTTTTCCTGATCAGGTGCACATTTACCTAAAACAAGCACCCAGCGTCAGGGCAGATGGGCCAATCTGTTACTTTGCACATGCTTTTTGTTTCTATTCTTTGCCTCTTGGAATTTTTAACTTCCATGTTGCAGTAATTCAAAGTCAATAGTACATTTCTCTTTGTGCCAACAAAAATCATATTTTCCTGTGATAGGTATTAACATTAGGAGGGTTTCTATACCTGTTTAATTCCACCTTCCTGCTATGAAGCAGCAATAATGTTCTATTAAAAGTATACATCATATTTAGGCAGCATGTCTCTTTATATTTCTGGCATAGAATTCCGATAAAAAAAAATATAAAACTAGCTATCATATCAGCTTGTCATGTCAGGCCTATTGTCTTTGCCAATGCTTGTTTCAGCATAGCTATGAATGAACTACAGCCACCAACCTCCAACATGCTGTGACACGTGTCACACTTTAAAATGGGCTCCTACCCGTCTCTACTGTATAAATGCCAATACATGCATAAAATGTTCATGAATGGACCACAAATGAATGAATGCAAAATTAATATCACCGGCAAAGCTCTCAGTTTTCATAGGTGAGTAACACATCCAGTACAGATTTTTGTTTTGCATTCTGTGACTTGCAGTCTTGTTATGAAGGAGCATTTTAATGTTTGCATATTTCAGTTCCAGTAGGAGACAAAAAGTATATACTAAAAACAGGGCTACATTTTCTCTCATATAGCATAATATTGAGTGAACAAAATTGTTTAACAACGCACAAAGGGTACCCACCATGCATTAAAAATGTGTAGCACACAATTCCGTTTAAAAATGGTGCCAACCTGGAATTAATGACAGCGCGGGTTAATGATTTTAACATATTTCGTGTCGTAATTTGCGCCCATTTTATCTTCAATAGCTCGCAGCTGAGTCTTATTGGACAAGATTTACTTCAGAGGTGCTCTTGCGCAAAGGTCTGAAAGGGGGAGGGGTGAGGTTTACACACCTCCGTGCAAAGAGCCTCGGGCAGCTCCAGACATATAGGAGTCATGGACTCGGGACTAGATGTGTGCTGAGAGCAAGCAAGTGTTGAATAGAGTGGGGTGCAGTGTACCTCGGGTACTATCTGCTAAGAGGTGAAGAAGGCCGGGCAAAAGGAAGGGGCTGGACATACTGGGGGAACAGGAGCATAGCTGTAAGTACTGCAGCAGGTGCACTGGTCTTAGGGGCCCGGAATTCAATTTTTAGATGTATTTTACTATCCACCTGGCATACAGATAGGGGAACATCTTCCACTCTCGTACCAGGGCCCCAGGGCACCCCAGCTACGCCACTGGATGGGGAACTGGTGGAAATAAGTAATGGGGCACGAAAAGGGGACAATTTCCCTATCGCTAAGTGACAGTGCCAACACACAGGGCCGTTAGGTAACTGCAGCAGTTGTCATGGTTATTGGGGAGTACATAAGCCCGACTATTTTATGCCACTTCTTGCACCTGCCAGCACAATATGCCACTGACACCGTACTGGGGCACCCACGCCTCTTCCAAGGGCAGAGAGCGGCCACTCACCTGCACCTGCTCTGACGATCCCGGAGGCCGAGGCTCCGTAGCACAGCCGCCTGTGCCATAATTATTTGCAGTGCGTCTCTGCAGCACTGCCTCAATCTAGCCAGCCACCCTAAGGCTCGCAAAACAAACTCCCCGCACGGGCTGTGCTCCAACAGCAGGATATGACGTCCCAAGCAATGACGTCAGGCTGATAGTCAGAGGCTGCGCCGGGGGAATTGAAAAGTGCAATAATGATACTTTGTGGCAAGCAGTTGGGTGAGGCTGTCAGGAGACTGCTGCAAGCCCCAAGCTTGCTGGAGCAGAGCAGCACGCTCAAGCCACGTGCGCCCCTACACTGGTCCTAACTTTCATAGCGCCCCATGTGAAATAGTTTCATTGAGCAGCTCCAAAATGAAAAAACAGATGTGCTCACATATATTACATAAAATGTTGAACACTGTCAGCAATCTGAAGAAATGCCTGTTAAGGGAACTCCCTGTAGCAAACATAGATATAACTAAACTGGTTTATAGTGGTGCTTTTTAGTTGACCACAGTAAGTATATGCACTGACAAACAAAGTGAGCAAGCCAATCATTTAATGTTTAATCGCTGGGTGAAGGGGGGCATTTTAAAAATAGTCCAAAAGCATTGTTGTTATTTATGTTTTGAAAACAAAAATAAAAGGCATTGTTATTTGCAATGGCAATAGCTCAAACTCGCGTAAAAGCAAGACCTATTGCATTGCAAATGCTTGTTTATCTTTGGTTCTGTGTAACTCTCATTTCTCTCTATAGTTTATTACTTGCCTACTTCACTTATATTTCAACATCATTTCTATCTCAACACCCTTACTCCTCTCATCTCTCTCTGTACTGCTCGGTTTCTCTTACTCAGGGCTACAGTTACAGTCTAGCTAGAGAAGTGCAAATGTATAAAGAGGAAAAGAGGGACAAAGCAGGGGACAAGATTTTGACAAACAGAATGGTGAAAATCCTTAAAGCTGCGCTTTGATTTTCACTGTTGCAGCAAAAACACCAGTAGTAAAGGTTTATATAATTTTGATTACGAATAAGCAGCAACTAAAGGTACAATTTGAAGCACCACATGCATATGATATTTTTATTATTATGCATTAGTCCAGTAAATATCTATGGTATGTTTTTTTTTTTTTTTTTTGCAATGGGAGCAACAAACTGGTTAGATACTGAGTTCCGCTTAAAATGTTGTGGTTGTAAGTGAAAGAAATCTAGCTCCAAGCTCCAAAGGAAATGGCTTTATCAATGCTTGTTCAGTCTTTTTCTGGTACTATTTGGCTGGGGAACCCAGGCAGCTTGAGCCTTTGGCTGATTTTGCATGCTCCGAATCGATTTCTGAAGGTTTGACATATAATTTAATATTACTTGGCATTATGGCGGCTAGACTGGGCGGCAAAGAGGTAATTAATGCAAAGTTGTGCCAAACATGGGGCCCCAAAATATATCTTACACACAGGCACGCACTCTCACACATCTCGGTAGCACCAATAGCTAACACGCCTAAATGTAATTACATGCTAGCGGTCACACACATATCCACCTGCTGGTCCCTACTTGCAGACACACACACACATCCAGGTCCCTGCTTGTAGACACACACACCTCCTGGTCCCTACTCGTAGACACACAAACTTCCTGTTCCCTACTCGCAGACATACACACCTCCTGGTCCCTACTCGCAGACACACACACCTCCTGGTCCCTACTCGCAGACACACAAACCTCCTGTTCCCTACTCGCAGACATACACACCTCCTGGTCCCTACTCGCAGACACACACACCTCCTGGTCGCTTCTTCCAGACACACATGCACACACATATATACAGGGCCTTATCCCTTCTCGCAGATACACACACCTCCTTGTCCCTACTGGCAGACATACTAGCACACACACATACACACCTCCTGGTCCCTACTCACAGACACACACACCTCTATGTCCCTACTCGCAGACAAATATGCACACACATATAAAGACATCCTGGTCCCTACTTGCACACATCTCTTGGTAACTAGTCGCAGACACACATACCTCCTGGTCCCTACTCACAGACACACACACCTCCCGGTCCCTACTCACAGACACACACACCTCTATGTCCCTACTCGCAGACACATATGCACACGCATATAAAGACATCCTGGTCCCTACTTGCACACACCTCTTGGTAACTAGTCGCAGACACACACACTTCCTGGTCCCTACTCACAGACACACACACCTCCTTGTCCCTACTCCCAGACACACACACCACCTTGTCCCTACTCACAGACACACACACTTCCTGATCCCTACTCACAGACACACACCTCCTTGTCCCTACTCACAGACACACACACCTCCTGGTCCCTACTCACAGACACACACTCACATTGGTTTCTGCCTGCAAACACAGTCAGGTGTACAATTCACTCCCCATGTTCATGACATTTACCCCTCCCTGGGAGCCAGACTGGGGTAACTGGACCCCTCTTCTGCCCATGAACAGTGTCTCCCGGGCCTGAACGTCCAGTTAAAATAGGGTAAAGAGACATTAAAATTTCTGTCTCACGTCCAAACATTGGCCCTGGCTGGTCCGGCCTGGAAGCAAGCAGCAGTGCAGCCGCCATTTAAATATACAGGCTTACCCTGCTGTCAGGTGTGGCTCAGCGAGCTGGAATGTAAAGCGATGAAGGTTGCCAGTGTCAGGAGGTGGCAAAGTGTGGCATAGGGCTGCCTATCGAGGCCGAGGGGAGACTTTAGGAACATCTTCAAATTGTATCTAATTCGTCGCAGAGATGATCAGCCTGTTTCTAAGTGCTCTCGGCTGTGGCTGAGACTGGAAGTGCCGAGATTACCATGTTAAATGCCTTTTCAAAAAATGCAGCACGCTTGCTTTCAATCTATAAGTTAATGTGTTAGGTGGAGCGTTTGGCCTTGAAATGGCGTGGGAGAAGTGGCTGGGGAATAAGGACATCTCCTCCTCCCCCTTCAGATGGCCCTGCCCACCAGGATCATATTTACGTTTTCGAGGTCCTGGCAGGACTTTATTTAAAATATTCACACACAGACTTTTCTACGATAAACTGTGCATAGTAATAAAGCCCTGCATTTGACCACAGACAGTGAAAGGGTTAAATAGATCAGGTGATCGTTCATGAACACAAGAGAGCACACTTTTCTTATTTTTACATTTAAATCATTTAGATTTCCGGAACACGGAGAAGAAATCACGTGCACAGAATCACGAAACTATAATCTGTGAAATAGTGTTCATTGGCCACTGCGCCGCTTGTGATGAGTGTAATTAGTAGGAGTGTACAGTGTGCTGAGGGGGCCCCTGTAGCTCGGCCCCCCCCCGCGCAGAGGGGGCTGCTGGGGCCCTTGTTACGCCCCTGTTGCATTGGGGCCTGGAAATGCATGAGTAACTTATTGAACCTATTGAACTCAAAAGGACACCTGTCAATCTTTTAAGCACAAAGCACAGTGCTCTAAGGCGTACATACAGTATATCTCAGAAGTGAGTTATGTGTACTAATACGTGGGTTTGACCCTTGAAAAACAGGCATTAGATGCTAAGTGCAGCTAGCAGTGAGAATGCACAAACAGGGACTGCACTAGCATGGCTGACCCATGTTTAAAGGACTATTTGTCTGTATGGGTGACGAGGTTGGGTCAATACTTGCCTACATATCTGAGTGAGTATGGGAGTACACCTGTAGCGGTGCCATTAGATGTTTAACTAAATGTGTCAGTGTGTGATGGTCTGCTTAACTACCTCTCTGGCTCTCTTAATGTGTAGGTCACTGGCTGAACAAATACCTTAGTGCCTGTGTTAGAGAATCGGAAGGTATTTAGATGTGTCTGCAACTGACTTTGGATCTCCTGCATATATAAGTAGTTTCACAGTAAGTGACTGAATGTATAAGTGCTTCTAGAACTGTCTCGCTAGGTGAGAGACAGACTCTATGCTTTTTTAAACATGTATGTCTGTTGCTTTAGGAGAGGCATGCTCTATGTAGTACTTGGAATAGGGGCCTGCAAGTGTGCAAGTTGAGTACTTATTGAACTTAAAAGGAAAGCTCTCATCTTTTAAACACAAAACACTATGCTTTATTGCCTACCTACAGTGCTTCTAACAGGTGACTTGTGTGCAGTAAAATATGCGTTTGGCACTTTACATTCCAAGTGAACCTGCAAGTGAGACTGCACAGACAGGATCAGAAGTAGTTGGCTTGACCCATGTTTTAACACTGCACATTTAAATATGCCTATGACTCATTCTACACATCAGAGTTAATATATGTTTAAACAGCAGATCGTACTAGCTAAGCACGTACAAACCTGCCCTAAAATGTACCTGCACCTACCCTAAAGGGTATCTAATACATAGCTGGCAAGTTTCACAGATTCAAGCGTGATCTATACCTACAGTGCATTTTCTTTTACTTTCAATTCTGAGTCTTGTACGCCTCTTTTAAAATATACTAAATAGGACTACAAGTCCCAGAATTGAAAGAAAAACATTCCTTGTGAACAGCAGCACATCATATATAGACTTGTAAATCTTTCCACATCTTCTAATACATAGTTAAGTATACGTTTAAACCTTAATGTACATTTTATTTTCTTGCAATTAGTAAAATAGCAGATGTACAATATATAATTCCAGGGCAACACATTGTGAAGCAACTTCTCACACACCTAATCAACACATCAGACAAACTGTTACATACTTATACACTAATACTCACCTTTAAAAAAATATATAAAACCACTTATACTACCACTCCCATGTCATCACATGTAGTTAGAATATTTTTTCAAAAATATTTCATACTATCCTTTAACATTCTCACAAACACATATACCTTTCAAGCATATTTTTTCCAAATTAAATGTCATTTATGTCCAGAAAATGGAGTTTGTTGATCAAATATATCAAATATATTTTTCTCTCATCAGATACATAAAATACTCTCAGGAAATGTCCAAATTCAGCATAAAAATGGGACACCACTCTCATACAAAGTAACCATTAATGGCAAACCTTTCAAATTTGCATTTTCTGATAGTGTTCCCCAATACACTCTTAGTACAGTCTCCATAGCAAACCACTCTTCAGCATCGTTAAAGAACTCTCCAACCCAAGTGCCAGCAACAACGACATCACTCCCTCGCAAGACCTCTGCGACTAACTCGCCTCATTCTTCCACCGCAAGATCGCCGACATACACAACAGCTTCGGCGCCCACATCACGCTCCCAACCACCGAACCAACACCCTCTACCACCACCCTCCGCACCTGGAGCCCCGTCAGCACTGAAGACACCACCCACGTGATGAACACCATCCACTCTGGCTCCCCAGCTGACCCCTGTCCACACCACATCTACAACAAAGCCGACTCCATCATCGCACCCCAACTCCGGAACATCATTAACTCCTCCTTCGCATCTGCCACCTTCCCAGAAAGCTGGAAACATGCAGAGAGATCAGCGCCCTGCTGAAGAAGCCCACCGCGGACCCCACGGACCTCAAGAACTTCCGCCCCATCTCGCTCCTCCAGTTCCCCACCAAAGTCATCGAGAAGATCGTCAACAAACAACTAACCTCCTTCCTTGAGACAAACGACTCCCTCGACCCATCACAGTCAGGTTTCCGGGCAAACCACAGCACCGAGACCGCCCTCATCGCAGCTACCGACGACATCAGATCCATGCTCGACAACGGGGAAACGGCTGCCCTCATCCTCCTCGACCTATCGGCCGCATTCGACACTGTCTGCCACCGCACCCTTACTACACGCCTCCACCATGCCGGTATCCAAGGAAAAGCCCTGGAATGGATCACCTCCTTCCTCGGCGACAGATCCCAGCGAGTCCGCCTTCCTCCCTTCCACTCAGCAGCCACCAAGATCATCTGCGGCGTTCCTCAAGGCTCCTCGCTCAGCCCCACCCTCTTCAACGTCTACATGAGCCCCCACGCAGCCATTGCACGCCAACACAACCTCAACATCATCTCCTATGCTGACGATACCCAGCTGATCCTCTCCCTCACCAACGACCCCGCCACCGCCAGAGCCAGCCTCCAGGAAGGAATGAAAGAAGTCACGGAATGGATGAAGCACAGCCATCTGAAGCTGAACTCGGACAAGACGGAAGTCCTCATCTTCGGACCATACCCCTCTGCCTTGGACGACTCCTGGTGGCCCCCTGCTCTGGGCACCGCAACCTGGGCTTCATCCTGGCCTCCTCCCTCATGATGACCAAGCAAGTCAACGCTGTCTCATCATCCTGCTTCAACACCCTGCGCATGCTCCGAAAAATCTTCCGGTGGATCTCCACCGAAACCAGAAAAACGGTCACCCATGCCCTTGTCACCAGCCGACTGGACTACGGGAACGCCCTCTACACAGGAACCACAGCCAAACTACAGAAAATACTCCAGCGCATACAGAACGCCTCTGCACGACTCATCCTGGACATCCCCCGCCACAGCCACATCTCCGCCCACCTAAGAGACCTGCACTGGCTCCCCGTCAGCAAGAGGATCACGTTCAGGCTCCTCACCAACGCACACAAAGCCCTCCACGACATAGGCCCCAAATACCTCAACAACCGCCTCACGATCTACACACCCACCCGCCAGCTCCGATCCGCCAGCCTCACCCTCGCCACTGTCCCACGGATTCGCAGAACCACCACCGGGGGAAGATCCTTCTCCTACCTAGCGGCCAAGACATGGAACTCCCCCCCCCCCCCCCACCTACGGCTGACCCATTAGTCCAGTAAATATATATGGTATGTTTTTTTTTGTTTTTTTTTGCAATGGGAGCAACAAACTGGTTAGACACTGAGTTCCGCTTAAAATGTTGTGGTTGTAAGTGAAAGAAATCTAGCTCCAAGCTCCAAAGGAAATGGCTTTATCAATGCTTGTTCAGTCTTTTTCTGGTACTATTTGGCTGGGGAACCCAGGCAGCTTGAGCCTTTGGCTGATTTTGCATGCTCCGAATCGATTTCTGAAGGTTTGACATATAATTTAATATTACTTGGCATTATGGCGGCTAGACTGGGCGGCAAAGAGGTAATTAATGCAAAGTTGTGCCAAACATGGGGCCCCAAAATATATCTTACACACAGGCACGCACTCTCACACATCTCGGTAGCACCAATAGCTAACACGCCTAAATGTAATTACATGCTAGCGGTCACACACATATCCACCTGCTGGTCCCTACTTGCAGACACACACACACATCCAGGTCCCAGCTTGTAGACACACACACCTCCTGGTCCCTACTCGTAGACACACAAACTTCCTGTTTCCTACTCGCAGACATATTTATTTATTTATTTATTTTAGCAACTTGTAGAGCGCCTGGTGACCCGAGGGCATCCCCGCGCTGTGAAGATTAAAACCTGCTGAGGGGGATAAGGGCGAAGGGTTTATTTAGGAAACAGGAGGGTTTTAAGTTTTTTCCTGAACGTCAGGTAGTTGGGCTCCAGTCTGAGGGAGCGTGGGAGGGAGTTCCAACCAGTGGACGCTTTTACAGAGAAACGTCGGCCTCCGGTACGTGTTCTCTTGAATTTGGGGATGTTGGCCAGGTGCTCGTCCTCAGACCGTAGAGCTCTCGGTGCTGTGTAGGGGGTGACCAAGCCGCTGAGAATCGCAGGTCCCGATCCATTGATTAGTTTATGGGCCGTGCACATGGCTTTAAATTCCACCCTTTGGCGGACTGGGAGCCAGTGCAGAGCCTTAATAGCGGGTTTGGCGGATACTCTGGGAGGTACGCTCATGATTAGGCGAGCTGCTGCGTTCTGGGCTCTTTGCAGTCTCGCTAAGGTAGCTTCCGGCGCACCTAGGTAGACCATATTGCTGTAGTCTAACCGCGACATTATGAGGCCCTGAACTAGTAGTTTCCTGGACACGGGCGGTAGGAGAGGGAAGATTTTGCGGATAGTCCGCAGAAGCCCAAGACAGGTCCCGGCCGTTTTGGCCGCTTGGGTCTTCATTGAAAGGTCGGGTTCTAGCCAGACTCCGAGGGTCTTGATTTCGTGTTTCGGGGAGGGGATTTCCCCGAACACGTCTGGCCAGATCGCCGGGGGGATGGTCGCCCATTGTTTGCCCATGAGCATCACTTCGGTTTTGGAACCGTTGAGTTTCAATGACGATTCGCACATCCACCCGTGAATTTCGGTGAGACAGTTTGGTAATTTGTCTGGGTGGTCGTCTAGTTGGGATAGGGAGACGACCAATTGTGTGTCGTCCATACACACCTCCTGGTCCCTACTCGCAGACACACACACCTCCTGGTCCCTACTCGCAGACACACAAACCTCCTGTTCCCTACTCGCAGACATACACACCTCCTGGTCCCTACTCGCAGACACACACACCTCCTGGTCGCACATGCACACACATATATACAGGGCCTTATCCCTTCTCGCAGATACACACACCTCCTTGTCCCTACTGGCAGACATACTAGCACACACACATACACACCTCCTGGTCCCTACTCACAGACACACACACCTCTATGTCCCTACTCGCAGACACATATGCACACACATATAAAGACATCCTGGTCCCTACTTGTACACACCTCTTCGTAACTAGTCACAGACACACATACCTCCTGGTCCCTACTCACAGACACACACACCTCCCGGTCCCTACTCACAGACACACACACCTCTATGTCCCTACTCGCAGACACATATGCACACGCATATAAAGACATCCTGGTCCCTACTTGCACACACCTCTTGGTAACTAGTCGCAGACACACACACTTCCTGGTCCCTACTCACAGACACACACACCTCCTTGTCCCTACTCCCAGACACACACACCACCTTGTCCCTACTCACAGACACACACACTTCCTGATCCCTACTCACAGACACACACCTCCTTGTCCCTACTCACAGACACACACACCTCCTGGTCCCTACTCACAGACACACACTCACATTGGTTTCTGCCTGCAAACACAGTCAGGTGTACAATTCACTCCCCATGGTCATGATATTTGCCCCTCCCTGGGAGCCAGACTGGGGTAACTGGACCCCTCTTCTGCCCATGAACAGTGTCTCCCGGGCCTGAACGTCCAGTTAAAATAGGGTAAAGAGACATTAAAATTTCTGTCTCACGTCCAAACATTGGCCCTGGCTGGTCCGGCCTGGAAGCAAGCAGCAGTGCAGCCGCCATTTAAATATACAGACTTACCCTGCTGTCAGGTGTGGCTCAGCGAGCTGGAATGTAAAGCGATGAAGGTTGCCAGTGTCAGGAGGTGGCAAAGTGTGGCATAGGGCTGCCTATCGAGGCCGAGGGGAGACTTTAGGAACATCTTCAAATTGTATCTAATTCGTCGCAGAGATGATCAGCCTGTTTCTAAGTGCTCTCGGCTGTGGCTGAGACTGGAAGTGCCGAGATTACCATGTTAAATGCCTTTTCAAAAAATGCAGCACGCTTGCTTTCAATCTATAAGTTAATGTGTTAGGTGGAGCGTGTGGCCTTGAAATGGCGTGGGAGAAGTGGCTGGGGAATAATGACATCTCCTCCTCCCCCTTCAGATGGCCCTGCCCACCAGGATCATATTTACGTTTTCGAGGTCCTGGCAGGACTTTATTTAAAATATTCACACACAGACTTTTCTACGATAAACTGTGCATAGTAATAAAGCCCTGCATTTGACCACAGACAGTGAAAGGGTTAAATAGATCAGGTGATCGTTCATGAACACAAGAGAGCACACTTTTCTTATTTTTACATTTAAATCATTTTGATTTCCGGAACACGGAGAAGAAATCACGTGCACAGAATCACGAAACTATAATCTGTGAAATAGTGTTCATTGGCCACTGCGCCGCTTGTGATGAGTGTAATTAGTAGGAGTGTACAGTGCGCTGAGGGGCCCCCTGTAGCTCGCCCCCCCCGCACAGAGGGGGCTGCTGGGGCCCTTGTTACGCCCCTGTTGCATTGGGGCCTGGAAATGCATGAGTAACTTATTGAACTTATTGAACTCAAAAGGACACCTGTCAATCTTTTAAGCACAAAGCACAGTGCTCTAAGGCGTACATACAGTATATCTCAGAAGTGAGTTATGTGTACTAATACGTGGGTTTGACCCTTGAAAAACAGGCATTAGATGCTAAGTGCAGCTAGCAGTGAGAATGCACAAACAGGGACTGCACTAGTATGGCTGACCCATGTTTAAAGGACTATTTGTCTGTATGGGTGACGAGGTTGGGTCAATACTTGCCTACATATCTGAGTGAGTATGGGAGTACACCTGTAGCGGTGCCATTAGATGTTTAACTAAATGTGTCAGTGTGTGATGATCTGCTTAACTACCTCTATGGCTCTCTTAATGTGTAGGTCACTGGCTGAACAAATACCTTAGTGCCTGTGTTAGAGAATCGGAAGGTATTTAGATGTGTCTGCAACTGACTTTGGATCTCCTGCATATATAAGTAGTTTCACAGTAAGTGACTGAATGTATAAGTGCTTCTAGAACTGTCTCGCTAGGTGAGAGACAGACTCTATGCTTTTTTAAACATGTATGTCTGTTGCTTTAGGAGAGGCATGCTCTATGTAGTACTTGGAATAGGGGCCTGCAAGTGTGCAAGTTGAGTACTTATTGAACTTAAAAGGAAAGCTCTCATCTTTTAAACACAAAACACTATGCTTTATTGCCTACCTACAGTGCTTCTAACAGGTGACTTGTGTGCAGTAAAATATGCGTTTGGCACTTTACATTCCAAGTGAACCTGCAAGTGAGACTGCACAGACAGGATCAGAAGTAGTAGGCTTGACCCATGTTTTAACACTGCACATTTAAATATGCCTATGACTCATTCTACACATCAGAGTTAATATATGTTTAAACAGCAGATCGTACTAGCTAAGCACGTACAAACCTGCCCTAAAATGTACCTGCACCTACCCTAAAGGGTATCTAATACATAGCTGGCAAGTTTCACAGATTCACGCGTGATCTATACCTACAGTGCATTTTCTTTTACTTTCAATTCTGAGTCTTGTACGCCTCTTTTAAAATATACTAAATAGGACTACAAGTCCCAGAATTGAAAGAAAAACATTCCTTGTGAACAGCAGCACATCATATATAGACTTGTAAATCTTTCCACATCTTCTAATACATTGTTAAGTATACGTTTAAACCTTAATGTACATTTTATTTTCTTGCAATTAGTAAAATAGCAGATGTACAATATATAATTCCAGGGCAACACATTGTGAAGCAACTTCTCACACACCTAATCAACACATCAGACAAACTGTTACATACTTATACACTAATACTCACCTTTAAAAAAATATATAAAACCACTTATACTACCACTCCCATGTCATCACATGTAGTTAGAATATTTTTTCAAAAATATTTCATACTATCCTTTAACATTCTCACAAACACATATACCTTTCAAGCATATTTTTTCCAAATTAAATGTCATTTATGTCCAGAAAATGGAGTTTGTTGATCAAATATATCAAATATATTTTTCTCTCATCAGATACATAAAATACTCTCAGGAAATGTCCAAATTCAGCATAAAAATGGGACACCACTCTCATACAAAGTAACCATTAATGGCAAACCTTTCAAATTTGCATTTTCTGATAGTGTTCCCCAATACGCTCTTAGTACAGTCTCCATAGCAAACCACTCTTCAGCATCGTTAAAGAACTCTCCAACCCAAGTGCCAGCAACAACGACATCACTCCCTCGCAAGACCTCTGCGACTAACTCGCCTCATTCTTCCACCGCAAGATCGCCGACATACACAACAGCTTCGGCGCCCACATCACGCTCCCAACCACCGAACCAACACCCTCTACCACCACCCTCCGCACCTGGAGCCCCGTCAGCACTGAAGACACCACCCACGTGATGAACACCATCCACTCTGGCTCCCCAGCTGACCCCTGTCCACACCACATCTACAACAAAGCCGACTCCATCATCGCACCCCAACTCCGGAACATCATTAACTCCTCCTTCGCATCTGCCACCTTCCCAGAAAGCTGGAAACATGCAGAGAGATCAGCGCCCTGCTGAAGAAGCCCACCGCGGACCCCACGGACCTCAAGAACTTCCGCCCCATCTCGCTCCTCCAGTTCCCCACCAAAGTCATCGAGAAGATCGTCAACAAACAACTAACCTCCTTCCTTGAGACAAACGACTCCCTCGACCCATCACAGTCAGGTTTCCGGGCAAACCACAGCACCGAGACCGCCCTCATCGCAGCTACCGACGACATCAGATCCATGCTCGACAACGGGGAAACGGCTGCCCTCATCCTCCTCGACCTATCGGCCGCATTCGACACTGTCTGCCACCACACCCTTACTACACGCCTCCACCATGCCGGTATCCAAGGAAAAGCCCTGGAATGGATCACCTCCTTCCTCGGTGACAGATCCCAGCGAGTCCGCCTTCCTCCCTTCCACTCAGCAGCCACCAAGATCATCTGCGGCGTTCCTCAAGGCTCCTCGCTCAGCCACACCCTCTTCAACGTCTACATGAGCCCCCACGCAGCCATTGCACGCCAACACAACCTCAACATCATCTCCTATGCTGACGATACCCAGCTGATCCTCTCCCTCACCAACGACCCCGCCACCGCCAGAGCCAGCCTCCAGGAAGGAATGAAAGAAGTCACGGAATGGATGAAGCACAGCCGTCTGAAGCTGAACTCGGACAAGACGGAAGTCCTCATCTTCGGACCATACCCCTCTGCCTTGGACGACTCCTGGTGGCCCCCTGCTCTGGGCACCGCAACCTGGGCTTCATCCTGGACTCCTCCCTCATGATGACCAAGCAAGTCAACGCTGTCTCATCATCCTGCTTCAACACCCTGCGCATGCTCCGAAAAATCTTCCGGTGGATCTCCACCGAAACCAGAAAAACGGTCACCCATGCCCTTGTCACCAGCCGACTGGACTACGGGAACGCCCTCTACACAGGAACCACAGCCAAACTACAGAAAATACTCCAGCGCATACAGAACGCCTCTGCACGACTCATCCTGGACATCCCCCGCCACAGCCACATCTCCGCCCACCTAAGAGACCTGCACTGGCTCCCCGTCAGCAAGAGGATCACGTTCAGGCTCCTCACCAACGCACACAAAGCCCTCCACGACATAGGCCCCAAATACCTCAACAACCGCCTCACGATCTACACACCCACCCGCCAGCTCCGATCCGCCAGCCTCACCCTCGCCACTGTCCCACGGATTCGCAGAACCACCACCGGGGGAAGATCCTTCTCCTACCTAGCGGCCAAGACATGGAACTCCCCCCCCCACCCACCTACGGCTGACCCAGGCCCATCTCTCCTTCAGGAAGCAACTCAAGAACTGGCTCTTCGAGCAGTATCAGCACCCCCCTCCCAGCGCCTTGAGACCCTAGCGGGTGAGCAGCGCGCTTTACAAATTGATTGATTGATTGATTGATTGAACCACTAGAACCCATAGGTCACAAGTTGCACTACACTCTAGAAGGGATATGCTAGTTGTAAAATTAGCTGCAGCAGGTGCAGTTTGCAGTACAGAAATAAAGGCATAATCAGGTCTGCATTATACTTTTTTATTTTTCCTGCAGCCAATCATAGATCTAGTTACTTATACTTTCAACACACTACCTAACTCTATACACCTCCATATTCACAGCATCCAATCAAGTATGTTTTTTAAACCAGGAACACACTTTCATTCGAACTGCCTTTCATTTTGAAAACTGTCTCATTCAGCTCCAGTCTTCTCCTGTCTGCTGCTGTTTCTTCACTTCAAAATTGTTAGAGTGTGGATTGTAGGCCACAGCTATGTCTTCTGGGCTTGAGAGGCTGCTAGAACAAAATGGTATTGACAGGTACTTGGGTGTGCCTGATGTGGACATTACTTGGGTTGGCCAGAGAGGGTTGAAGTTGCATCAATTGCTGCCTTTGGTTAAAAGCATTGCGGATTCCAAACCCCTTGACCTCATGATTATGCTCTGTGGTGGCAATGACCTAGGGACACTGACTGGGGTACAACTGGAAATCCTCATGAAGGAAACCTTTGTACACTTAATGACACTGTTCCCTCATACTAGCTTGGTGTACTCCAACATATGCCAAATGCAGAAATGGAAGTGGTCTAATCAATTATGACAACATATTGACAAAGCGAGGAAACTTGTTAATAAAATTGTTTCTGCACTCTTCAGAGACCATAACAAGGCTCTCTCTATGACAATAACCTGCATTTTCATATTCATGGAATATATAGAAGTGATGGAGTTCACTTTACAGACAAAGGCAACAGTGTGTTTCTCAGCATCCTGGAACTCTGCATCCAGTCTTATGTGTAGCTGTCATATACATGCAATGAACATGAAGGCTCTTCTTAGAGCCACCTTAGTGCCCAAAATATTGTTCATTTTGTTTATAAATATCTTTCTTTTTCAATGTTTAGAAATATTCGTGAAGACGTTGTGATATTCGCAAATACGTTGTGAAATCGCAAAACAAAAGCAGACAATCAATAGCCACCAGCATATTGAAAATGTATAACTATATAATGATTCTATCACACTAGATATATCACTATCTAAATAACTTTATAAAAACATATATGAGTCTCTGAATGTGTCTGTGACAGCATAAAGGAGTGTTTGAGCGTGATCAGTGACTGGGTGCATGAGTGTGTCAGTGAGTCTGTGAGTGGGTGTACAAGTGTCTGGGTGGGACTGTGAGTTGGTGTGTGAGTGTCTGAATGGGTCTGTGAGTGGGTTCGTAACTATCTGAGTGAGTCTGTGAGTGGGTTTATCAGTCTCTTAGTTGGTCTGTGAGTTGGTGCATGAGTGTCTGAGTGGGTCTGTGAGTAGGTGAGTGAGTGTCTGAGTGGGTCTGTGAGTCAGTATCTGAGTCTGAGTGGGTCTGTTAGTGGGTGTGTGAATATCTGAGTGGGTCTGTTAGTGGATGCAACCGTCTCTGACTAGGTGTGTGACTGGGTGCATTAGTCTCTAGGTGGGCCTGTGATTGGATGTGTCAGTGTCTGATCGGGTCTTTGAGTGGATGTCTCAGTCTCTGACAGTTCTGTGAATGGACATGAGTCTCTGAGTGGGTCTCTGAGTGGATCTCTGAGTGATTGCATCATAATATGAATGGAACTGTGAGTGACTGTGTGAGTGGCTGTATGGGTCTTTGAGTGAGTGCATGAGAATCTGAGTGGTGATCTGAGTGAGTGCATGAGTGCCTGAGTAGATGCATAAGACTCTGAGTAGGTCTGTGAGTGGGTGTGCGAATCTTTGAGTCAGTCTGTCAGTGGGTGCATGAGTGTCTGACTGGGTTTGTGAGTGGGTATGTGAGCATCTGATTGGGTCTGTGAGTGGCTGAGTGAGTCTCTAAGTGGGTATGTCAGTTGGCATATCTGTCTCTGAGTGGGTGTGTGACTGTATACAGGAGTCTCTAAGTGGGCTTGTGAGTGGGTGTGGCAGTGTCTAAGTGGGTCTGTGAGTGGGTATGTCAGTCTCAGACAGGGTCTATAAGTGGACAAATGAGTTTCTCAGTTGGTCTCTGGGTGGGTGTATGAGTATCTGAGTGGGACTGTGAGGGACTGCATCAGAATATCAGTGGGTCTGTAAGTGACTGCATGACGCTCTCTGAGTGAGTGCATGAGAATATGAGTGTGGCTTTGAGTGAGTGCATGAGTGTCTGAGTAGACCTGTGAGTAGATGCATCAGTCTCTGAGTAGGTCTGTCAGTAGGTGTGTGAGTCTCTAAGTCGGTCTGTGAGTGGGAGTGGGTGCGTAAGTCTCTGAGTGGGTCTATCAGTGGGTACGTCTGTCTCTGAGTGAGAGGCTGAGTGGGTGTGTGACTGCCTAAGTGAAAGTAAATATAGGTATATAAACATATATTTTTTTTTTAAATCAAGAATTTGTCATAACGTATATTCATGAGTTTGGTGCGGTGTTGCACGAGGACTGCACAAATGCGCGCAGAGAATTTGCAAATAACATGAGTGGGAAAAAAACATTCTTTGGACAAATGTTACTCATAAGGGGTTCCTCACACGACCCTATATTCCTCCAATGGGGTCAGGCCATATACAACCTGACCCTTCTGCCACTTTCTACCATTTGGTTTAAGCCCCGGGGACAGCTTGAATGAGATAAAAAGAAGGCCGCAGCTCTCTGCTCAGGTTCCAATCAGCCAATCACAGCATTCTTCTTGGAGCACGCATTCACTCTAAAATCCCAAAACATTGGGATTCACTGAGATCGCAGATATCCAAATGTGAATTTCCTTTAATTTCTCAACAGCTACTCAACAGATTCACACCAGATAGCTGAAAGCATGATCTGCAAACCAAAATCTACCTTCCTGCCAAATTTAGAGTAATTCCTTCCCTTGGTTCGGGCTGCAGGCGTGTCTAAACTCCTATGGGAATTAACATTGGAAATGTACTTTTTTTGACCCCTCCTTTTTCTCAGTCCCCACTTGATGGATCACCCAAAAACTTTCCTTGCACACCAATACTTATTATGACACCTTTTTTAACATTTCATGAAGATAAAAGATATAGGCAAGTCAAAAAAAGCTTTTTCTATTGAAACTTGGTCTTGACTATAACTATCTACTGGTGATCGGCAGTAGGCAATTCATATTCATATTGTTGTATAAATGTTTGGAGTTTATGTAAATATCTTTTAAGTGCGTTTTTATGTATTTGGTTACATTTTTATTTGGGATGATTTATAATTTATTTGGTGATGTAATGTAGTTTCTTTTTGGTTAAAACACGTTTATGTTGTTTAATGTTTGTTTTAATGTTTTGTGTAATGTAAAAAGTATTTCTTTTTATGTTTATTAATGATAATGTAATTATTTTGGCCATTTTATTGTTGTCGATATTGTGTGAGGCAATATTTTTGAATAATCATATGTTATGTTTATTTAAAGGTCACATTTTTTTAACAATATCTTTATTTTCTATAAAAGTTAAAAATTATATTTTTAACAGTGATATTTGTGTTCTTGATATTTATGGTTTTATTAGTTAAGTATAGAAAAGTGAAATTTTTGTAAATGATATTTAATTTCCCATATTTTCATATATCAATATTGTGTGCATCAATATTGCGTTGTTGAACCAAAAGCAATAAGAAGAAAAGAAGAAATGAATGATTGTTTTTAAGAAAATTTGTGTTCATTGTGATTTTTTGAGCCTCATGAGCTGTTTTTGTTATAATAGAAAATGGAGTATAGCAAATACTGCAAAACTATTGGTTTAATTGTTTTATTTACAAGATTAATGGTCTTAGTTAGCCTGTTGTTGTGCTTACTATCTCCAGTGGGAAACGTTTCCACAAGAATTGAATTAACCACATTACATAATGAAGTTTAGCTTTAGGTTTAAGGATTTATAGAGCGCGTAGCTACCCTTAGGCATCACAGCACTGTATGAGACATGACAGGGGAATTCCAGCGGGTAAGTTCTAGGGAAACAGCCATGTTTTCAATCTTTTTTTAAAGGTCATTTAATTCTTGATCATTCGTAACTCTGGGTCCATGTTGTTCCATATTTTAGGTATCAGGTGTTTGAATGACCTCCCGCCCCATCTCGATCGTTTAATCCTGGTGGTGTTCATCAGAAAGTTTGATCCTGATCTGAGATGTCGACGGGGTAAGTACTGCGAGGCCAGTTCTCGTACCAGCGAGGGGCCTTTCCCTAGCCAGACAGAGGGACTTGAATTTGATCCTGGCTAGGACTGGAAGCCAGTGTAGTTCCTTAAGGTAGGCTCTAACTGACTGATGCCTTGGTATTTTCAGAAGCAGTCGGACTGCTGCATTCTGTACCACCTGTAGTCTGTCTGTGACATATTTAGGGGAACCCAAGTAAAAGGAGTTGCCATAGTCAAGCCGTGACACCACCAAGTCCTGAACCACTGTCTTCCTTGAGTTTTCAGGAAGTAGGGTCAGAATGTTCCTCATCATTCGGAGCATCCCGAAGCAGGAGCTCACCAGTTTTTTTGCTTGGGTCTCCATCGTAAGATTCTGGTCCAGCCACATCCCAAGATTTTTTATGGAGTTTTTGAGGGTGGAGGCCGGGTGCCCCATTTAGCTGGCCAGGGGATCTCAGAGTGCAGGCTGAAGTTGCTGCCTAGGACCATAAGCTTGGTTTTGTCCCCATTCAGCTTGAGGCTGCAATCGGCCATCCAGGCTCCAATTTTTACAAGGCAGGGGGCTAAATGTCTATGGTCTGTGTTGAGAGAGTCTGAGATCGAGACCACTAGTTGTGTGTCATCAGTGTATGACACAATGGAGAGGCAGAATTCCTGTACTAAGTGGGCAAGTGGGCTTAGGTATATACTAAAAAGGGTCGGACTTAGGGAGGACTGAAAAGGAGTCTGAGAAGATTCCGGCTTCCATGCATTGGAAAGATCTACCATCCAGGAAAGAGGCCAGCCGTTTGATGGATGTACCTCTGATTCCAATCCCCTTCATTCTGTTGATCAGCACGGCGTGGTCTACTGTATTGAAAGCCGGCCTAAGGTCCAGAAGCACGATTGCAGCAGATCTTCCCTCGTCTAGAATGCTTTTTAGCTTTTCGGTGACAACAATTAAGGCTGACTCGGTACTGTGTTCTGGTCGAAATCCCATTTGTGTCGGGTGTATAATACCGTTGTCTTCTAGGAATTGCGAGATAGTGTGATTCACATGTTTGTCAGCTATTTTGGCCAGGATTGGAAGTAATGAGATCGGATGGTAGTTTGCCAAACACGCTGGGTCAAGTTGAGGTAGAGGTTTTACAATGGCACGCTTCCACTCTTTAAGTACTGTACCACTTTCAAGGGATAGGGAAATGAGGTGATGGAGTTGGGTTAAGACACTTTTCCCACCTTGAGAGAGAATATGAGGTGGAGCCGGGTCTAGAGGGGGCCCTGATTTGATGTTCTGTAGCAGGGACCCAACCTCTTACTCACTTAGTTCGGGGAAGGTGAGCAGAGTAGGGGTGGGCGAAGGTGGTGACTGTTCTGTAATCCCGGGAGGATCTGGGGGGATGTTGGGGGCTATGGTGACTAATGGTGCAATACTGATATTAGGGTGGAGAGAGTTATAAATGTTTTCTACCTTGCTCTTGAAGAACGAGACTAGCTCATTGCATCTCTCTTTTGAGCATTGGGAGGCAGTTGTGCTTGAGTCGATTGTAGAGAGGGATTTTACAACTTTAAAAAGCTCCTTTGAAGAGTTGGAGGACTTCTCGATTTTTACTTTCAAAAAGGCAGCTTGTGCTTTCCTAATTTCCTTATGATATTGCTGGATAGCTAATTAGTAGGCTGTTTTAAGCTCGGGTCATACGATTTTCTCTAATTTCGTTCTAGCTTCTGGCAGCTTTTCGTTTGAGCGACCAGCTCCCGGTTGAACCAGGAGGATCTGTTGGAGTTTTTCGGTTTTATTGGGCCTGGTTTCTTGAAATTCGTTTATCCAGGATACCCAGTTTTTATGGGCTTTTTTTAGATCTTTTCTTTCTGGTGGGTAAGAAGCCTCAAGATCTGTTGTCCAGGTTCAGGAGCCTGTCTTGGCCATTTACATCCCAGTACAGGGCAAACTTTTTTTGGCTCTGTAGTTTGGGGTTTTAGAAACCGGATTGGGATGAAGAAATGGTCTGTCCATGGCATGCGTATGGGGATTAGTGCTTCCAGTCTAGAGTCATTAGAAAAAATGGGGTCCAGAGTGTGGCCTTTTTCGTGAGTGGGCCAGTGTACCAATTGAGTGATCTGTATGACATTCAAGCAAGCTACACATCTCTTAGTCAAAGGATTAGAGTTGTCGTCCAGGTGGATGTTGAAGTCGCCTAGGACAGTAAAGGCGCTTTTTCCTATTATTAAGCTGGCCAAAATGTCTGCGGTGGCTTCTAAGAACTATGTACACAACCCTGGTGAAACATAACACATTGAAACTTAGGGAAAGTTTTGTTATTGGATTTCAAAATACCATTTATCCTAAAATGATACATTAGTATACTGATATTATAACGGTTAGGAACAATTTGTATGCACTTGTCTTGCTTCTTCTACAGATGAGGGTGTAATATATGCACAGATTCCGATTTCTTATGAGTTGTCATGCACCATGTTTATCAGTATATTTAATAGTAATTTTTTGTCTCATCACTTGTCGAATTTCAATGTGCCATTTGAAGATTTGCCCATCTCAGAGAATGAAGATTCTAATAATGGTACTAAGTGTGGTAATGTTTTGAATTAAACTGGGGTATATGTGTGATTTGAATGACGTAGAGCATGAATTTATTAAGGAATACAATGAGAAATGAATCAAAATTGTGAGAGATTGCAGAGAGGAAAAGGCTGTAAGAGAACAAATTAAAGAAGCAGAAGAATTTAGATTGTCAAATCTAGTTTGAAAATAAAACAAAAAAGAAGATGCGAAATGTGTACGGTGCATTGTGAGCTTATTAAAGGTCGCAAGGCTGAATATGTGGGAGAGAATGACCGTGAAAGGAGTTATATTGTAAGTGGTGATTACTTGGGCGATGGAGAGATGATTCTGGGAGGAATTTTTTATGTGGGTAAGACTGCTTATTTTAATTTGCTTCATAGATAGGTTGGATCTTGTTTTCTTGCTTAGGTGTTTCCTAGAGGTTATCATACGAGTGAAATTGATGATGCAGTTAGTTTGTGGAGAGTAAAATGAAGCTTTGGACAGATAGCTCTAGATATATTAGGTTCCATTATTCCTTCCATAGGTGTGGCAATGCATGATGTGAAAACTAAACATTCTTTTACATTGTGGATAAACTTACATTCAGCACAGCTGTAGTGTTAGCTTAAATAATTCATAACTAATAGATATCAGAGCTATGGCAATGTGAACTGCTTAACATCAGAAATATCTTCTTGCAAAGGAAGGTGATGTTTGCAAAGTACTATAGGTTAAGAGATGCTGCACTTTTATCCCTGATACCAGCCCTATTATATATCCTTATATCACAAACTTGACTAATATCTCTTCAAAAGTTCAATCTCTTCAAGAGCATGTCTTATACGTAGCTATAGGTTCCAGGTCAGATAGGGAAAGGTTTTAGTGAATGAATTGATAATTCTCGGGGGGACCTTACATATTATACTAACCCCTATAATAATTATAACGATTTGTGCAAACATTCTGATTGTCTAATTAAAAATTGCGGGAAGAAAATTTAGATGGAACTGACTAAACTTTTTGCTCACACTACAATGAATTTGCAGTTTTCGACTTTTCTGTGCCAGAATTGTACATAAATACCCCTTGATTTGCAGGTGAGCGAGAAGAAGAATTTCCTGTTCTTCTAGGGATGCTGTCCGATTATTTTATGATTTTGCTACCCATTGAAAACTAGAATAATTTCAGATATTTACATACGTCTGAGAGCCTTCATGGCATTGATTCTGTATCGCTTATTTTGAATTTTTGTCATGTAAACCTCTAACTTTTCATTAATCTAGAATTCAGTTATTGAAAAGACTCTATTACTCAATTAACAGTTTTACTCTGCTAGTTAATTTTTGGGGAGGTGCCATAGAGTGGGGACATATTGCCACATGAAATTGAGGTTTAACACTGTCTCCAATCCAATCAACTGTGGGAGAAACAAATGAGGTAAATGTTTGGGATGGCCAAATTTTGGGATAAAGTCCCCCCCCCCCCCTGTAAGCACTTTTCGCCCACTAGGATCTTCTAAATTAAGCGAAAATAAAGAAAAATGCGGGAAGCAAGGTGGGAAGCATGGGGTGGAGTGAAGCAAAAAGGGTGTATAAAGAGGAAAACGGGAGCGAGAGCAAGGATAGGGGAGAAAGCTATAGAATTGAGAACAGACAATTGAGATTGGAAGCAAGGCCATTCAATCAGTAAGGGACAATGGTCTGATCCAAAGTCCACTCTGCATAATGTTATGCTTTGGACAGATTAGATCGGTCTACATACAGCATTAACCAGACATAAAAGAATTAGATTTTGCGTAGATGTATTTTCCTCAAAGAAAATAGCATTTTCTAAGACCACAAAACAGGATTGTACCTAACCAGAAGAGCATAATCTTCCTTGGTTGGGATGGAAAAGGTGAGGAGTCTTTAAAAAGGACATGGCTAAAGAATATGCATCCTTTCCAAAACGTGTGGTCTATTTTATGAAGAGTGCGGCTTAAAACATGTACACTAAAATCCACTGCTTTAATACATGCCACCTGACCATTATTGGAACCTCTCTATGAGTTTTAGCATTGCATCCATATATGTCATACACCAACACTCACCTAAAACAAGCCATATCTATAGGCTTTGCCAATGCATGTTACCTTTATCAGGTAAATGAATAACAACAATGATTTTGTTGTGATCAATTATAACTTTTAAAGTCTGAGAACATAATACTCTGAATTAAACAGTGCTATGGTTTGTAGAAGGGGTGGTGTCCTCAGTGGTGTCTTAGACACTCTGTTCATGCCTTTTTCGTTTGCTGTCTCTCACTCTGTTAGATACTTATGCCATTTTCTCCTCACAGCATTCTGAAATCCTCTACCAGCATATCAAATAGTTTCCTACAACTAGCATTGACACATATACCAGACTATCGCACTGTGCACTCTGCAGAGAGGCAAGGGATGGATGTGCATGTAGTCTGCGCACCTCTGTGAGAATGTGAGAATCTTAAACTGCCTTATGCCTCAGTCCCAGAGCTCTCAATCAAGCCCATGATAGACACCCACCCACAACATGAACTCACTCAGATGCACTGAGGCACATCTGTTCATGGGATGTGCAATGGGTTCAGATTTGCTAACATTTTTGTTCGCGGTTGCATCACTTTTTAGCCTTTTTAGGACGGTTTCAAATCTTATTTTAAAATGAGTGCTGGGTCTGGGACTTGGCAGGTCTCCACCCACTTTAAGCCCTGACCTCATCTTGTTCCAAAGACTAAATGACACTAAAAATATATGTTTTTTAACTTTATTTACAAATATAATCTCAGGTAGACAGTACATTGTCAACAAGTAACGACCAATAAATAGCATTTCATATGCTCATTGCTTTATTATGTTAAAACCTTAAATCCCAACATTTCATATTTCAAAGCTATAGATCTAAAAATCTAAAAAGCAAAAGGGTAAAATGTATGAAAATATACAAATGTGGAAAGGTTTTTCCAAACGCACTGCTCTTCCTTAGGTTTTCCAGACATTCTCCCCATTTTCTCTCTTATTTAAACACACCTTCTATTCCTTACTCCAAATTTCTACAAATGTTTTCCAAGCCCCTACTTTTACAGAATAACATTTTTCCTTATTTCTAACTTGGCTCATCTTTGATTCCCAATGACTAAATCTAGGTGGCTCTGACATTTTCCATCTTTGCAGAATAAGGAAATTAGCCAATAGAGATGAAATAAAAACAAACTGCTTTTGTCTAATTGGTAAGTCGATGTTAACAATTCTAAAATAGAGCCACCAGTGCTTTGGGAACCATATTTGTCAACAATTTCATGTTAACCCACTGGAAGATCTTATCCCAATACTCTGCCAAAATTGAGCAAGTAACACAGATGTGTATCCAATCTCCTATCGGATGATTAGATCTAAGGCATTGCCCTGATACTGAAGGGAAAACATTTGGTAATTGCTTTGGGGTGTAGTATAGCTGCCATTTCCAAAAAAGTGCCATACATTTGAAGATGGCCTATTGTATAGTTTTATGAGACTATTCATTATACACTTTCCATAGTATTGCTTCCACCCAGTATCCTGTGGATGTCTGTATTTTCTGAGAGGTACTTGGAACTATGGGCCTGATTATGATGGCGGATGGACTTAAGTCTGTCCGCCATCGTCCCGGGGATTGGGACTGGCCTCCTTTATAGCGGCTGTCCTGCACATGCCATTACAATGCGACCGCCACTGTGGTGGTCACATTGTGCATGTTTACCATTGCGGCGGGTGCTGCTGGCTGCAGCAGCCGCCGCAATGGTAAAAATGCATGCTGTGCATTTCCCTGCACTACATGGCAGGCACCACGCTGTGCGTGCCATCTGGTGCAGGGAACAGTAGGGGGCATCATAGGTGCCCCAAGTGAAAATACAACATGTCCCTGCACAGGGGGGGGGGCCGCAACGGGCCCCCAAAATACATCCCCGCCATCCTTTAAATGGTGGTTGAACAGCCATAGACAGGCTGGCGGGGATGCAGTATCCAAATCTGGCAGGTGGTGCATCCTAGTCACCACCACCATTTTGTGAATGCGGGGTGGGTCCGACAGGCAATCGTAATGATTGCCTCTGTCGGACCTATGGTGGACGGGCTTTCCACACGTCAGGACACCGCCCGCCATCCTGATCTGGTAGGCAGAAAAAGGCCTTATGATGGCGGCGAACCCACCACGGGCAGCCTGCCACTAGATCGTTCACTGCCATCGTAATCAGGCCCTATGTTCTCTTAAAGTTCTTGCTGAAGGATTCGATACCAATTACCTGCCCCCAATGTTCTGCTCACATAAAATGTATGACAAATCGCAATTGGAAGTGTACTATCTGAGAGTTGTAGATTTCTTACTAAACTTTATAACTGCATAAAGGAAAGGAATAGCGATACAGGGAGTTCTGTTCTCCCTATTTTTAATTGATCCCAGGTTTTCAAACTCCCCTCAATCATTAGATTCTTTACTTTACTTGCTAGACCCCTATCCTTTTCCAGCTCTTTATAGTCTGTATAGCACTTAAACATCGCAACATCGTATCCGAATATCTGGATGTATTGAGAAGAATTGGTATTCTTTCTTGATTTGTGCAAATCTTTCAAGAATTAAATGCAGGACCTTATTTCCATTAGGTTTGGGTAATCTGGGGATCTTAATAAATGGTACTAGCTGAATGTTATTTTCTAGTAGCATTTGCTGAAGATAAAAATTTGTTTCATTGCCTGGTGACGTAGCTGTTTGTGGGCTCACAAACGGATCCAGCTCTATCAGAGGGGAATGCCATGACAGAAGGGGTGGTGGCGGGGCAAGTTGAGGAATTAACTGGATCTACTGTTTAATGTGGTCACACTCCAGGATGGTATGAAATGTACAAGTGTACTAGTTGTAATGTATGCATATGAACCAACGATTTGCTGTTTGTTTTGTAAATTATAAATAAAGCATTAAAAAAATAAAAAAATAGTAAATATGGTAGCCTCTAACAAACCACCCAAACGATGGAGTGTGTCTTCAAGCATTGCTCTATGAATATTTTATCTCTGTGCTTCACTCCGAGCACTTATACATTCATTATTACCACACCTCATTTTGTGCAGGCCTCCGAATGTCATGGACTACACCTAAAATCTTCTACACAGACTACACTATATGCCCAAGCTTTACCAACCATGCACAACAAATACGGCAGCTACAGCATTGTAGCTCTTCTGATTTCTTTAGGGGCATGAAGCACAATTGCCACAATGCAATAAATAGCTGCTGTTATTCTGAATTTAGTTCATAACAATACACAAACATTTAAGAAAGCTAATCATGAATTAAATACAAAGGACAACATTTTACAGCAGATGGCATTCTGCATTCCGTTTGCATTAAATGTTCTGTTTTGTTGTGGTGTGTGGCAAGAGACTAGTCAAAAAATTCAATTTACCCAGCAAAAGAAAAAATTTCAGCAAAAGGCCTAAAGTAGAGAGATTTATTGCCTTGATGTCAGATGCTATAAGTATGTACATGAACGAAAATATACTTTTATTGTGCACGTTATTAGAAAAATATGTTTGTATTAGTCTAAGATGAATAGCTGAGCAACCCATCAAAATATATTATTATTATTTTTGCCTGCTGTTCGCTTTTGCTGCACGGTAGTTAAGCTTTCTGTGTGACCGACTTTGCAAGGCCTGACTAAACAATCAATATGTTGTTACATGCTAAGTATTAACAAAAAAATTACAGTGGGTGACCCATTTACCTACAATTAAATATCATGATTCACAACTGTAAATTTGCACATGCAGTTTTACTCTATCCCTGCACTTAAGAGTAACTTTCAATGTTTTGCTATTCACCTTTTCCAAGTGTAAAGTTTTTCCTAGTTGTAGACGTACAATTCTCCTACAATAGTTAGTGCAAAGTTACTCCTCTTAACTTTTCAAACAGTGACAGGGGAGGATATTTTCCTGTTGTAAAATAGAGGAAAATGTAGTCAAGTTTATTATACTTAAAAAGTGCGCATTAAGTAATTAATTGTTTAAAATATAATTATTTAATTCAAAAAGAATATCCTTAAGAATAATTGTATTCAACATACATTAAAACGTATTGAAAGTTATGTGGTCCACTCCAGGTGGAATATGATGAGGTGGGTAAAACACTTGGAAGAGAAGGGGGACGGAAGCACACTGCTTCACCTCCAAGCAGAGTTTGCCCCTTAGCTTCCTGGTAAATGCAGTTTAGTTTAAATGCTTACTTGAATTTTTGTTGAAGTGTTTCACCAAAGTTGGTGCAGGTTAGTGCTGTTAATCTCTAGACACATATGTTTCTGGATATTATCCTTCATCAGTAGAGACAAAACGAATTCATCTGAGGTTGCTGAAAAAGCTGCCACAATCCTCTCAGGTCTCTGTACCTGTCCCTGGCACACTGGTGCGTCTCCAAGAGCTCGTAGGCTCAGTGGCTCAAGGGAGCCCCTTTAAACAGAAGGGGGATGGGAGCACACTGCTATACCTCCCAGAACAGTTCACCCCTTAGCATCCTGGTAAATGTAGTTCAGTTTAAAAGTTGGTGCAGGTTAATGCTGTTAATCTCTAGTATAGATACATGTGTTTCTGGATATTATCCTTCATCATTAGAGATAAAAATAAAATTCATCTGGGGTTGCTGAGAAAGTGGCCACATTCCTCTCAGGTCTCTGTACCTCTACCTCTTTGTCCCGATGATGCATCGGGGCTAACTGAATGCTGGGATATAGGCAGTGTGCGCACACCCTCCTCCTGTTTGAAATGGCTCCCTTGAGCTAATGAGCTGACGAGCTCTGGTTGATGCACCTGCGCCCAGCGAGTGGTACAGAGAACTGAGAAGACTTTGGGCAGCATTTCCAGCACCCCCAAAAACAATGTGTTGCTCTCTACTGAAGAAGGACAACTATCCTGAAACACGTGTCTAGAGATACACAGCACTGGCTGCCCAACAAGGGTGACAAACTAAAGCCTGACACCGAAGTCAGTGTTCTCATGAACTGCATTTATAATGATGCATCGGGGCAAACTGAGTGCTGGGATGCGAGGCAGTATGCACTCACCCGTCTCCTGTTTGAAAAGGCTCCCTTGAGCTAATGAGTTGACGAGCGCTGGTTGATGAACCTGCCCCCAGTGAATGGTACAGAGACCTGAGAAGACTTTGGGCAGCATTTCCAGCACCCTCAAAAAGAATGTGTTGCTCTCTACTGAAGAAGGACAACTATCCTTTAACACGTGTCTAGAGATACACAGCACTGGCTGAACCAACCAGGGTGAAAACTAAAGCCTGACACTGAAGTCAGTGTTATCATGCACTGCATTTACTATGATGCATCAGGGCTAACAGGCAGGATAGCTTGAGTCCAGTTGCATGGAGAGCACGGGACCCAAGTCTGGGCATACACGTCCCACTCAGGGTGACAAATGCAAAAATAACAATTGATGGACAGAATGCAGAACAATGTCAACACATTCACCCCAATACAAAGATCTGGGCCTAAATTCATCGTTTTTTTGCTCAACATGCCATTCCAGTTTGGACCCAGCCATATGCAAATCAGTCTTGACCCTACGCCCAATGGGAACAGTCCAGCCTGAACTGCAAGGCCAGGTCCTCCCTGGAATGGAAACAAACATCCTAGGACCGGTTTTGGGCTTTCAGCCCTCATCAGCCAGGATAGCTTGACTCCAGTGGCATGGAGAGCACGGTACCCAAGTCTGGGCATACCCGTCCCACTCGAGGTGACAAATGCAAAAACAACAAGTGATGGACAGAATGCAGGACAATGTCATACATTCACTCCAGTAAACAAATCTGGGCCTAAATCCACAGTGAGCAAAAGAATGATGGATTTAACCCAGATCCTTGTGACTGGGGGTGAATGCTCGCATTGTCCAGCATTCCATCCATCAATTGTTTCTTTTGCATATGTCGCTCTAAGTGGGAAGGGTATGCCCAGACGTGGGTCCTGTGCTCACTACACCACTGGATTCAAGCTAGCCTGGCTCATAAAGGGTGATGCCCTGAAACCGGTCCCAGGATGCTTCTTTCCGGTCCAGGGAGGACCTGGCTTGGCAATTCGGGCTGGACTGTTCCCTCAAGGAACAGGGTCAAGACTGATTTGCATATGGCTGGGTCCAAACTGGGGTGGTGTGGTGAGCAAAAGAATGATGGATTTAATCCAGATCCTTGTGACTGGGGGTGAATGTTTGCATTGTCCAGCATTTCGTCCATCAATTGTTTCTTTTGCATATGTTGCCCTAAGTGGGAAGGGTATGCCCAGACGTGGGTCCCGTGCTCATTGCATCACTGGATTTGAGCTAGCCTGGCTGATGAAGGGTGATGCCCTGAAACCGGTCTCAGGATGCTTGTTTCCGGTCCAAGGAGGACCTGGCTTCGCAGTCCGGGCTGGACTGTTCCAGCAAGGAACAGGGTCAAGACTGATTTGCATATGGTTGGGTCAAAACTGGGGTGGTGTGGTGAGCAAAAGAATGATGGTTGTAACCTAGATCATTGTGACTGGGGGTGAATGTTTGCATTGTCCAGCATTCCGTCCATCAATTGTTTCTTTTGCATATGTCGCCTTAAGTGGGAAGGGTATGCTCAGACTTGGGTCCAGTGCTCCCTACACCACTGGATTCAAGCTAGCCTGGCTGATCAAGGTTGATGCCTTGAAACCGGTCCCAGGATGCTTGTTTCCGGTCCAAGGAGGACCTGGCTTGGCAGTTTGGGCTGGACTGTTCCCGCAAGGAACAGGGTCAAGGCTGATTTGCATATGGCTGGGTCCAAACTGGGATAGTGTGGTGAGCAAAAGAATAATGGATTTAATCGAGATCCTTGTGACTGGGGGTGAATGTTTGCATTGTCCAGCATTCCGTCCATCAATTGTTTCTTTGGTACATGTGTGAGTCACCACATATGTGAAAGGCAGTATATGTGAGTGTTGGAGTATATAAATGACTATATGTGAAAGTGAGTGATTGTGAGAGTGGCTGTATGGATGAGTGTGTACTTGTATGAGTAATTGTATAAGAGAGTAAGTATGTGTTAGTAACTGTATGAATAAGTGAGGTGGTGTATTTAAAAAAGTATAGGTGAGTAAATTGGAGTGTGATTGATTCTTTGCATGACTGACTAGGTGTGTGAGTAACTCTATGGATGAGTGGCAATGTGTGAGTGTCTGTATAGGTGTATGAGTGCATATGATAGTGCTGTATTGATGAGTGACTGCATGTATGAGTGACTGTATAGGTGAATTAGTGGATGTGTGTGTGTGTAGACCTAGGAACCAGTGAGTGGGTATGTAGTAACTCATATTGGTGTGTCTATGGTTTTCAAAAATGGTAGTCTGTATTTTAGAGTGGGTGTATCAAAGGTTATATTAGGGTATGAGGAGGTGCATCAGATTATCATGAGGATGATGTCATCAGTGATGCCATTTGAGATGTCATCAGTGATGTCATCAGTGATGTCATTGACCATGTCATGAATGATGTAATATGTGACGTCATCAGCAGTGCATTGCGGGGGCGCGAGTTATAGTTAGCTCAACTAACTATAACGGGCGAATTTTTTACAAGTGAAATGTCCAACTAACTAAATTGCCTGAAAAAAACACAGGTTTCAGTGACGTTATAGTTAGTTGGACATTTCACTCGTACAAAATTCGCCCGTTATAGTTAGTTGAGCTAACTATACCTCGCACCCCCACAATGCACTGCTGATTACGTCACATATTACATCATTCATGACATGGTCAGTGACACACCAAGTTCTTCCACCTCTGCTCCTTCCTGGAAAGTTTTGGCATCCAATGGGAGACGAGAAAAAGGGAGATCCAAAAATGCGAAATCCCAATGCTTTTTCTATAGGCTTTTTAAAGACGGACTACAGCAAAAACTGCTGAATGGAATGCCACCAAATTTAGCAGGGAATTCTACCAAATTTGGCAGAAAGATAGGTATTTGTCCACTAATTGTGCTTTGGTATCCGCTCAATAGTTTTTGAGGAATTAGGGGTAAAAAATAATAGTATATTTTGGCAGTTGGGTCCGTGAAAGTCTCAGACACTCATGCATGAGTGCAAATTTAAAAAGAGAGTGTTTTGATTGGCCCAGGGAGCTTTATATTCATGCAGGCAGGGAAACAGATCTAAATATTGTGCCTGCCTACAGAGAGCAGCATTAAAAGCTTCTCCTGCAGGCGAGAGCAATGCCAGCTCCCGCTGTATGTTAAGGTTGTTGCCACAGGGCCAAAGTCGGCTGAGGGAGAGGGCCGTATGCCCCCTCCTCATGAAAATTGCACCAGGTATTGGGGGAATGGGTCCCAAGGGCCGGAATCAGGATGGGGAGGAAGGTTGTGAGCCGTCTCCCAAACAAGCATGGCAGGACCCAGAAGATGGGGTACCCGGGACAAAATCAACCTGCAGAGAGGGGCTATGTTTTTTTCAATTAATTTCAAAGGTTTTTTAAATGTTATTTTCTAACTATAAAGTCCCTGAAACCCAAGGTGTTTTCAGTAAATTTCAAAGGTTTTTTAAATGCTAATTCCTTACTATAGCGCCCCTGAAACCTATAATTTTTTTAGTGAATTTCAAAGGTTTTTAAATGCTAATTTCAAACTATTACTACAGATGTAGGACATTTGCGGAAAGAGGAAGAAAAGCGCAAAAAGAAGCAAGAGAAATGCAGAAAACGTTAACAGAAGTCCAGAAAGACGAAGAAAGGGGCAGAAAGAAGCAAGAGATATGTAGAAAGAACCAACAGAGGTGCAGAACGAGGCCTTGCTGCAAGGTCATCCTGTGCCCTCAACTTTTTGCTGACTGGTACTGGTGGTAACTGACTCTGACTAGCCAGGCCCGGAGACAGTGCTATCTTGAAAGACACTTAGAATACAGTAAAAATACCTACATACACTAGGGTACACTATGGGTTGCGTTACCCCTGTGAATGGCATTACCTCCCCTGTAAGGCCCTAGTACATAATAGGGCAGGGGGATTAAAACTACCTCTAGGTCAGAGGTACAGATAGAGGCAAGAGAAGTGCAGAAAGAAGCAAGGTGCCGAAAGAGGCAAAAGAGGTGCAGAAAGAAGCAAGTGAAGTGTAGAAAGAGGGAACAAAGCTGCAGAAAGATGCAAGAGAGGTGCAGAAAGAGGCAAGAGAATTGCTAAAAGAAGCAAAAGAGGTGTAGAAAGAAGACAGAGAAGTGCAGATAGTGGCAAATGAGATGCGGAAAAAAGCAAGAGCAGTGCAGAAAGAACCAACAGAGGTGCAACAAGAGGCAAGAGGGGGGCAGAAAGAGGCAGGAGGGGTGCAGAAAGAAGGAAGAGAAGTGCAGAAAGAGGCAAGAGAATTGCTGAAAGAAACAACAGAGGTGCTGAAAGAAGTAAGAGAAGTGCAGAAAGAGGCAAGAGAATTGCTGAAAGAAACAACAGAGGTGCTGAAAGAAGTAAGAGAAGTGCAGAAAGAGGCAAGGGAGGTGCAGGAAGAAGCAACAGCAGTGCAGAAAGAACCAACAGAGGTGCAAAAAGAGGCAATAGAGGTGCAATAAAATAAAGGAGGCGTTCACAAAGAGGCAAGAGAGGTAAACGTGGTGCAGAAAGAAGGAAGAGAGGTGTAGAAAGAGGCATGAGAGTTGCACAAAGGGGGAAGGGGGTTGCAGAAAGAGGCAAGAGAGGTGCAGAAAGAAGCAAGTGAAGTGCAGAAAGAGGCAACAGAGGTGCAGAAAGACGCAACAGAGGTGCAGAAACAAGCACAAGAAGTGCAAAAAGAGGCTCATGAGGTGCAGAAAGAAGCAAGAGTAGTGCAGAAAGAGCCAACAGGGTGCACAAAGAGGCAAGAGTGATGCTGAAAGAGGTAGGAGAGGTACACAAAGAGGCAAGAGAGGTACAGAAAGAAGCAGGAGTGCTGCGGAAAGAAGGAAGAGAAGTGCAGAAAGAAGTAACAGAGGTACTGAAAGAGGTATGAAGGGTTCATAAAGAGCAAGAGAAGTACAGAAAAAGGCAAGAGAGGTACATGAAGAGGCAAGAGAGGTCCAGAAACAGGCAGGAAAGGTGCAGAAAGAGACAAGAAAAGTGCAGCTAGAGGCAACAGAGGTACAGAAAGAGGCAAGAGAGGTGCAGAAAGAGGTAACAGTGGTGCAGAAATAAGGAAGAGAGGTGTAGAAAGAGACATGAGAGTTGCACAAAGGGGAAGGGGGTTGCAGAAAGAGGCAAGAGAGGTGCAGAAAGAAGCAAGTGAAGTGCAGAAAGAGGCAAGGACATTGCTGAACGAAGCAACAGAGATGTAGAAAGCAGCAAGAGAAGCGCAGAAAGAGACAAGAAAGGTGCAGAAAGAAGCAAGAGCAGTGCAGAAAGAACCAACCGAGGTGCAAAAAGAGGCAATAGGGGTGCAGAAAAAGGTAGGAGGCATGCACAAAAAGGCAAGAGAGGTACAGAAAGAGGCAGGAGGGATGCAGAAAGAAGGAAGAGAAGTACAGAAATAAGTAACAGAGGTGCTGAAAGAGGTACAAAGGGTGCAGAAAGAGCAAGAGAAGTACAGAAAGAGGCAACAGAGGTACAGAAAGAGGCAAGAGAGGTACAGAAACAGGCAGGAAAGGTGCAGAAAGAGGCAATAGAAGTACATAAAGAAGCAACAGAGGTACAGAAACAGGCAGGAAAGGTGCAGAAAGAGGCAATAGAAGTACAGAAAGAAGCAACAGAGGTACGGAAACAGGCAAAAGGGGTGCAAAAAGAGACAAGAAAAGTGCAGAAAGAGGCAACAGAGGTACAGAAAGAGGCAAGAGAGGTACAGAAACAGGCAGGAAATGTGAAGTAAGAGGGAACAGGGGTGCAGAAAGAGGCAAGAGAGGTAAACAAAGAGAAAAGAGAGATGCAGAAAGAGACAAGAGATCTACAGAACAAAGCAACAGATGTGCTGAAAGAGGCAAGACAGGTGAAGTAAGAAGGAACAGAGGTACAGAAAGAGGCATGAGTGGTGCAGAAAGAGAGAAGAGAGGTGTAGAAAGAGGCAAGAGAGTTGCACAAAGAGGGAAGAGGGGTACAGAAACAGGCAAAAGGGGTTCAGAAAGAAGCAAGTGGCGTGCAGAAGGAAGCAAGAGAACTGCAGAAAGAGGCAAATGAGGTGCAGAAAGAGGGAGGAGGGGTGGAGAGAGAGACAGGAGGGGTCAGAAGGAAGCAAGACAGGTGCAGAAAGAAAGAACTGCAGAAAGAAGGAACAGAGGTGCAGAAAGAGGGAAGAAGGGTACAGAAAGAGGCAAGAGGAGTACAGAAAGAAGCACATGAGGTGCAGAAAGAGGCAACAGATGTGCAGAAAGAGGGAAGAGAGGTGCAGAAGGTAAAAGAGATTTGCAGAAAGAGGCAAGAGAAGTGCAGAAAAAGAAAGAAATTTGCAGAAAGAAGCAACAGAAATACAGAAAGAGGCAAGAGAGGTGCAGAAGGAAGCAAGAATGGCTTGCACACCACTAGTGCTAATTTATCTTTCAGCAATAACTAACAGGTGACCATTCTAGGTTTGCAAAGAGCCTTCCACCCAGCTGTAACACTTGTTGCTGCATTTTTGGTAACATTTGAGCCGTTTGAGTTAGAAACAAGGCTTTTTTTGTTCAAATCTGCATATTAGGGAGCAGATGATGAATTGTGTGGCTAATGCAGAAAATGTGTAATTGTGCTAAAGTGGGTTCAGCCAAACAGTCACATAATTTCAGTGGCCCTGCTCATACCTCTGACTAGGTCCACAAGTGCTCCTCAGTGATTCCTTCTTTTTTTGTCTCACTGACTTCATAGTTGAGCTTCTATGGAAACGAGGAATACTAAACCTGAGGTTTCCACTCCAGAACACAGGCTACCATACCACATAATTACTCTCCATGACATATAATCCCACTTTACATAATTCCCGTACCACATACTTTCTATCCACGTAATTTCACTGCACAACATACCAGATAGTTTCACTGCACACAACGTACATCCACTCCACTCCACTCCAAAAAAAACTTAGTAAAAAACTTTTGTATTTACAACACCAATAGCTCTAACTCTCGCAAATGCAAAATCAATTACATTGCAACCACTTCTTTAACTAGTAGTCGCGTTTGCAGAGTGGTGGAGAAAGGGTGCTGAGACTCCGACCAGCGCTCAGGAATTCTGCTGCTTAGGACTTACAGGAGGTACCAGGAGGCTTCTTGGCCCCCAGAGTCCCTCAGGAGTAAATTGGACTTTGTCCCCCATCCCGTAGTCTGCCAGGAGGTGCGTTTGCAGAGTGGTGGAGAAAGCGGGGCATGGCCTCCGAAGACGTTTTAGCAATCCCACTGTGCGGGACTTACTGGAGGTAACAAGAGGGGTAGTTGGCCACCAAGGACATCCTTGGGGGCCAACTACCCCTCCTATTACCTCCAGTAAGTCCCACACAGCAGCATTGCTAAGTTTGAAGAGCAGGCCACACCCCCTTTGCCTACCACTCTACAAACGCGCTCCCTGGCGTGCTCTTGGATGGGGATTGAAGTCCCCTTCAATGCTGGGGGTCCTCTAGGGGCCAACAGCCTACCTCTTACCTCCAGTAAGCCCCACACAGTGGGATTTGTGCGAGGAGGACAAAGGCCACGCCCCCTTTCCCCACCACTCTGCAAACTCGCCTCCTGGTGCATTCTAAGTTGGGGTCTTAAGTCCCCTTCATTCCTGAATGTCCCTGGGGGCCAACTAGCCCACCAGGTACCTCCAGTAAGTGCCACACAACTTGATTGCTGAGAGTGGTTCGAGGCCACGCCCCCTTTTTACACCACTCTGCAAACACACTGCTGCTCAAGGGATGAAGGCCACTTGTGTCCTGAGGTCCTCATGACACAAGAGGACATCATTGCCCCACCAGCAGTGCGCCAAGAGGCGTGTTTGCAGAGTGGTGTAAAAAGGGGCATGGCCTCAGACCACCTCTCTGCAATCCAGCTGTGTGGCGCTTACTGGAGGTACCTGGTGGGCTAGTTGGCCCTTAGGGACCCTCAGTATTCAAGGGGACTTAATTCCCCAACTTAGAACGTGCCGAGGGGGCATGTTTGCAGAGTTATGCAGGGAGGGGGTGGGGCCTCTTGCGAGTTGCCTTTTTTAAAAACTTTTTCTTCAAATTTCATTGCCTTTGGGCAAGGGGAGCTGCTAAGATGCAGCTCCCCTTGCCCAAAACCAATTCTGCTTTGCTTTTTGGAAGGAAGGTCAGGTTTCCTGCTTTCGCTTCCAAAAAGTAAAGCAGTATTTGCAATGGCAGTGCAGGAGCTGTGCTCCCGCCTTGCCATAGCAAACAGCAATGTCCTGGGGGTGTGCAGCCCGGGACATTGCAGGAGCCTGCCCTAAATGTTATCATATTAGATTGTGCCTTCTCAAAGTATTCCTCACTACTATAGTTACGTCTTGCCCTGAGTAATTGGCATGCCAACAGTTTTCACCCGTACGCACTTAAGAACAGTATTCACTATGGAGAATAACTCAGGGCAAGATGTAACTGTAGTAGTGAGGAACACTTTAGAAGACACAATCTAATATGATAACAAAACACAAAAAGATTTGTAAACATGTTTAAATATGGCCCCTATGTGTTTAAGGATGAACACAGCTTATGAATTATATTCAACTGTAAAAATGTTGCATTGAGGCAAATGCATTTGTAATGAGTATACATATACTTTTACAAGGGAGCAATGGAACAATGATTTGAATTATTTAAAATATCTTTAATCATGTACTAAAGGCCACTCCAAGATGGCGACTAAACACAAAGATGTTTTAGATTGTTCTTCCACTATGTTGACACCAATTTTGCTAAAGGAAGTTATGTGATACATGGTCAGTGTTGTGACCAAGGTGCTTGTGATCACGAAACGCGTTGCAGTGACTGTCTTTGCCAAGACAGGCAAAATAAATGTTTTTACTTGCACTGGAATGCCGTGGAGTCCTTTATCTGGAAGGAACCGTCAAAAATTATATATATATAAGCACCATTCACATGGTTCATATTCGCATACTTCAACTTTTAAGAGCAATTAAGAATAATGATAAGAATTATGTGGTAGCTCGTCACATTAATGAAGAACATAAGGGAAACATGAATGATCTTGTCTATTTTGCGATAGACCAAGTCCCTAAAAATTTGAGAGGCGGTGATAGAGAAAGAAAACTCCGTCAATTAGAATCAAAGTATATACTCTTGTTCAACACCAAAATTCCAAATAGATTGAATATAGAAGAGGATTTATATGTACATTTGTTATAATCAAAAATTCTATTTCCATTTTCATTTAATTTTAATTTTAAGCTGAATGTGGATTTTAAATTTTAGAGGAAGTAAGAAGGTTCAAAAAAACAATTATGTATAGTAGTCTGAGGAAGTGACAAAAGAATAACGAAGTGTGTTGAATTAAGTTATTAGCCAATAATAATTTTTACCATGAAAAGATAACCAAAGGAATGTTTAGTGCGTTTTTATACTATATATGAAATTATATGAAAAATAAGGTATTCACTAGCACATTATTGATTTTAGTAGTAATATTTGCACATTAATACAAGGAATGTACTCAGTATTAGCACAAACACTCTCTCTTGACGGTTTGAAATATAGTAATATTGATTGATTAGTAAATAATTTTCACTATAATTGCTATTTTGCACATGAGATCAGAGGTACTGTAAAGTGTGTAGCAAATTTGCACTTGATATCGTATGTACTGTAATGCACATGCACTTTAAGATATTTTCTATATTTTGATACAGTATTAAATCAACATCATTTTGATTTATTGGCAGAGTTACAGACAGGATTTGACTTAAATTGGGGGCAATAGCCTGATATTCTGTTGCAAATGGACACTGTGACCAACATTAAATTTGATTGGATGAGATGATGCATAACATACCATGAGTGACATTGGAAATTGTTCGCTACTTTGAGATTTTATCAAGGAATAGCAACAGAAATGTCGAAATTAAATTTGAACTATGATCAAATAGTGAAAATTTATTTTGAGTAATTATGGTATGAATTTCATGAATAATTAAATTTTAGCATATCTAACATGTATTTTATATATGTTGGTCTGGTAGTGATGTTTAACCACTGGATTAATGAGTTGGTCTCAGAGAAGCACAATGATGGTGATCGCATATGCATAGTCTGTCTACCACATCTATTTGGCAACTATCACGTGACCTTCAATCCACTGTTTAAATTTTTTTGATTTTATGTGACTTCCCATTGTGAGAAAGGCAGGTGTGCTGAAACGCGTCAAGCGGATTAAATAAACAAGAGCTGAATGTTGAAGCTTACCCCTGTGTCGGAGTCTGATTACTGGAGTAGGAGTCGTGAGTGGTTGAAAAAAAAAAAATATATATATATATATATATATATTCACTGAAAAAACCATAGGTTTCACACATGTTATAGTTAGCTGTACATTTCACTCGTAAAAAACCAATGAAATTCCCCCGTTATAGTTAGTGCAGGCAACTATAACTCACGCAACCGCAATCCTCTGCTGATGCTAATACTGTATTTAGACACTTATTTGCCCATGTCTTCTTCCATTAAATTTTAGCTATACATATATTACAAATATTTTTTTTTCATAAAGACACATATTTCATCAGCAGACGATTGCGGTCGCGTGAGTTATAGTTGCCTGCACTAACTATAACGGGGGAATTTCATTGGTTTTTTACGAGTGAAATGTACAGCTAACTATAACATGTGTGAAACCTATGGTTTTTTCAGTGAATTTGAGAGGTTTTTTAAATGCTAATTCCTAACTATAACGTGTGTGAAACCTATGGTTTTTTCAGTGAATTTGTACGGTTTTTTAAATGCTAAGTTACTTTACGCCATTCGTGGCGTGCGCGCCCAGTTAACGCAGTTCGTTGCGTGCGCGCACGGTGCGCTTCGCGCACCGCGCGCCCACTTTATGCAGTTAGTGCCGTGCACGCACGGTGGTCACGCGGTGCGCTGCGCGCACCGCGTGCCCACGTTATGCGGGATGGGCCATGTACGCACGATGCGCTTCGCGCACCGTGCGCACATGGGGGACATATTATGCGCATCTTTGAGAAATGTATTCTTATTAATTTCATATCTGTGAAAATCCATGCACAAATGGTGCCCTTCGGGCACCATTTGCACACGGGGTAGGGAGAGTGTGGATAATTTAAAAAAAAATTTTTTTTTACCGTACGCGTACGGTAAGCGTAATCGCCGATTTTACAAAAAAAAAAAAAAATTTATTTTTGGGGCTTGGGGGTTTTTTGGGGACCCCTATATCATTGATGGGTGGTTAGGATCTGAAGAAACTGCCCCTTTAGACATTTTTGGGCTTCATTTTTGCTGCCCAACTCTCAGAGCGAGAGAGAAAATGGCGGCCGCCGCTTCCTGGTTTCGACCGATTCGAATGTTTACTAAGATCTAAGAGCCAATCAGAATCGCGCTCGCGCACGTCACCGTACGCGTACGGTAAGCGCACCGTAAGCGCACCGTAAGCTGGCTCAGATATATATATTGATTTAAAGGCTATTTTCTCAGAATCTACTGAACAGATTTACACCAAACCTACAAAAGGCACTTCCTTGACCTGAGGACTACCTCTCTGCCAAATTTCAAGTAATTCTGTTCAGCCGTTCGGGCTGTAGCTGTGTCTAAAGGTCCTATGGAAAAATGCATGGGAAAAACGTGTTTTGGGACCCCCCTTTTATCTCAGCCCCCGCTTGACGAATCCCCCCGAGACTTTCAGGGTAGTAGCGGAGCGTAGCGCCCCACCTATTTTGAAAAATTCCCGAGGATTCGTCGACCGGCGCCAAAGTTATTCAAAATAGAATGTTGCGGTTTTCCTATGGAAACGTGGTCCTAACTATAACTACCTACTGGCGACCGCCAGTAGGTAATATATATATATATATATATATATATATATATATATATATATATATATATATATATATATATATATATATATATATATATATATATATATATATATGTAGGCTCACAGGTTACCCTCCAGGTTCAGGGAGCACTCTAGAAGCGACAATGCCATGTAGACTCGGCAGTCCTGAGGTTGCAGCCTTGACGCGTTTCGCTTTCTTGCTTTCTCAAAAGGCCGTTCTCTTCTTAACCCGGCTTAGCGCGTCCCATTCAAGTACGAAGATGCAGCCTGCTGATAGGCTGGAGGTTCCCACAGAATTGTGGTACTTGTAGTGAGTCGCTGTTGTATCCTGGATGGATGCCAGGTACGGAAGATCCCTAATGCCTGCCCATGATGGACCCACAGGGCTGGGGAGTCAATGTTTCGGCATCGGTTCTCCCAAATGAGTCGGGCGATTTCCCAGCTCGTTGGCCCGCTCAGAATCCGGCGGTGGTGCTTCCCCCGCGGCAGGGCATGCCGCGTCAAAATGTAGGCTCACAGGTTACCCTCCAGGTTCAGGGAGCACTCTAGAAGCGACAATGCCATGTAGACTCGGCAGTCCTGAGGTTGCAGCCTTGACGCGTTTCGCTTTCTTGCTTTCTCAAAAGGCCGTTCTCTTCTTAACCCGGCTTAGCGCGTCCCATTCAAGTACGAAGATGCAGCCTGCTGATAGGCTGGAGGTTCCCACAGAATTGTGGTACTTGTAGTGAGTCGCTGTTGTATCCTGGATGGATGCCAGGTACGGAAGATCCCTAATGCCTGCCCATGATGGACCCACAGGGCTGGGGAGTCAATGTTTCGGCGTCGGTTCTCCCAAATGAGTCGGGCGATTTCCCAGCTCGTTGGCCCGCTCAGAATCCGGCGGTGGTGCTTCCCCCGCGGCAGGGCATGCCGCGTCAAAATGTAGGCTCACAGGTTACCCTCCAGGTTCAGGGAGCACTCTAGAAGCGACAATGCCATGTAGACTCGGCAGTCCTGAGGTTGCAGCCTTGACGCGTTTCGCTTTCTTGCTTTCTCAAAAGGCCGTTCTCTTCTTAACCCGGCTTAGCGCGTCCCATTCAAGTACGAAGAGGCAGCCTGCTGATAGGCTGGAGGTTCCCACAGAATTGTGGTACTTGTAGTGAGTCGCTGTTGTATCCTGGATGGATGCCAGGTACGGAAGATCCCTAATGCCTGCCCATGATGGACCCACAGGGCTGGGGAGTCAATGTTTCGGCGTCGCTTCTAGAGTGCTCCCTGAACCTGGAGGGTAACCTGTGAGCCTACATTTTGACGCGGCATGCCCTGCCGCGGGGGAAGCACCACCGCCGGATTCTGAGCGGGCCAACGAGCTGGGAAATCGCCCGACTCATTTGGGAGAACCGACGCCGAAACATTGACTCCCCAGCCCTGTGGGTCCATCATGGGCAGGCATTAGGGATCTTCCGTACCTGGCATCCATCCAGGATACAACAGCGACTCACTACAAGTACCACAATTCTGTGGGAACCTCCAGCCTATCAGCAGGCTGCATCTTCGTACTTGAATGGGACGCGCTAAGCCGGGTTAAGAAGAGAACGGCCTTTTGAGAAAGCAAGAAAGCGAAACGCGTCAAGGCTGCAACCTCAGGACTGCCGAGTCTACATGGCATTGTCGCTTCTAGAGTGCTCCCTGAACCTGGAGGGTAACCTGTGAGCCTACATTTTGACGCGGCATGCCCTGCCGCGGGGGAAGCACCACCGCCGGATTCTGAGCGGGCCAACGAGCTGGGAAATCGCCCGACTCATTTGGGAGAACCGACGCCGAAACATTGACTCCCCAGCCCTGTGGGTCCATCATGGGCAGGCATTAGGGATCTTCCGTACCTGGCATCCATCCAGGATACAACAGCGACTCACTACAAGTACCACAATTCTGTGGGAACCTCCAGCCTATCAGCAGGCTGCATCTTCGTACTTGAATGGGACGCGCTAAGCCGGGTTAAGAAGAGAACGGCCTTTTGAGAAAGCAAGAAAGCGAAACGCGTCAAGGCTGCAACCTCAGGACTGCCGAGTCTACATGGCATTGTCGCTTCTAGAGTGCTCCCTGAACCTGGAGGGTAACCTGTGAGCCTACATATATATATATATATATATATATATATATATATATATATATATATATATATATATATATATATATATATATATAATCTACTGGCGGTCGCTAGTAGATAGTTATAGTTAGGACCTATTTTCCATAGGAAATCAGCAACATTCTATTCCCAATAAGTCTCGCGCCGGTTGATGAATCCTCGCGAAATTTTCCAAACTTTTGGCCAGCTCCGCTCCGCTCCTACCCTGAAAGTTTCGTGGCGATTCGTCAAGCAGAGGCCGAGAAAAAGCGGGGTCCCAAAACGCATTTTTCCCATTTAATTTCCCATAGGATTTGTTGTCGCAGCTACAGCCCAAACCGCTGAACGGAATGACACCAAATTTGGCAAAGAGGTAGTCCTCAGTTCAGACTCGTGCCTTTTGCATAAATGGTGTGCATCCGTTCAGTAGTTCCTGAGAAAATTAGAGTTAAATTTACATATATATCTATGGCCGTGGAGGAGCCGCGCACCCTGCCCGCACTGTAAGCGCACCGTGCTCGAACCGAGCGCGCACCCTCCCGATCGCATGCTGAATGCTAATTGGCTGTCGAGTGTCTGTCTACATACGAAGCAAAAACTAAAGGAAATGATGGACGGAGTGTTGAACATTGCAAGCACTCACCCCCAGTCAACTGATCTGGGTTTAATCCATCACCGTTCTTTAGCCCACTCTGCCACCCCAGTTCAGACATGGCCATATGCAAATCAGTCTGACCCTGTGCCTCATGGGAACAGTCCAGCCCGAACTACCAAGCCATGTCTTCCCTGGACCGGAAACAAGCTTCCTAGGACCGGTTTCTGGCATTTCAGCCGTCTTCAGCCAGGCTTGCTTGAATCCAGTGGCAAAGTGAGCAAGGGACTCACGTCTGAGCATACCCTGCCAACTTCTGGCGAACAAAGCAAAAACTAAAGGAAATGATGGACGGAGTGTTGAACATTGCAAGCACTCACCCCCAGTCAACTGATCTGGGTTTAATCCATCACCGTTCTTTAGCCCACTCTGCCACCCCAGTTCAGACATGGCCATATGCAAATCAGTCTGACCCTGTGCCTCATGGGAACAGTCCAGCCCGAACTACCAAGCCATGTCTTCCCTGGACCGGAAACAAGCTTCCTAGGACCGGTTTCTGGCATTTCAGCCGTCTTCAGCCAGGCTTGCTTGAATCCAGTGGCAAAGTGAGCAAGGGACTCACGTCTGAGCATACCCTGCCAACTTCTGGCGAACAAAGCAAAAACTAAAGGAAATGATGGACGGAGTGTTGAACATTGCAAGCACTCACCCCCAGTCAACTGATCTGGGTTTAATCCATCACCGTTCTTTAGCCCACTCTGCCACCCCAGTTCAGACATGGCCATATGCAAATCAGTCTGACCCTGTGCCTCATGGGAACAGTCCAGCCCGAACTACCAAGCCATGTCTTCCCTGGACCGGAAACAAGCTTCCTAGGAAACCAGGAACTGTTGGCGGCCATTTTCTGCCTCGGTAGAAGCGAGGCTGAAGAAGCAAGGGGAATAAGTGCGTAAAACAGATAAAGGGGGCAGAGTGGAAATACTCTGACCCTATAGAGGTGCTTAGGGGTCCCAGAAGGACACCCTGGGGCTCCCTTTTAAAAAAAAAAAGGCGAAATGCGCGCACGGTGCACGGATCCTATCGCGTTGGGTGCGCGGATCCAAGGAAATATTTTTTGAAAAAAGACAAGAAATCATTGGTTGTATGACAACTTTCTACACTGAAAGGTAGGGTGTATATTTCTGTTTTTTAAAGGCATGATTCTTATCGGTTAACAAAAACTGATTGTAAGGAACATTATATATCATAAGCTGATATGTGAAAAGTCAAGCACACTTGATGTCTTGTTTAGCAACATTGTGTGCTGAACTTGTGACCTGTGTGCTCAGTGCAGTGTTCCATGACCTGTTTCTCTGGTAACAGGCAGGAGGCAGATTGGGGGAAGGGTTGAAATGTATTTCATTTGGAAAGGGTTGAAATGTTTAACCAAAAGAAATGTATGTTTGCTTTTGAATTTATGTGTGAAGGATTGTGATTTGATGTTTACATGTATATGTGTGGAAAATGAAAGGGAAACTTTTCCATTCTTTGTTTTTGCTGAGAGGTGCACAGTGCAGAGATTCTGTAAAAGAAAATCTGGAGTGTGACTGATATCTGGTGTGTGACTGATATACTTCTTAATCTACAAAACAACTTGAAAGGTGAGCTATTTAATTGTGAGGGGATGTATGTAGACTATTTTGATTTTAATCATACTAATGTATTTATCCTGCTAAAGTGTAGGGAATACTTTTTTTCTCTACAATCTTATTGACAGTGTGTGTGCATGTAGAAACCATTCTGTGATAAGCATTTGTGTTTTTCATGTGTTTGCAAACAGATAACTGTGCTGTTTTTATATTTTGGTAGAATTAGAAACCAGTCATTGTTTATGAATTTTGTGAAATGAGTTATGTTTCTTTACTAAAATGTAATACTCCTTCTAGATGAAGAAATGTATTTTGGTATAGTGCAAGGGATTATGTTGTTTGTCTAGAATCACACAGTGAGTCCGTGTGCATTTGGGAACCACTGTGAGAGAAGCATTTGGTAACATTGTGTATTTGGTGACAGATAACTCTTTTAACCCCTTGCATGCCCGCCCCTTTCCCCGCCCAGTGCCGCGCTTTGCATTAGCGGGCGGAGTTCATGACGAGCTGGACTCGTCATGGGCACAGCGCCACCGCAGCCCATGACGAGTCCAGCTCGTCATGGGCACTGAAGGGGTTAAAACCTGTCATGTTGTCAAGTTTTAGTAGCATTAGAAGCCAGTCTTTGCTTATGCATTGATAAAATGATTCATGCTTTGACACTAATGTGCTGTACTTTAATATGTAGATTGTGTGTAGTCTCCTTACCCCTTGCACAGTAGTGAATGAGTTTTGGTAAGCTGCTAGGGATAGTGTTGCTTGTCTAGAATCACACTGTGAGTCTGTGTGCATTTGGGAACCACTGTGAGAGAAGCATTTGGTAACATCGTGTATCTGCTGACAGATAATTGTTTTAAAACCTGTCTTGTTGTCAAGTTTTAGTAGCATTAGAAGCCAGTTTTTGCTTATGCTTTGATTAAATGAGTCAGGCTTTGACACAAAAGTGCAGTCCTGAAATATGTAGATTGTGTGCAGTTCCCTTATCACTTCCAAAGTAGTGAATGATTTTTGGTAAACTCCTAGGTACAGTGGTTGTTGTCTAGAATCACACTGTGAGTCTGTGTGCCTTTGGGAACCACTGTGAGAGAAGCATTTGGTAACATTGTGTATTTGCTGACAGATAACTGTTTTAAAATCGGTCATGGTGTCAAGTTTTAGTAGCTTTAGAAGCTATTCTTTGCTTATGCGTTGATTAAATGAGTCATGCTTTGACACTAATGTGCTGTACTTAACTATGTAGATTGTGTGCAGTACCCTTATCTCTTCTAGACTAGTGAATGAGTTTTGGTAAACTTCTAGGATAGTGTTGCTTGTCTAAAATCACACTGTGAGTCTGTGTGCATTTGGGTAAGGATTGTGATAGAAGCATTTGGTAACATTGTGTACTTGCTGACAGATAACTGTTTTAAAACCGGACATGTTGTCAAGTTTTAGTAGCTTTAGAAGCCAGTCTTTGCTTATGCATTAATAAAATGAGTGATGCTTTGACACTAATGTGCTGTACTTAAATATGTAGATTGTGTGCAGTACCCTTATCTCTTCTAGACTAGTGAATGTGTTTTGGTAAACTCCTAGGATAGTGTTGCTTGTCTAAAATCACACTGTGAGTCTGGGTACATTTGGGTAAGGATTGTGATAGAAGCATTTGGTAAAATCGTGTATTTGCTGACAGATAACTGTTTTAAAATCGGTCATATTGTCAAGTTTTAGTAGCTTTAGAAGCTATTCTTTGCTTATGCATTGATAAAATGAGTCAGGGTTTGACACTAAAGTGCAGTACCATGTACTATTCTCTTCACTGTGCCAGAACTGAAAATTTAAAAGTTTTACCCAGGCACTGTCCTAGCAGTAGTTTGATGATTTAGTCAGTTTCCAAGTACTCATGTTGTGAACCATACATTACCACATAGACTGTCAAATGTCTATGCAGTATGCATGCAGCTTTCTAACATACTATACACTTGTCTTTCACATCTTCAATTCCTTAGTCAGTATCCATACAGTCCAGCAAACATCCTGTCACTCCCTTTGCACTCCTCGAGTGACCCATTCAGTACCAAGTACTAATCCATTCACTGTGTCAAAAGCCAACCACTTATAAATTCACCCAGGCACTCTCTAATCATTCCGTCAGTTCCCAAGTACTCATGCAGTGAGCCAGGCCTTAGCTCATAGACTGCTTCAAATGCCTATTCACTATGCATGCAGGCCTCTAACCACCTACACAGTTGTCCTTCACACCTTCAATTCCCCACTCAGTATTCATATACTTCTAGCAAACACCCTGTCACTCACCCAGTGTGTCTCCTTATAGTACTGTAATCATTCAGTCAGTTAGCATGTAGTCTTTTAGTGAGGTTGGCTTTAGGGCATGAACTGCTTCAAAGTAGTATGCACTATGCATGTAGTGTTTTAACCATCGTCACACTTGTGGTTCAGGGCTATAGTTTCTTAGTCAGTTTTTATATAAAATGTGTTTGTACAGTAATGGAATAGTATAAATTTGAAAGTTATTAACATACATTTATTTGTGATTCTTTTTTACAGATACAGAACAGGAGTGTTTCTCATCCGTTTGCACTCGTACAAGATTGTTTGGATGAAGGGTCCTTAGGTGTTTCATCATACTTGCCATGCCGTACGAGTATTTCTTGTTAGGATCCCCTTGCAACAGAACTCTTTTACAAATCTTGCACGTGACCAAGGTGGCATTGATCTTTGTTTGCCTTTCGGGAAAAATAAAACATTCCCACACCACTGAAGAAAAACGTTGTGGGCGTGGTGCGTCCTCCAAAAATTCATCCTTAGATTCGGTGAATATTTTAAAGCGACAACATTTACAGTTTTTGTAAGTTAAGCTTATAAAATGTTGTTACCCGTAAGCATTTTATATATCTGTGATTTGTATCTTGTGGTATTTTGCTGAGAATAGCATGTTGTTGTTTTTTTAACAATCTTTCTGATTGTTTTTTTTTAGCCCGCTGTTAAGTGAAGAGTACGATTGAAATCACTATTTTTAGTGAAATTCAATATATTCTGAGAACAGCAAAAAAGTCAAACAAATTACTTTGTGGAAATTATGCTGTGTTGTAAAAAATGTATTATTACATGTTATAATTTTTTTTTCCTTTTCTTTCACAGATCCAAATTTTAAAATAAGCAATTTATATGAATTTAGATTGCAATGAAAATCTGAAAAAAATGTATACCCTTTTTTATTGCTATTACTGTGAAGGTAAGTTTAACTAAGTCTCAATATGCAGAGTGAGGAGGTCTGCAAGAAGCTACAAAGTTAAAACACGTTTCTAAAAACACTCTGTTTATACCTATGTAATTTTGAAATCTGACCATAATCAGATATCATGTGACCTGCAAAAAAGAGATTTGAGGGGTTCATAATATTGCCCATTGTAGCTATTGAAGGACCGTAATTATTTCAATCATTCTTCTTTGAACATCTTTGCAGACAAAACTCTGTGCTTACCTTCTATCATTCGCAAGGAATTTTAAAACTGGAAATATGTCACTTTTTGTAACATAGTTATTGCGCAAGACACTCTTTCATATTTACAAAGAGAGGAAAAGGCACTCTGTGCACTTTTTATACTCCATGTAAATACAACCTCATTATGCACACCAGTTTGCGTTGAAAGGGTGTTCATAGAACAAGACTCATGTCTAGATTTGTCAGAAATCATAAATCTCGATATGTGTGTGAATGCTGCACCATTCTAAAATTGGTGTAGGAAAGCACAACAAGGAGAATTGTTTTCATTTCTCCACATTTTTATATATTCAATGCATGCTACAATGCTCAGCATACATTAAGGAGAAAAATGCCTTTACTGATTGTTTTTGTACAGGAAGGTGTCACATGACACAGATATCCTTGCACTATGGTGCAAGGGTGCCTGTGTCATATGGCTGCAGTTTAAGCAGTCGTGCAGAGAAAAGCATAGATTTGCAACATATTTATGTACTTATGTTGCATCCCTGTGCTTGGGAAGTACTACCGCACACTGTAGTTAAAGAGGTTACTGTGTGATGCTGCAGCACTTCCTCATAGTTCTGCACTTATACATTCACCATACGCTACTAATGCATTCATTCACTCAATTACGTACTACACATACATTCATCCAAACTTTCACACACTAACAAAGAAATTTTGCTCTTTTTTTAAACCAGCAAAGTTAGTTCTTTTTTTTTTCTTCTTTCTTCTTTTATATTTTTTGGGGGGTTTTCTGAACAATTTTTAATTTTTTGGGGTTTTTCTGAAAAAAAAAATCCCAAAAAAAACAGGAGGAACCAAGCAATGAACTTCAGGGGACAATATTTTTTTTTTTTTTAAACTAGCAAATGTGACTTTCTTGCCGGCGGCAGATCAGATCGATCGACTGCTCACTGTAACACAAAGTCGCATTGCACTTAGTGCAGAGCACTTTTAAATATTGAAATTGAGGACGTATGTCCACGTTTTTGGCTGATGGGTGCACTCTTGAAGTGCTCGGCTGCGATGAGGTGGAAGGCGCAGGAGAAGGAGTGTTTCTCATCCGTTTGCACTCTTCTCGTGCAAGATTGTTCGGATGATGGGTCCTAAGGTGCTTCATCATACTCGCCGTGCCGCACGAGTATTTCTTGTTAGGATCCTCTCGCGACAGCACTCTTTTGCAAATCTTGCACATGACCAAGGTGGCATTGGTCTTTGTTTGCCCCTCGGGAAAATTAAAAAATGTCCACACCACTGAAGAAAAACGTGGTGTGCATGGTGTCTCCTCCAAAAATTCATCCTCAGATGTATGAGGAGATGCAGGTGATGCCTGCTGCCCTGAAGCCATTTTTGGTAGAAAACATTTAGAGCTAAGTGTAAACTTAGTCTAAAAAAATCTTCTTCTCTGCAAAGAGATGCTCCTCCAAAGAAGGTCAAAGAAGAATGATTTAATTGGGTGGGGTCTTTCAATAGTTAGAACAGGAAGTGTAATGAACCAATCAAATCTCTTTTTTTGCAGGTCACATGGGATCCGTGCATCGTGCGCATACGCAGCACGCACCCAGCGCACATCCGCGAAATTGAATTAAAAAGGAATATAGGATTAGATGTACAAATATATTACTTTTAAGACTAGTTCAGAGTTTGTCTTCAATTAATATTCACATGAAATACATATATATGTTTTTTTAAATGTTAAATATTTCGCGGGATCCGCGCACCTACCGCGTCATAGACGCAGATGACGCATCGAGGAAGCGCGTAAACGTCGAGTTACGTACATCGAACGTGTCGCGTATAGGCTGGGAGTCAGGTACCAGTCGCATTGCGATCGCGCACCAAACACGTACCCAACGCATACCATGCATGGATGCTATCGCGTAGGCATCGAGAACGGTGCGCATATGGTGCGCGGATCCAAAAACATTAAAAAAAATATATAAAATAAAGTTTTGAACATATAGTTAAAAAAATATTTTGAAAAATATTAAAAAATATGTTTGAAAAACCCATTAAATTAAAATAATAATTTTTTAATTTTTAAAAGAATTAATTGAAAAAATGAGTTTAAAAAATGGTGATAAAAAAGTATTTTAAAAAAACATAATTCATGAAATTGACACACTGAATTTAAAAATGTAGAAATCCAATCAAAATCATTAAATATGATATCTTTAGAGATAAGTTATAGATAGGAATTCGCATTTAAAAAACCTTTGAAATTCACTGAAAAAACATAGGTTTCATGCACGTTATAGTTAGGAATTGGCATTTAAAAAACCATAGAAATTCACTGAAAAAACCATAGGTTTCAGGGGCATTATAGTTAGCTGGACATTTCCCTCGTACAAAACCCTAGAAATTCCCCTGTTATAGTTAGTTCAGCAAACTATAACTCCTTCCCCTGCAATGCAATGCTTATGACGTCACATATTACATCACTCATGACATGGTCAGTGACATCACTGATGACATCACTGATGACATCTCAAATGACATCACTGATGACATCACTGATGACATCATCCAGTGAATGTGTGTTTTTCTGAAAAGTTTAAATATGTTTTATATATTTATAGTGAAAGGCCTATGGAAGAATGAGTGGGTGTATAAGTGTGTGAATGGGTGATTTTCTAGGTGAGTAACTGACTCTATAAGTGAGTCATTAAATGTATCTTACTGCAGACTAGTGACTAAACTGTGTGAATGTCTGTATGTGTCTGTGTGTTGGTATATAAGTGGCTGCATGGTTTTGTGAATAGCTATATGAGTGTCTATATGGATTATTGATTGGTTGTCTGAGTATCTGTATGGGTGCCTGAGTGTTTGTCTGGGTATGGTGTGTGTGACTCTGTGCATAGATGTGTGAGTGGGTGATTCTATGGGTGCATGGTTTTAAGAGTGCAACTGTGTTGGACTGTATGGTTGGGTGAGTGTATGTATGAGTGTGTTAGTGATTGAATGTATATCTCAGTTGTACATGTGTCAGTAACTACATATGTGAAACGCAGTGTATATGTGTGTAAGAGTATATGAGAGTGTGTGATTGCGGGAGTGGTTGTATGGATGAGTGTGTGCTTGTATTAGTAATTGTATAAGAGTGTCAGAATTTGTTAGTATTTTTATGAGTAAGTGAACTTGAGTGTGTTTAACTGTATAGGTGAGTAAATTGGACGGTGTTTAATTATTTGCACAACTGACTAGGTGTGTCAGTACCTCAATGGATGATTGGCGGTGTGTGAGTGTCTATATAGGTGTATAAATGCATATGATAGTCTTGTACGGAGTGACTGTAAGTATGAGTGACTG